>NC_137471.1:34850941-35450941 GCF_964235325.1 Thermobia domestica
GGGTCATCTGAAAGTGTTCACTGAAGAAGAATTAGCCTTCGCTAGTCATCTTGATAAAGTTTGTGATTTCGGATTTCTCGTTAATTAACTTCAGATTTATTGTGAAGTCCTATTTAGCCATGCATAGGAGAACTGTCATTGCTTTCTAAGACAATCTTCCCAGTCGAGATTGGGTGAAGTTATTTTAGAAAATGCACCCCCAGTCAACATCTAGATTCGCTGCTAATGTAGATAGTGCTCGTGCAGCTGTAGAAGAAAACGTAATTAGCTATTACAGTCATTATATTTGATAGTACATCTTAACATGTTGTCTTTGTGGTTTGCAGTAAACGAAAAGTGTTGTTCTTGGAACACCTACGTCCTACTTAGTCTCAGAGCAGATTTCAATGGTTTTCTGTAGGAAAATATGGGGGTGGGTTCAAGTAGCCCGAACGTGAGTCCTACTTGGACCCATTTTTTACAATAATCGCCTGTGCTTTGTTTTCAATATAGGTAACTAAAAATGTCCTCGATATGTACAATAAAGCCTGTAGTTCCACTTAATATGGGTTATGAGAATAACTTTCGAGTTTTCATGGATGAAAACAGGCCGAAAGAACCAATTTTTTGCCAAATTGGGTCCAACTAGCCCGCATCTACGGTATCCGAAGTACAAAGGCAAATTTAACTAGTCTAGTAGCATACATTTGCTTCTATGCGGTAGAGACCTGCACGGGCCGGACTTGGGCGGGACGACTCTGTTATTTCTTTGGGCGGGCTGACACTGATTTCTCTTCAGATCGGGTCGGGCTGGGGCCGATTAATTGCAATTCTTTAATAATTATTGAATATCGTTAAACGATAATTAGAATAGTATAAAGGCAAACGTTGAAGAAGTGTGCCCTCGAAAAAGTTACAAAACGAAACTTTTAAAATTTATCGGGCCCGTTGCTGGCTTGGGCCAAGATTTTTTTTAAAAAAAAACTTATCGGGCCGGGCCGGGCTCGGACCGAAAATCTCCAAAACTTTTCGGGCCTGGGCTGGGCCGGGCCTAGGTACATTCGGGCTGGACTGGGCTCGGGCCGAAAAATTCGGCCCGTGCAGGTCTCTACTATGCGGCCAACTTCCAAGATAGACAGATGGTCAACTTTTACAGAATGATAAATAATACAAGTTTTATAGGAAAATGCAAATTTTGTAAGAATGGGATTAGTTTCACAAGTGGCCAGCTTAGAGAGATCGAAGCCGGGTACCGCGCACGGAAGCGACAACGCAACAATTCAACCATGGGTGATTACAAACAAATGAAGTACGGTACATAATATGACAGAACTATATTTGAGCACATTCCAATTATACACATTATGGGAAATGATGCTTATTTGCACCTTGATTTAATACGGTTATTTAATTCGCTTAATAATAGTAACATATGCAAACACACACACACACACATTCTCTACTGTTTTACATCATTGACCATTAAACAAAGAGGAAACTAAGCCATTTTCCAATCTATCCAGCCTCGAAATTGATATAATTAAACGTTCTTAATTATGTTACACAGTATATACCTATCTGATTGTATGTAAAACACATATTCATATGTTAAATTCTGTGAAAGCCAGTACCAACACTCTACATTGTCGCACACACACACACGTATTTAATATATCAATATAAGCTACATAATGCATACAAAGGAACGAGAGTAGGAAAGGAACACAGAAGTTAATTAAGCGTATTATTGCGTTTTGATTTTGAAATCCGATATTGGGTTCTCTCATGAAAATCTGGAGGGAATTTTAGGCTCCGTAGTCACGTATTTGTAACCTCTGATGATACAGTGGTTTTGAAGTAGATTTTTCCTTAGGGAATATACACAGGACATTACAAAATTTAATTTTACTACAATGGACTAGAACAAACGTTTCAGGTTTTGTAGTATACCTTTTTTAAGGTGGATCACTACGTGTTCTCGGTGCTATGCTAAAGGCTGCTTGAATAGTGCAGCGTTGCCAGATAGTGTCGAGTGTTACTGATGCCAGATAATAAAGGAAGTAATGATGGAATTCTGCTTGGATAATTACTGGAGAAATTAGTTTTTGATCTTTGCCACAATTCATAGCTAAGTTCCGCTTCTCAAACTGCAACGCTAGAACCCAGGAATTTTCTTCTTGTAACTACCACAGTAAAAGTTCAAATTTGGCAATAGCGCATTATGGCGCTCTGCGCAAGTTTCTTCTCAAAATCTATTTCCTTACATGTAAATGAATATTTAAATAAAATATGAAACATAATACGAAAAACGGTCGAACAATATGTTTATTTCGTAATAAGATCGTTAGTTTAAAATACTTTACACATACAAATAAATATTTCATAAAACTGAGCACTTCTAGTAAGATCTAACTGCAAGTGCCATCTTGTGTGCTCATTGTAAAACGAATCAAATATTTTATTTTATTTGTTATCTTTTTCGATATCAGAAGACACAACCAAATGAATCAGTATCTTGTGTTGCAGCTGAAACATAACTCTATCTTATAGTACAATATATATAATATGTAACGTTTGATTGCGCAGTAATTAAGAGAATGAGCTAAAATATGTATTGACTTCCGGGTGGTGATCTACCTTAAAAGTTAGAAACTACAGTATTATATGAAGTATTTAAATCTTTTTTCTTTTGTTTTCTGTTTTTATTTACATAAAGTTCTGTAATCACCAACTTCCCTGTTCTCTGAATAATCCAATCCTTGAACGTATGCAGAGCTACGACCATCTTGGTCGCCTTATTCGTATGTTTTAGAAGCACAAAATTGACAGTGTCGAAGCAGCATAGTAAAAAAAGGGGAAGGAGTATTACAATTTTCAGGCGCTATACACCTAATATAAACTCTTTAACACCGTATATGGACTTCCCAAGATATTCAAAAGTAGCATTCACTACAAATAGCACTCAAATCAGCATCTTCGGTGCCCTAACTGTCTGCGCTGCTCGTCCACCTTCGCTCGTTATATTCATCCTAAACTAATTTCTAGACACTGATCATAAATAACACCCACCTCAGTGCCCTCTATGCCTCTCGCCTGCCTTCGCATGCTATACGCATCTTAAGTTGCTTGCAAGTTTCATTGGTTCCAAATAGCGCCAATACCAATCCCTTCGGCGCCCTAACCCTGATCACAACTCGTGTAGCAAAGCTTGTTATCTCTTCCGTACTCTTAAAAATACCATCTAAATAATTTTATATTTTCCAATAATTTGTTTGGCTTGGCACGATTTGAAAAATATTTTATAGATAATACTTGAAAATTATTATTATTATTATTATTATTATTATTATTATTATTATTATTATTATTATTATTGTCTCCTTTTTAGTGCTTTTATTATTTTTATCCTTTTAGTGCCTTTCCTGAAGTCAGTTCATATATTTCTGAAAAAGAAAATATTTATTAAATAGAATGGAACGTGCCAGAAAAACGTGAAATATACGGAAAAACGTAAGATCTGGCAACCCCAGTTATTGATATAATTTGTTTTTAGAGTAAAGTTTCGAAATTCTTTCGCATTTGATTCAATTATTTGAACGATGTCGCTCTTTACAAAATTCATTAGAAAGATAGTAGATATGTGGTGCTATCTATAGATGATAGCTGAACTTTTCACTTACTTTAATAGATGATATTAAAAGAGGACAATTTTCACCTCAAACACTGAGATTCACGGGGAATTTTGAAACGTGGAAGCTCATAAATTTGAGTCAGGTTGTTTGTCAGTGAAAGAATGCTTATGATGACTTTAGAACAGGCAAAAGTACTTTTCTGTGTTGCCTCTAGGGATGCGCACGGGACAAGATTTGTGGCTGTCTCGTCTCGAAAATGTGCTGTAAAAGTGATGTCTTGACTCGAAAAATGTATATTTTACTATTGGAAGAGCTGTCTCTCGACTAGAATTTTGTCAGAAAAATCCTGTCTCGAGTCGTCTCGTGCGCATCCCTAGTTGCCTCGTAGTGTTTCTTTCAGACCTGTTTTTTGGGGGTGGCACTGCCCCCCCGGAGTTCTGAGAGTGCCCCCCCGCGGAGCACAGCAAAATAATACGTTTATACTATAATAATAAATAGACTTAACGTACAGCAGACGTGTAATTGAAATAATAATAATAAATAGAATAGTATCAGTAGTGCCCCCCCCGGAATACTAAGTATGCCCCCCGGAACATTGTTTCTCAAAGAAACACTGCTCATAAATGAAAATTAAATGAAATCTTTCAATTTAACGTCCCACGATTATGCTTATAAGGCTAAGGGAGACGTTGATTAAAGCAAGTGAATGATGATGGTAGAAATGGTAGAATGAGAAAGTGGGAGGAAACGGGAATAACCCGATAAAACCCAAGGGAAGATGTTGTCCAGTACGAACTTACTTGGCTGGGGATCGCACCAGAGACCTCACACACCAGAGGTAAGCGCTCTACCACTGAGTCACCCTGCCCCTCTCGGTTTGACTCGTGTTAATCTAACTAACTAACTCTATTGCATATGGAACCGAAAGGCTCAATGCCGCTTTCATAAAAGCTCGCCATTGACTTCTATCCTTATCCAACTGGATCCAGTTTCTGCTTTGTATTCCGATTTCTGCAAGATCCATCTTAATATTGTCCTCCCATCTGCACCTAGGTCTTCCTAGTGGTCGTTTTCCGGTTAGTCTTCCATTTAAAACTTTGAAAGGGTTCCTGTTTTTTCCGCTCTAACTACATGACCTGCCAAACTAAGCCTCCTAGATTTGATGATCCTTACAATGTTTGCTAAACGGTATAAATTATGTAGTTTCTCGTTATGAAGTTTCCGCCATTCCCCACTCCCGTTCCTCTTGGGTCCGAATATTCGTCTCAGGATCTTGTTCTCAAATTCTCTCAGTCTACGCTCTTCCGTCAGCGTAAGACCATATTTCACAACCATACAGAACAACAAGCATGATTATCGTTTTACATAGGCCTATTTTAAGCCTCAAATTCTTCGACGACAAGAGATTTTCAACAGAATAATAACACAAATTCTCTGCTTTTAGGCGACATCTAATTTCTTGATGAATATAGTTTTCGTCTGTTAATATTGATCCTAGACGTTTGAAAGTATCCACTTTATCAGGGCCGGATCCAGAATTGTCTGAGGGGGGTGCACCAATAACTACTAAAATCCACTGAAACCATACTGAAACTCTTGAAAGTACCATGTGACAATATTCTTTATCCCTGACAACACTGATGCATAGGAAAGAAGAAAGTATTTTAAAAAGGGTCGCATGTGGAGTGCAAGACAAAAATCTCCTCCACTCCTCCTGCCTTCTGTTTCTTCCCTACTTGACAAATATAATATTTGCTTGGCGAATTCTTTTCCTTCAACCTTTTAACCCTGCACCACTCGCGCGGTGTTAGATATCAACAATCCTCGCGTGGGGTCACAGTGACCCCACCCGGACGCACAGAACCTGTTGCAATAACCGAAGGAGATGCACTAAACAACTAACTAATTGTTGGCCTTGAAGTAGACAATACAACAGACGGCTAGTAGGGTGGCCGGGTCAGAATTGCCAACTGTCTAGGAGAGCCAAACAGAAATATCCCTTTGCAAACATATTTACCCCGCGCGAGGGTTGCAGGGTTAAAAATCGACTTAAACTATTGCTTCTGCAAATCTCTGCTTTCTTTAAAGTCCCAAACGGAAACATGATGACAGAATGTTTCGGATATGTTGCTATTTTCATTTCTAGCTTCTCATTTTAGATAAGTCCAGGCAATTTACAGTTGAATCTGGGCAAAATTGCAATAGAAGCTTTCTGAACAGTTTTTGATTCAGGAATCATTACTAAATAACATATTCAAAATCCGACAAAATCGGACCACGTAAAACACCTCCAAAAACGGTTTTCAAAATGGCGGACCATGGTTAAAAAACCTTGCGTCTATCTTGCAATTTTTTCCGTATCTCGGGTTCCTCTCATCCGATTTTGACGATTTTTGTTTTAAATTAAAAGTCGTTTTAGGTACTATATTTTTTATTATAAGCATTGGCATCGTATCTCACGCAGTTTCTAGGGATGCGCACGAGTCGAGTCGAGTCGAGATTTAAGCCTGTCTCGACTCGTCTCTAGAAAATGTTGTCTCGACTCGAAAATATGTTTTGTCTCGACTCGTGTCTCGACTCGACAGTCTCTGTCTCGACTCGACAGTCTCTGTCTCGACTCGACTCGAATTCGAGTCGAGACGTCTCGAATTTCGAGTAGAGACAAAATGCACGAGTTAAAATATACGCACACATCAGCCAGACCATTATGACTACCTACCTAATTATCAGTATGTCGACCTTTGGAACGAATAACAACGGCGACGTGTCTTGGCATGGACGCAAATGATCCTTGGTAGGTCGCCGGAGAGAGTTACACCACATATGCACACGCAGGTCACCTAATGTCCGTAAATTCCGGGGAGGGGGCGATGCACCGTGACGTCATGTTCAATCACATTCCAGATGTGTTCGTTAGGGGTCATATCCGGCGAGTCGGGGGACCACCACATCACTTGGAACTCGCTCCTGTGTTTCTAGAACCACTCCATCACATTCCTGGCCTTGTAACATGGTGCATTATCTTGTCGAAAATTCCTACTACCGTTGAGAAACATGATCATCATCAAGGGGTGTCCGTATTAACATTCGGACATGAATGGGTCATCAACTGCGGACGTCCATCGTTAGGAGTGTTCGGTGCAATGTATGTTCAGACTAGTGTAGTGAAGGCCTGGGAAAAAACGGAAATTTTGGGTTTAAAAGAACAATTTTTTACGGTTCTCCCGAGCTTGAAAAAAAAAACCGGAAAATTTGGGTAAAATTGAAATTTTCGAATATTTTATTATATTATGCTTTCAAAATTAAAAGTGTTTTGTATTTACTAGTTTTTATTTATTATGTTAAATCAGACATATTTTATAGAGATATGTTCTATGTAAAATTTCCGGAAATTTTGAATCCATTAGAAAAAATAATTTATTCGGAAATATTAGCAAAAACAGGAAAATATAGTTTAAAACTATTTTTTGGCCTGATGCTAGTAATCTTAATGCTGTAACATGTCTGCAGCATATACAGTAGGAAGTCGAAAATCCGAACTAATTGGGACCACAGGTAGTTCGCATTTTCTAAAATAACAAAAAATGCCATTTAGGCTTACATATACTGTACGGTATGTTCTTCTATCGATACAGTGGTTATTCAGTACATACAGCAATTACAATACACTACGAAAGGCTACTTACATTAATTGTTTCTGAAGAACCTGCTCGTACACTTAATTACACTGATCTTGTAAGTCACACTTAAAACTTATAGGACTAAGAGAAAATAAAAATAAAAATAAAAATAAAAATAAAAATATGTATGACAAACAATTACATATGAATGAACTTTTGTAAACACACTGACTTCACACAACGTCGACGGATACATTATTGTTTGTTTATCGCTAGCGTTAAGACAAAATGTAAAAAGCTTCTAGGTACCGGGTTCGGATTTTTGACGTTCGGATTATCAATGTCCTACTGTATATACAATGTATTTCGCTAACGGAAAAATACTTAAAGCAACAGGTTTTAATTCTACTTTTTAGTTTTCTGATTTCTGATAAAATCCCTCTTTATTCTTTGTATATTTTTCGAAAAACTCAAAAAGAAAGAGGATCTTTTTTACACATACACACATATACCGCACAAGTGAGTGAATTTGAGCAGCAAGAAATATATTAAAGGGTTGAGTATGTGAAACTTCCGTTCGTTATTATTACAGACTAGCAGAATACCCGTTCTTCGCACGGGAAGAATACGTTTCATTTTGGACACTAAGGCACAACACTGTCACCAATGAACTTATGGAGCCCCAAAACTATGAATTCGACATTAATATCCGTAATTTTCAATTATCTTTACATGTCACCATCCCCCCTTAGAGTACTAATGGGACTGAATTTCGATTTAAACGGCCGGAAGTGTCACTGTTCATCTCAGCGACCCCGAAAACTATGATTCGAAACTAATATCGGTCATTTTCAATAATTTTATATATCTTCTCCTTCCTCCAAGTTGTGGGGCCGAATTTTGATTTAAAGGGCATCGGAAGTGTCATTGTTCATTTCAGCAACCCCGAAAATTATGGATTCGACACTAATATCTGTCATTTCCCCCTCCCTTTCCCTCAAGTTGCATCTTCAAAGTGAAATAATAAAAAGCATCCCGAACCTCATTTATATTGAAAATTCTATCAAGGTCGGTAAAATTTCCAAAAAATTTGAACCTATTAATTAAAAAAATGTTCGGGAATATTAGCAAAAACCGGAAAATATAATTTAAAATCTTTTTATTCGTCTGATGCTAATAATCTTATTTGCTGTATCATGTTTGCAGCATATATACAATGTATTTTGCTAACAGGAAAAATACTTAAAGCAACAGGTTTTAATTTTATTTTTTAGTTTCCTAATTTCTGGTAAAATCTTCCCTCTTTATTATTTGTGTTTTTTGAATAACTTTAAAAAAGAAATGAACTTATTTACACATATACCGCACAAATGAGTAAACTTGAGCAGCGACAAATATTTTAAAGGGTTGAATATGTGAAACTTCCGTTCGTTATTATTACAGACTAGTCGAATACCTTGCATGGGGAGAATACGTTTCATTTTAGACATAAAGGGCACCAAAACTGTCACCAATGAACTTATAGAGCCCCAAAATTATGAATTCGACACTACTGTCGGTAATTTTCAATTATCTTTACATATTCCCTTTCGCCCTTAGGAGTACTAATGGGGCTGAATTTGTGGATTTAAACGGCATCTTCTGTTCATCTCAGGGAGCCCGAAAAGTATGGATTCGACGGCCATTTTCGATCATGTCTCTCTCTTTCTCTCTCTCTCTCTCTCTCTCTCTCTCTCTCTCTCTCTCTATATATATATATATATATATATATATATATATATATATATATATATATATATATATATGAATTTGGATTTAAAGGGCCGGAAGAGTCACTGTCCATCTCTGCGACCCCGAAAACTATGGATTCGAATATAATCGGTCATTTTCAATAATTTTATATATCTTCTCCCTCCTCCAAGTTGTGGGGCCAAATTTTGATTTAAACGGCATCGGAATAGTCATTGTTCATTTCAGTGACCCCGAAAATTATGGATTCGACACTAATATCTGCCATTTTCCCCTCTCCCCTTCCCTAAAGTTGCACCTTCAAAGTGAAATGATAAAAATCATCCCGAACATCATCTATGTTGAAAATTTTATCGAGGTCGGTCTGATGATTCAGGAGTTATTAAGTTAGAAACATAGTCACTTTCATTTTGATCGTAATAGATAATCAGTCGCACTAGAAAACATGTATTTTTGTTTACATACAGGTAGAGGTCTGCGCGGATACAAAATATCGCATCCGCATCCGTACCGCATCCGCAGCAACTCTATCCGCATCCGCATCCGCAACATCTCTATCCGCACCCGCATCCGCAGATAATGAGATAACAAATATATACAACTTACATATTCTATAATACACGTAGTTTTCGGAATCAAACGAAACAATATATTATATTAGTTTCCTCGTGATCAAATACCAACTACGATAAATAAAATGCAATATAAACCGTGCAGATACAAATTAGAAATTAATGAACGATTTATGTACTTACCCAAGATCTTCAAATGCAGATATCGGGCCAAAATAATGCCACGTAGGTAATATCTCCTCAATCGACTAATTTTAGAGCACATTACTAAGTTTTTAAACTTGATCATTACTAATAAAAAAGGGGCATTTATTCTAAACATAAAGGCGAAATAGAAATAATCGTTATTAAGAAATAAAACTTAATCACAGGACTGCAAACACATCCACATATCCCGAACTGACACTGGCACCAGTAATTGCACTAAATTAAAAAAAAAAAAAGTGACGAAACTAACAACGCAATACAATGCATGCTTTCACGACCAAGCTCCTTCGTGGCTAAGCGGTTAGCGTACACGACTTTGGCGTGGGAGACCCGGGTTCAATTCGCGGCGGGAGCTCATGTGGTTCGGATTCCACGTTAATCGGTAGGTCCACGTATCATATAGCCTCGCTGCTGAACGGGACGTTAAACTCAAAATCAACTTAAGCTTTCACGACCAAGCTTTTACTGAAACTAGAAATGAAAATAACTTCGAATACAAATAGGAAGTCTATACCGTTAATTTCGGGTAGAGGCAATAGAGGAAGTTTAGAATTTACTGCTTTTCTTTGCAGCCCCCACTCATTCTTGGACACACTTAGAGTAGGAGAAACAACGCGTTGTGTTTCTTTCTTTCTTTACCAGAGGCCCAGAACATACATACATATACACATAGTAGATGTCCCGGCGTTCATCCCCGTGGGAAAATTTTGGCCTAATTTTGGCCCTAAACTGGCCTAAACCAGTGTGTTGCTATGCTAGAATAGGGAAGTATACTCTTGGACGCCTACCAGATGTAAAAACAAGATAAAACATGCCTTTTTTCGTCTCCTTATCTTATATTGTTTAGTTATTTGAACCCCCGCCACCCCCTGCTCCTCCTGGAAAGCCGAATATGTCGGAGGCAAGTTTCGACAAGCCTTTAGTTGTTATGTTCATAGCCTTTTACGGCTACCACAGAATCCGTGGGAAAATGTTTGTTGCTATACTCATAGTCTTGGATGCCTACCAGATGTAGAAACAAGATAAAACATGCCTTTTTCGTGTTCTTGTCGTGTATTGGCTAGTGATTTGAACCCCCAAACCCTTCCACTTCCTCCTGCGAAGAACGTAAGCGGACGTTGTTACTATGCTCATACTCTTGGACGGCTATCGGATCTTGATGAGAGTCCTTTCAGTTATCACGTTCGAAGCTTCCCAATTGATTGAATATCACGTTCGAAGCTTCCCAATTGATTGATTGATTTTCGTCTTTTCGTTATGTATTGAATAGCTATTTTGCATAGCATAGGGTAGACCTTTACCCCCAATACTTTGATATTCAGTGATCGAAGCACTCCAATTTGATTGGTCTTCGTCTTTCCCCGACTCGTTTCTCCTGGGAAATCGAAGAGCATATTTAATGTCTTAAAATATTCAATGCTTTCTCATCGAGAATCGAACCTGAACCCTAAATATGCTTTCATTTTGAAAGCTCTCTCATTGAAATTGAACGCAAGACCAGTACTTTACGATTTAGAGTTGAATTAATCCTTGCATGAAAAAAAAATAATTTCATGTATTGATTTTAGCGTAGCATATGATATGTACATTGTTCGAAGCTCTTCATTTCGAAGCACTATAATGCTTTCAAGTGTTCAATGCTCCCTTTCTCTCTCTCTCTATCACCGAGAAGCGAACCCGGACCAAAGTGGTATTAAAACAAATAACAACCATAAAAATAAATTTAAAAAATACAGCATCACATTATTATTATTATTATTATTATTATTATTATTATTATTATTATATTATTATTATTATTATTTTGGGAATGAAAAGTGAAACAGATAACTAACCTTGATTGTAACTTCGTTAACTTACGATATAAAGATTGTACACAAAAATCTACTTTGGTAGGGAACGGATCGAATTTGGTACTTCATGATTTTAAAGTTGAACTAGTCCTTGCATGAAAAAAAGAATTTCACGTATATAGCACTTCGTTTTCACGACAGAAAGGATCGAATTAACTTAATGTCTTAAAATATTTAATGTATTCTCAGCAAGAATCGAACCCGGACCCCCAAGATTCGCGGTTCTTCGTAAGTGTACGGGACATGTATTAACATTTTCGACTGACTTGCACATCATCGGAACCGATTTCCCCAGAGGAACAATTTCTTAAAGTATTGAATGCTTGCTCATCGAGTAATCTAACTTGAGGTGAGCACTCTATCACTGAGCCTTAGTGCCCCGCATATAGATTAGATTTTATTTAAAAAAAGCCTTTTCGTCTTTTTTTTTCTAGTCGTCTTGTATTGGATGGCTAGATTTTCCCCTCAGCCCCCAGACCCATCTTGTAATGCTAAGAATAGAAGTTCCGAGATTTCCTGCGAAGAGCTTGAGGATTTTGACCTGGTCTTATTCTCACGAAACGCCTGGAAAATTTTCGTCTGGAACCTTCTCAGGAAATTGAGTTGATAAGACGATTATTGCAGTTCACGATTGTTTTAAAACGTGTTGGATTCCATTGATTGAGCATGTTCTAATAGTGGAACATAGCATATCATAATGTTTTAAAAGCGTAGGATGAAAAAAATTTGTATACTCAAATCAGCAGGGTCGATTGTATTGCATGTGAAAAGTGTTGTATGGATATTCACATGATGATGTCTGTTATGACAAGTAATTAAAATCCTTATGTAGAGAAATCAAAGATCAAATTATGCCAAATGAATTTGCGCTTATGTTGAAGCCGTGATGAGATATTGCGTTATAACATATTCTCATAGCACAAAAGACTATGGCCATGAAATGCCTGTAGGTTATGAACTGAAGGCGTGAACTATTTGCTTTATCTAATTTGGTCTTGGGATTCTCACGAATTCACTTGTAAGTGTTCATGGGAATAGAATTTGTTTGCAGACTGTTCTTTGATCGAAGAGACCTTAGTTGCTAAGGTGAATATCGTATACAGCATTTGAGATTACACGTATGTTTGTTGTCGTCTTCACATACGAACATACTTACGTGCGACTGAAGATAGTGTAATCTGAATGCGAAAACGCTGAGTTATGTGTAATGTAAAATAAGTGTTTAATAGATAAGATTTACTAAAGATGCTATTTTGATACACCTATCGAATAATGTGTATGAATAAGGAAGTGAAAATTTGTTTCAGATGTGAAACTGAATAAGGATATTAAATGTAGCAGGGTAGAGGTGGGGAGATTTTATTCGCTTGGAAAAGCTCATATGTTTCTTGAAAACAGTTATCATAATAAGCTTGCTTTATTTTTGACTTCAGATATAAGTGATCGTATTGCTTTGCGATTGCGTTTACCTTTAATGCATATATGGGATTTATGAATTTTTTTGTTCATGTGTTTGTGAGAAATCCTATTTTCGCTGAGTACATTTAATCACGTTGGTATCAGTTTATTCTTGTTGGTGTAATTGAATATATTTGTTCTTCGATTAGGACATTTCCTGAAGAATGTAGAGACGAAAGACATGAAATTCTGATTAGGGCTTGTGAAATTTCGTAAGTCCCCTTTCTTAGATAGGTGAGTGCTTCGTCATGTTGCTGTGGTGTAAGTATACATTAAATCATTATTTTTAAAAAGAAAGAAGAAACGATTGTATTAAAATGTAATATTTGAAATGTTTAAATTTCGTCGTGACGTTTTTATTTGACGTCATACGAATGTAGAATAAAACCATTGAACAGAGTGAAGTGTGTGAAGTAGACTTTTACGAATTGTGTTGTGCTCATCTGTGTATTAGAAGAGATTGTCAGCATACTGAAGCTCTACGTTCTAGTAAGATAAAACATAGTTGCTGTTCTCTCTTTCTTTCTCTTTTAATCATCTCTGAGGTGCTACCTAATTTCTATGGATAGTGATTATTTGAATTATTATACGTATTATCATTTAACGTTGTGATTCCTCATTTGAATTAGCTTTTCTTGTCTGTCTTAAAATATAATTTGAAATGGAGTCCCTCTTACATAACCATTCAGTTCATTTTCCTATACTTCAGGCTGATGGAACTCCAGCTACTTTGTTTACACAATCTAAGTATTACCAAGGGAATTATGGTGTCTTATGTTCCTTTAAAGAGTATGTACCATCATATTCAGAAAAGAAAGATATTGAAATTAGAAATTTGTACACGCAAACCCGTTATCAGCGATGGTTTTTGATTTATATTACCCCTGCTAGCATTGACTTTGAGGAAATGCTAGTTAGGAGGACATAGATATTTTTTATTCGTAGTGTCATCACTTATCAAAACTTGATGGTCATTACGTGAAGCAACTTTTTTTCGCATTAAAGGTTCATGTGAAAAAATTCAGATTTGTGCAATTTATCAAGGTGTGGGTAATCAGATACAGTTACAGGAACGATTAGCCAGATATAAGTGTAGGTATATCTTTAATAGTGTAATTCAAATTGCGAACCTATTGTCAACATGTGCAGAAATGTGTAAGAATGCATTATGTATTATATCACAGAATACTACACTGCTAGATCTATCCGCTTTCGGAGATTTGTTCAAAAAACGTAACACATGGCTATTGTAATTTGTCATCTGAATTACCTTTTCTCGTTTGTCTTAAAAAGCAAAACATCTTCGCGGATAATCATTTAGCGCACGTACAGCCAGGAAAAAATATTCTTCAGTTGAGAAATTTCTTTTCCTATTACAGTACCAATTTGGCAAGCTATCAAATTATTACTATTCCAAAGATAACATGACAAAAAAAGATTAATTCATTTGTTCCCGAGTTAATGCGAAAAAGAAAATTTGTCAACTACAGAATACTTTCTTTTTCGTGTGTACAGAAAGATTATATGGCTCCGATTTTTGTCTCATATATCGTCGGAGATAATCTGATTCTTTTAGAATAGAATACAATTTAATATAATATTTCCTTGGATATAGTGTTTAGCATTGAGATATTCAGGTTTATTATTTAGTTTACTATTACTGTTATTATATATAGGAATTTATTTCTTGTTCTTTGACACTACTTGCTGAAAGCAATACATATGCGCGTCAAATCACTTAGTGCACGTACTTTCTGTGTAGGAAACTTGAGTTCGACTCTTGACGGATTCCAAGATAATTTGTAGATTCATGTTTCGTATAGCCTCGAAATATTCTGATTCTTGTAGAATAGAATGAATTTTAAATGTAATATTGACCTGAATATAGTGATTAGCATTGTATTATATATTCCGTAGCTAGTTATTTAATTACTATTACTGCTAGTATATGTAGGACTTTATTTCTTGCTCTTTAACATTACGGAAATAAATCATTTTATAAGTGTAGTATTTATATAGTTTAATAGTAGTGTTTTTGATTATTATTTCAGTGCTTATTTAAGTGATATTTTCGTAACGTAGATAGTATTAGTATTGGAATTAATTATTTCATTGTTTTTCGTGGATGTAGGTGCCTATATTATGGGAAACTGAGTTCGACTCTTGATGATAGATAATGTAGCTCGATTTCCACGTTAGGCAGTAGATTTACATCTTATATAATCAAACCTAGTCCTTCTAGATTAAGTTTTTCAAAGAATTGATAATTAATGGGGAAAATAATAACCTCTAATGTGGTACCTAATTGCTATAGATAGTGATTATTTAAATTCTTATATGTATTATCATTTGAATTACACTTTTCTTGTTTGTTTTAAAATAGAATTTGAAATGAAGTTCATCGTACATAACTATTCAGTTCATTTTCCTAAACTACAAACGGATGGAATACCAACTACTTTGTTTACAAAATCTAAGTATTACCAAGGGAATTATGGAGTCTTATGTTCCTTTAAAGAGTATGTAACATTATATTCAGAAAAACGAAATCGAAATTAGAAATTTGTACACGCAAGCCCGTTATCAGCCCTGCTCAAAGGAATGTGACACATCTATCTTTTAGCAATAGGTAAGTTTTAAATATTTGTTTTCAATAACAGATAAATAATTACTTTTATTTAAAATAAAATAAATAATTACTTGTTTTCTTTCAGGAAACAAATTCATATTCACAACGTAAATTAACGATTCATTCTTGTTTCTTTACAGTACACTTTAAAAGAGAATACGGGTTTAAGAGACACTGAAGCAAGATTTTCTATGTTCAAACAGGTCCGAAGACGAAACACTGATCAAAAATCATCTCTCTCTCTCTTTTACGAATAGGTAAGTTTTATAGTTTTCTTTTGGATATAAAAAGATCCATAACTGCTTTTCGTCTTTTAGAATATGTATGATAATATTAATAATTACTTATTTCTTTTAGGTAAAATATTTGCTTCTTTTTTATTTTTAATTTAGGTTAAGATAAATGAAGAAAACCCCACAGATACAGTGTTTGTCCACTAGAATACACTAGTTGTAAAACCTTTTTTTGTTGCAAGATACAGATATTACAGATTCAAACTGTACGAATAAGTTACTGTTGTGCATTAAAGACATTAATAATATTCATCGTCAAGGTTGTATGAGACGTAAACCTATATTTACAAAGTTCAAAACGAAGTATTGAAATTATATAAGTTACCACCGGGAATTGAATTCGTGTGTTACAAGAATAAGTCAAATGCATACAGATGCAGTATTCAGTGGAATGGTTATTTGCTTTAAAGAAGAGAAAACTATTGGTTAGTATAGGAATACCATTGGTAAAAAAAATATATATAGTATTAACTGTACGAATTTCTTTTCTAAAAAATAAGAAAGAAGGAAGGAAAGAAAAGTTAACTTTGACTTTTCGTGCTAAGTAAATATAGTTTAACGCTTTGATCAATACCGAAGCTATGTGAGTCATAAATTATTGTAGTATTTCAAGAACTAAACTGGAGTTTTCGAATTAATAATTGCATGAAGTTGTGATATTTACTGTTATCGTGTGGTATTTGCTTAAGAGAAAAGAAAACTAATGAATAGGTATTGTTATTGCTACTAAGAAAATGTACAGACAATGAAAGAATGTCAAGAATACTTGTTATTTCTTGTTCTTGTTCTTTGTCATTACGAAAAGAAATAATTTTATAAGTATAGTATGTTGCTATAAGATAAGTGTACTTTTTGAAGTTTAATTTATATTTTCTGATAATAAAAATTCGTATTTCTTTATTTCCAGAAAAGATGATGCCAAACCCCCGTAGTGTTGCAATGACCACTGTAGAGTATTGTGAAGATAAAATTAGAAGAAGAGGAAACAAAAAGGTGTACTATATTTCTAGTGAGTGTCCAAACAATAAATTGATAAAAAGAAGATGGCACGCATGCGATGATTGTGTCAATGTGACGCTATTAGAACTTTATCAAAAGGAAAAAGAAAGAGAAAGTGTAGATAAAATGATTTTGGGGGTAAAATGGGACTTAGATGGTAAGTGTATGCGAAACAAAAGTGAAATGATAAAAGAGGAAAATGAAAAAGAAAACGAAGAAGAAAAAGAAATGGTGAAAGGTGAAATGATATTTGGACTACCATAAAAAGCCGAAATGAAGAAAAATGAAAGAAAAATTGTAAATATTTGTGTATATATATATATACATATATTAAAATAAAAAAGAATTTAAATTCCCTGTAGATAAAATTTGATGTTTTATTTTAATAAATGTGTAAAATAACAACCGAAAGAATCATTTAAATAAGAAATAACTTATTTGTTGATCTTTGAATAAAATGAAGTTAAGAGAAAACTCTATGAAATAGAAACATAAAGGTTACCTACGCACACACGATGTTTGTACATCACAAAGTTCACTTGCCGGAAGATGGGATTAAACCCAAGTCCATACAGAACAGTTGAGGTGCAATTCATGTTCACTCCTGTTGTTTGTTTGCTGTAATGAAAAGACCTACAGCTTATTGTGAAATTCATGCTTTCACCCCAACGTGATCAAATAAGAATATTTTAATTCTATACGCTGATATCTCTTGCCGAGAAAGGTCATATTTGTGGAACGTATCTTTATTTCTCCAGGGTCTTTACATAATGTACAAACCTATTACATTTTAGGTTTCAGGAGTGTGGTGGCTCAGTGATAGAGGATTTACAACCAGCACTTCATTTTTCAAATGTTCGATTCTCGATGATAGAGAGAGAGAGAAAGGGAGCATTGAACACTTGAAAGCATTATAGTGCTTCGAAATGAAGAGCTTCGAACAATGTACATATCATATGCTACGCTAAAATCAATACGAAGTGCTATATACGTGAATTTTTTTTTTTATGCAAGGATTAATTCAACTCTAAATCGTGAAGTACTTTTACTTTTATTAAAGTGTAAAAATTCCAAACAAATGTACAATGTTACTCTTGTACAGATCACATCTTTGCAAATACTATTTAATGTAACCCACTAACATTTTGAATCAGGTCCAGTTGGGACAAAATTTTCTAAAAGGGAGCATGGACATGCCAATTTTGGTTGCTAATCATGGGCCCATGTTCTCCAAATATTAGTAATTTTAAGCATTACCTCATTAGCCATACTGTCTACCGTCTCCTTGGTATTATCACAATGGAAATTTCGCTGACAGTATTTGTAACTTTTTTTTTTGTAAAAGAGTGATGAGTAATCACAATTTAATTTTTTTAACGGTCATGATGGATCAATGATTGAGTCCCAATGGTAGATTTCAACAGCCAGTCCCAAAATGTAGGGAGAGGGGAGTAGAATTTAGGAGAGACCCAATTCAATCATATTTTAGTTCATTTGCAAGCCTACCGTGAAAATTTTAGGGGCGCTCGTCATCCCTATGGATAAGGGACTGGGTAGAGTGATTACATCTGGTGCTTTTTTCTATCAACTATTATTTTTTCGTTATTCATTTGTCTTAATCATATCTCCTTTTACCGAGAAAGGGCATATTTGTGGGACGTATCTTTATTTCTCCGGGAGGTCTTTATATGATGTACAAGCCTATTACATTTTAGGTTTGAGGAGTGTGGTGTCTCAGGGTAAAGGCTTTACAACCAGTATTTCATTTTTCAAATGCTGAAGCTTCTTGGTATGCATCATGTACAAAGCAAGTGCTGGAACTTACTGATGATCCGTGCCTTAGATTTGTCAATCATCACACCTTCAGTTAATTACTCTAAAAAAAGAAAGATAACGAATTCGGAATTTGTTAGATTCATGTTTTTCCAAGGCTGATGATAATGATGATGATGGTGTTAGGTGTTCAGTATAATAATAATAAGGGCATAAACACATCTCTCTTTGTTTCAGACAATTCTCATAGTTCGTGAAGAAAAAAATATTACTTTTAGATTCATTTGCCAACGAATCGAGAAACTTTTCGGTACGAAAAGAGATAAGTCGCAAATCGACAAGTACATTTTTTCAAATTCGAAATGAAACACAAACATCCGAGACTCGTAGTATTGTCAACTAATGTGCCTGCAAAATGCCCATTATGGTGAGGGGGACGGGTGATTAAGACAAATGAATGAATGAATACTTAGTAGAATGAGAATGTATGAGTAGATTATGAAAACTCACGGACACGATGTTCGGAGGTCGAACTAGGAACTACATGCACTTTGCCACAGACTGTATTTCTTTTAGTCTTTCCCGTTGGCCTGCATAACATCGTCGTCCTCTGTGAACGAATACAGATTATTATAATCACACTTCTCAGAAACGAGATATCGTAGCCATGATACTGCATTTTTCTTCTTTCACATACACTCACACACATATACACATATACTTTCTCTCTCTCTCTTTCTTCATGCAGTGTGATAAAAGAAGGAAATAACATACAAAGCTCTTCGTAGCCTTGCATTGTATGCTTGTCTTTTTTTTCACACTACAATGCAATCTGAAGATTGACTTCCAGACTATGTAATGCAACGGGAAGCCACATGAAAGAGCTATGTCTATCCGTCTAATTGACTGATTGAAATTTTCATGCTTTAAGATGCTGATAACTTCTAGATCATCATTTTGTACTTACATTTTCAAAACGAAACAAGACGATAAAAGGTCTTTGAGAATACTTTGAGAATCAACACTCAAAACAGTAAGATCAAGAACTGGTTTCTTTGAAAACAATTCACCGTTCCAAAATAAATTCTGTCATCTCTTTATCAAATTGAGATGATAGAAATTATTTCTAGTTTTAATACTGATTATCATAAATCCGATCCGATCTTTATTTTCCCTGGGGGTCTTTACATGATGTACAAACCTATTACATTTTAGGTTTGACGAGTATGGTGGCTCAGTGATAGAGGATTTACATCCAGTATTTTGGGGTCCCTGATTCGATCACGGTTCACACCGTGTGGACTTTCTGATAAATTCAAAAAATCTACAAACACAATGTTCTTCACCGTAAACGTACGTTGTACTGTGATCGAAAAAAAAAAGACGTCCGTACGGTTTCTTTTTAGATCAACCATTCTAAATGAAGTTTCTTAACTCCTAAAAGAGAAGTATTGGAATAACAACAACATTAGTATACTAATTTAAAAATCCTACCGTATTGATCGATCACAAAATACAAATTTTATGTGAAAATAATAAAAGATTTCCACTGCTCAGTATAAATGAAAAATATTTTCTGCTTCTTTATGAACAGAAGTCCACTTCATTGACACCCATCAACGGTAGAGTTTGTTTTCCGTCAAACTTGACTGTATTTGTACACTATCAAATAAGTCAGTCATAATTGAATCTATGAGTTTTTTTTTTTTTTTTTTTTTTGTAGTCTGAAAATAAGTGGAATAAAATGTACAAGTTTTTCCCATTCTGTTAAAAATTTCACTTAAAATCCAAATACAAGGCCTTTAGCAACACGATTCACTTGTTCAAATGTGCCACTTTTCAGTACAATACAAATTAATTTGGCTTTCATTGAATTAAGACCATATTCAACATTTAATATGACAAGGAGGAGGAAAAACCATGTTTCGTCTTGTTTATATATGCCCTATACACTTACAATTATGATATCAGTTCAGTAAATTCAAAATCGTGCATGTTACGTCCAGATAAATTAATCTTCATTCCTTTATATATTAAACATATATTTCCATTTTCACAAATACGATGCTAATGCATCATTATCAATAAAATCCCTGAAGGATATACATAATAGCACATATGCAAATTATTTGTATAAATTCATATTGTTTTGATAACTTTAGAATATGTACATGTATTTTTTTACAGTTATATACAAAGAAAAAGTATGTAATGAAACTTTATTCAAATTTTCACTTCAAATTGTATTATATTGAAAGGTAAGTTCCTTATTGCAACTTTTATGATCTAAATCTTCAAGCTCTTCGCAGGAAATTTCGGAACTTCTATTCTTAGCATTACAAGATGGGTCTGGGGGGCTGAGGGGGGAATCTAGCCATCCAATACAAGACGACTAGAAAAAAAGAAGACGAAGAGTGTTTCTGAATGAGTACTTTCTTCAAAATAATATTAAAAGTTATAGAAAGATTTTCGAGACATTCGAGTCGAGTCGAGATTTTTAGGAGCTGTCTCGACTCGAAAATTCGAGTCGAGAAATAAGTTTGTCTCAACTCGTCTCGAATTTTACAAAGTGTGTCTCGACTCGAATCTCGACTCGAATTCGAGTCGAGTCGAGTCGAGATTCGAGACATGTCTCGACTCGTGCGCATCCCTAGCAGTTTCTTATGAAAAACTAAGTTTAATTTTAAAAATCATAATTTTTTACATACTCCTTAAATAAATATCTGTCTCGGGTCTCTGCAATCGGATTTACATGGAACAATTTTTGAATAAAAGATACTTATAATTGCTAATTTTTTAAATAACAACACTTATCAAGGTACCTTATTGATTTGCTTCACAGTCTTTGTTATTATTCATCATAATCCGAAGTAATTAGAGTTGAAAGAAATGCTGCAGTATCAGGTAGCCATGTATTGTTGATAACTGCTAACAACACTGCAGTTCTTTTAGCAGCTGATAAGTTGACCACAATGTTTCTACTTTCGATGAGAATACCTTTTATATGATGGGTATGATTGCAGCTAGAACTTCAAAGAACAAGATCCATCCAATTATTCAACGCTGTAAAATTGCTGAAAGTGACATTAAGAATGTTGTAGCGGTTGACATTGTGGAATACAGACTTTATAGAAGCATGCTCAGGGAGATTTCATTCAGCAAACTTCCAATATTGCCCACTGCCTCTATAAGTAGGTTAAATCTTCTGTGGCAAATCTATGTAGCCGCAAGAGATCCGAGTTGGTCAGGAGCTATGCAAACAATTCATTCTGGAGCAAATGTTCCACATTCTAGTGAGGCATCAATCACCTTTCTTCCTATCATTGATAGAGCAGCTAGTGAAATTACATATATACTCTCAACATTGAAATACCTGAACAAGTTAGCACATAATCAAGATATCCCTTGTATCATTACTTTTGATCGGCCTTTATTTTGGAAAGCTTCCCAAATTTTCCATGAGCAGCGAGACCTCTAAGGTATTGTTTTAATGATAGGAACATTTCATACTCTGATCAACCTTTTGCGTTCAATTGGCACTTTGATGAATGGTTCAGGACTATCTGAAGTACTTCAAAAATCTATGGACCAAATGCTGTACTACATATAATGTCTGGAAAATGTGTTTCTGGAGCAATACGAGGGTATATGATAGTAGATGCAGCTCTTAGTACGTTATATGTTTCAGATGTTTTCCCTCGCAATAAAGATTGATCCCGTGATCATCTAGTTAAAGAAGCTTATAACTTACTTGATAAAGTCATAAATGGCAAGCAATACGTTGAGCATGTGGAGCTGTCTCGCGCGTTATCTCAAATCAGTAGTGCTTTGGAGGAGGAGAAAAACTCACCTTCAATCTTTTTAAAGAGCAAGTAAAATATGCAAATGATCAACGTTTCACGTAACGTAATAACAGCAGATAGGACTGGCTCATGGGGCTTACATTTGCAATCTGTAATGGAGTGTTTCCCAATAGTTGCAGCAGCTGGATATCACAATTACCTCAAGTCATTTTATCTGTATTTGCAGAAAATGTTCAGTTTGGAATCTGAAAATCAAGTTGTTCACAAAATGTTTCTGGAAAGCAAGTTTATTATAAGAAGAAGTGATTGGGTCAATTAGGTTCAGACTTGGTGATAGAGCAAGTATTAATGCGTTTTGAGAAACGTAGTGGAAATTTGACACGAGAAAGCGGATTTACAAAGATTCAAAGATTCATGGCTACTTTCTCTGTCTTTGTGTTCCACTTATAACTTGGCAATGCAGGAATACACTAAAAGTTTTTTGGAAAGCAGTGAACAACACAACGTAATTTGGGAAAGCAAACGAACTAGGAATAGTAATGATATTTTTAAAAAAAAGTTGTTGAACGACTAGATCCCCATTTAATTCTGGCCCAGATCTTTACAACATTGTCTCATGTGTAACAGCTGATACTGGAGTAAATGTTGATGAACTACATTCCATTCGAACACACATTGTTCAAAAAAATTATGTATTCAAATATTCTGGAAAAGGATTAGGCAAAGCGGAAACTCTAGGATCTGATGCTGCTGCTGTAACTCGAGGTAATGATGATATACAGATAGATGCAGCACTTCTCTTTCAGCGAATGATACCTATTGCTGCTGATGGGGACATGAATCTTGAAGATGTGATGTGTTATAAACTTTGTTCTTATCTTCCTGCGTTATTTAATTGTCAGTGTGATTAGGAAAGCTGAAAAATCTCAGTTAGCTCATACGATACTAAAATACACAAAAAAAGGTACACATGGAAGAGCCTGAAGACATTCAGTTTACAAACCAGTATGTATTGGATGGTGGATCCCTCCTACTAGGTCCTCTTCTGTAGGATAAAACTTGTTATAGGTCTATTTAAGATAATATAGGAGATAAAAACCAAAAGAATTAAAATTGCAACAAGGAAATAGAACAAAATTACCAAAATAACTTAAGGGATATTTATTTTCATGAGACTCATGGAGGAAGCATTGAGACAAATTAAAATTATGATGAAAATTTGCTCCATTCGTTGAGCCGCTCTAGTCTTTTCGTGTCAAATAGTACGCAATTACTTAAAAAGGAAAATGAAACGCATACATTTGCTACAAAATATTTGACAAGAAAAGTAAATTTAATCATTTAATAACTCCTGAGACAGAGATATTACTTTTGTGCTTGAGAAAGTTAAAAAGTTTGAATTACAAACAATATAATTTAACGTTTCATGATCCGAAAAATAAAAAAGAAAAGGCAAAATGGCTGTAGAAAGTTAAACGAACTCGGAGATATATACATATTTCTCACGTTTCATTTTACGATCATTTCGCAATCCACAGAAGAAGCATTAAAATTGTTCTGAAGTAATATTTTCATTGAGAAGATATTTTTTAAGCACTCGACTTATTTCTCTCTTCAGTTTTTGTGCAATCTAATTGTCTTTCTTTCTTTTTTTTTTCGGAAGAGAAATGTCTGATATTAAATCTGCTTTGGAATTTATTTCACTGCATATTTTGAGAAGCTGTGAAGTTTTAATTAATTTTATGAAAATCAATTTTATGTATAAGCAACTTACTTATATGCACATGCAACCATTGTTATCATCACATTATAAAATCAATTTATTAATTAAAAATATTAATCTTTTACAAGTTTTTAAAATTTCTTTTTGTGCTATGTTTCCAATCAATACATAGGAAAAGGTCGTAATTTTAGTTTATAATTAAATGTAGATAGCTATATTTATTAATTTAATATAAACCTCTGAAGTTGAAAATATATCAGATTTCTGCGTTGGCAACGATCAAGTGGCGACCACAGCGCCAAGCGGTTGATGGTGGTGAGTTAGAGCAAATTCCGTACTTAGTGAGGAGTAGCAGAATGATAGTGTGCAGTGAATTGAGCAGGTGCTGACATAGGCGTGCGCAACGTGGGTGCCATGCGTGCCTTGGCACCCCCATTAGACAAACTTTTTTTATGTAGAATTATTACAAGCTGAAAAGAGATTACGTGTAAATTATTTCTCGTCTGAATGTGTGCCGTGCGTCGCCGACGCAGCGTAGGGTGCAATGACGCTATCTTTTCTTAGGGGAAAGGGGGGGGGAGGACGACATTCCATATGTTGGTACTTTAGATCTGGCACCCACATTACCAATGTCCTGCGCACGCTAGTGGGTGCTGATAGTGTAAAATGCATAATCTCCTTGACTTCGAAAGAGGGCAAATTTTGGGGCTAGGTTTTAGTGGTGCGAGCATGTCGAAAGTGGCGCATTCGATGTGTCGCGATGGGCAGTGTTCATGGTAATGGTAGCCTACAAATGTCACGGAAAAAATGCATAGGCGAAAAGAAACACTGCGCGAAAGAAACTACTCAGTGATAGGCGCCGCTGAGCATTAAACTGGATTGTCACTCAGAGCCATCGTGCAACTGCGGTGCAAGTGGTGGAGGAACTTCAGCAGAACCTCCTCTGCCACAATCACAGATCTCCAAGAGTGATATACAAAGTAAGGGTGCTGATAAGCGATCACTCCTTTTTGACATGACGATATGATGCCGCGAAGATAGAACACAGACCGCTGATGATTCCGAAGCTGTGATATGGTCATCGTTCATTTTATTTGAGACCAAGGACCGTATTTATATTTAGTCACGCAAAGATGAGCACGATTCACGGTTTAATCCTAGCCGGTTTTAACCTACTCTGCCATAACACTGGTTTTCGGAGGGTTTTGTCCTGGCGCTTACCGATCACATCACAGCCCCTTGATTATGTTGCCATTTTAGGGGAATATGTACATCCTATTGTTCAGAAGTTTTATTCCAAATAATGACGCAATATTTCAGGATGATAACGTGCCTATTCATACAACTGGAGCTGTTATGGAATGAATTGAGGAACATCGTAATGAAGTAGTACATCTCTCCTGGCTCATGAAACTCCCAGATCTGAACATTCGTGTTCCCTTTTGGAGATTGAACCGACCTAGATGATGTCCTGCAAGCGGAATCGGGCAATATTCTACTTTTACAATTCACGCCGTCTATGACCGTTTCACATCACATCAGAGCTTTTTCTCAGGGCGAAAGATGGTACTGCATATTAATCTGGTGAGTAGCAGTTTTGCAGTTGATAATTAACTGTAGATTAGTAACATACAGGGAGTCCATAAAGTTCTGCAGGAAACTAAAACCTCAAAACTTTGAAACCGTTACGTTTAAGTGTATAAATGTTTGGGGTTGGAAGAAGGGAAGTTTGAAGTTTTTTTTTCTGGCCACAATACTCGATGACGTTTGCGCTGGTAATCACGTGGCTTAAGATGACGTCTATTAAAGAAAAGGCACAATGTGTTTTGTGGTTTGTGGAATTAAAATATTGCGTTTCAGTGCGGAGAAAGTTCCAAACAACGTATGGGAAAACACCCCCAGCAGAAATAAGTATCAAGAGGTGATACAAGAAGCTCAAAGAAACGAGAAGTGTGTTAAATTTACCACACAGTGGAAGGCCAGAAACGAGTGACGATATGATTCACACGTTGCAGGACAGCGTAGCTAAGAGTCCAATGAAGTCACTTAAACGCAGGTCTTGGAACTGGAATACCGAAGTCAACGTTACACAAGATTGTACGCAAGAATTTGAAGGTCTAGCCCTATAAATTAAAATTTGTGCACGAGCTGATAGAGGAAGATTGTGACATGAGAATGGAATTTTGTGAGTCAATGCTTACCCTCTTACAAGAAGATGGTGACCTTCTGTCTCGATTTTTGTTTTCAGATGAAGCCACATTTCATGTTTCGGGAAAAGTGAACAGGCACTACTGCCGAATTTGAGGCTGGAAAATCCACGTGAATTCGAGGAGCACAAGCGGGGTAGTCCCAAAGTCAATGTGTGGTGTGCTGTTTCAATGGACTACATTATCGGCCCTTTTTTCTTCGAGGAAGAGACGGTAAATTGTAACAATTATCTAAACATACTACAGACAGTACTTACTAGGTTAGGCATCCTTAATGAGGTCCACATGCAACAGGATGGGGCACCGTCGCACTATGTCCTTCAAGTTTCGACAATTTCTTAACGAAGAATTTAAGGAGAGATGGATTGACCGAAGAGGACTCACACCTTGGCCTGCAAGATCACCAGATTTGTCGCCTTGTGGTTACTGGCTGTGGGGACACGTGAAGGCCAAGGTGTATTCGCAGAAGCCAGCTAATCTGCACGATCTCAAGAACAAAATAACTGATGTGATTTTGAACATTCCAGATGAGCACCGCCAACACGCAATTCTTGGTTTCCCAAAAAGACTGCAAGAGTGTTTGGATGTGAATGGTGCACAATTGGTGGTTTGGCGATGAATCTTAACTAGATGAAACAAAACTTTAAACCTTCATGTAAGTACACCAAAAAGTATTTGTTAATACATTACGTAGTTTGCAAGTTATAGAGTTTTTCTTTCCTGCAGGACTTTGTGGATTCCCTGTACAATATACCTAGCTGCAAGGTTATTATAAATGATTGTCAATCTTCTAGTATTATTTTGTAGGAAAAAATAAGAAATGAGTAGCATGTGTTGTCTTACCATATAGAGAGACAGTGAAACTAAGAGCCTGTTCTTTTTTCAGCGGGTGTCTAGGTCCGAATTTGGTTACTAAAGAAAAGAAAAGTTTTACAAGATGAGAACAAATAACAGAGAGAAACCATCTTGCTAGGATGGAAGATTCCTTTTCAGCACCCAACGTGGATCCCAAATTATTACTGAGGTTTGTATTCAAAAGTGCACAAGCTAGATTGGAGAATTCCTGTTCACTTGATGAAGATATATGGAATAATATTAAAAGAAAAACTTATGTTTTAGGAATAGTTTGCATCACGCGGGTAGTTAGTTTCAGGAAACGTTCATGTTGTTCAGGGACTCTTCACAGTGATCGAAAATCGAATATTTTGACCACAAAAGTTTAGTATTATATTACCGTTAATGTACTTGTTGACATTTGGAATAGTTTCACAGATAGACACTTTCTTAAAGCTTCAGTAAGAAACTGAATAATACAGAAAATTATATTACATATATTAAAATTGTAACTACTAGTTTAACGCAAAGAAAGAAACATCCTTCTTACGGTGCACTATAAAGTTTCCGAAATGCCTCACTACTGTGACAGATCGCTCAGTTTTGGAAAACATTGTACGCCCGTTTGAGGACTACTGCTCTGTCCTTGTACCGCGTTCCATATTAATACTCCTATCTATCGCTTCACTCTTTGAACCATGGTTATCGTTAGGGCAACCCAAAAGCATAGAAAGCATAACAGCAATTTACACATATGGTTGGTACCTTGAACATGATTGTGGTTTTTAAGGGTCCAGAAGAAACTAATTTTAAAAGCATAATAAGACATAATTTTAGAAAATAAAGCATAAAGCATAATTTAAAATATATAGCATAATTCTTGGAAAATTCTGTTTAACTGCAAGTTTAACTTACTGTATTAACATTATTTTAAAAACCAATATTTACAACGCAAAATCATTGAGAACATAAGAATGCAACAATGAAAAGCTTACTTTTATTTCTGTAAACAAACTTTTCGGTGCAATCCTTTGATCTGGAGAAAAGGAAAAGGAAAAGAAGAAAACTTTCCAGCAACAATGAATAGTAGACAAGAACTCCACACTATATTGTTATGTGTACCTCTTGAACTTGAGCACTTCCTGTACTTTTTGGTGGCATTTTTCCCTTTCCCTTTCTGTACATGCACCTCTAAGACGCACACAAGTAATAGAAAACACTGACTCAAATAAATCATATCTCTTTACAGTGCATTAAGTAGAAAGTTCATTAAATATGAAGGAAACTGGGTGCATAAAATATTAATAAATAGATCAAGATATTTAGAATGTTTAATGCATAGTGTATTATACATTATACGCGATTAATGTAAAACAATGATTGAAATTAACAATAAAGCATAATTTGAAAAAAATAAGCATAATTAAACAAAAAGCAAAGCACAATGTGGGTTGCTCTAGCTATCATTGTTGAAAACTTGCAGACTGTACGGTATTATTTCTGAATATGAAGAGCATATTTATTTATTTTTTTGGTAACTTTTCTCATATAAACGGATTATATGGTGTGAACCTTTTTTTAAAGATTCAGGGGAAAGAAAAATCCTGTATTTATTTCTTAAAACCCAGCCAGACTTTCAACATCACAATAATAATGTATGAATGGGTTAGTTCAGTTAGGTTACAATAGGTTACGTTAGGTTTCGTTTTGTTTATTTACCTTAGTATATTGGTTTTGCTCGACAGAGTTTAGTAGTATAATTAGGGATTCAAGTCGAACTTTATATACTGTACATTATTTTACATGTGGTGCTTAATGATTGGCGAAAATTTTAAAATGGTTCCACCTGGAGAAAACTTTCAGAAACGTAGCTTTAAGTTAGCAGACAAATAGGTTTAATGAGTGGGCTTCGGCGCAGCAGAGCCTGATTCGATTCCCGATCGGAATTTGTGTTGTTTGGATTCTACGTTCATCTGTCAGTCGACGTCTCATGTAGCGTCGGTGCTGAAAGAGACGCTAAAAGCCAAATGTAACTAACTAAGTCAGTTGTATTTTACATTACGAATTTACTGTAGATTTCCAAACTATCTTACATGCAAATTCAACAGTTAAACTTGATTCTGCTATTTCTAGTTTCAAAAGACAAGTTCTATGAAATCTATTCTTAGAATTTATAGAATCTAGATCAAAAACTATTTCTCGTTATCTTTTATCATTTTTCCTGTATAACGGTGAACATTTAAATCTTTTTTCCAGTCACAGTTTTAGTAGAGCGGTAAAGGTTTATATAAAATCTATTCTTGAAATGCTCAATCGATTAAAAAAAGAAAAAAACATTATCTCGTACGGTTTTTCTCTATGGCGATGAGTACTTAAATCTTCTTTCACATATCAATAGGTGGATACTGGTGTGTAAATGGAACATGTTCCTTTAACGCTGAACACAATAATAAACCATTTTTCTCTATCTCTTTCCGTTTTCCTTCCTGTACAGAACAGTTAAAATGGAAGGATAAAGGTGAATATGGAACATACATATTCTTGGAACACTGAATCCAATAATAATAATAATAATAATAATAATAATAATAATAATAATAATAATAATAATAATAATAATAATAATAATAATAATAATAATAAAAATAATAATAATAATAATAATAATAATAATAATCATCATCATCTCACAATTTCTTACTGTTTCCCTCAATCGGAATGAATATTCAATGCTTCTTCCATATACAAGTTTCAATAGTTGGATCATGGTGTATATGGAATATGTTCTTTTATCGCTTAATCCAATCAAAAAACAATTTTCTGTATCTCTTAACATTATTGACTTATGCCGATGAACATTCAATCTCCTACTTACAGTTTCAATACAGTTCCAATAAAGGTATATATTGAACATATTCTAGCTACATTGAATCTAATCAGTTTTTTTTTTTTTTTTTTTTTAAGTTTTTACCGTTTCTGGTCTGGTTTCTATCTACAGACGGAACGGCATATCGTTCTCTAAGATTTCTCCATATTTACACATGACATTATTTATAGGATTCTCTACAAGACAACAGCTGAGGTAGGGCAGCGGTGGCTCAGTGGTAGAGCGTTCACCTCTGGTACTTGGGGTTCCTGGTTCAATCCCAGCTCACGCCAAGTGAACTTGTGTTGGACAAACACCGTGTGTGATAGTTTTCTCTGGGTTCTCCCGTTTCCTTCCACTTTATTCATTCCACTATTTCACTCATTTCTCATCATTACCGTCTACTTTAGCCTAGCCGGTATAATCGTGGGACGTAAAACTCAAAGATTTCATTTTCAACAGTTGAGGTAGTCTCGTCTCAAAAGGGCGCTGTGAAAGTGATGTCTCTTCTCGGAAAGTGTATCCATTTTAATTGCAAAAACCCTGTCTTGTCTCGTGGTCGACTCTAATTATTTGGACGTCTAAACCGTTTGTTCCGGTGGTGATACATGGGATATACCTGCCCCAAATTTCAAAAGGTGACCAGTTGGAGGTCGTATCCTTTCCTCTGGTCTAATCGTTGGCTAGTACATGCAATTTTATGTTTGATTCCTGCTATAAAATGTATGGTGGTTTTTACTAGCATCTTTAAGATTCCATTTTAAATTGTACGTATCGTTCCATTTAGCCTCGCTGCTGATGAAGGACGTAAACATAAGTGAAACAATCAATGACATATCCTTCTCCTAAGTCTCTTTCCCAGTTAGCTGGGATTGACGTTTTGGATCGCTGTTTTCCACCTGTTCCTATATTGTGTCATATCCTCTGTTACCCATATCGTTCTTAAAACCATCTCCCCCATTTCTTCTTTGTCCGGCCTCGGGCTTGTTTCCCATTTAATTGTATAGCATCCATTCTGTGAGCTCCGTATCCCAAAGGTCTTCTTCTTACATGCCAAAACCATCTCAGTCTACTTTCTTGCAGTTTTTCTACTACTGGTCTCATCTTTATAGTTCCCCGATAATTTCATTCTTAATTTTCTTCTTTCGCGTCACTCCATACATTCACCACATGCAACTTCTGTTCCTCTCTCTTCTTCGTTGTCCAACATTCCACTCCGTATAATAAGGCAGGTCTCACTACTGTTTCGTAAACTTTTCTTTTAAGGCGTATTAGTACTAGTGGTGGCCACAAAACCGGTTTTTCGGTTTTTAGGAAAACCGAAACCGGTCTAAAAATTTTAAAAACCGGTTTCGATTCTTTCCCGAAACCCGATTCGGTTTTTCGTCGAACCCGTTTTCGGTTTTCTCCAAAAACCGGTTTCGGTTTTCTTCAAAACCGGTTCCAGTTTTTTCCAAAATTTGTTCTATTTCTGACCAGAATAGTTTCGTTGTTCTCCGGGAACCGATTCCGTTTCCACAGAAATAGCTTTGTTTTCCAAAAGCCTTCACTGAAACCAGTTTCTTTGAAAACCGAACAGGTTTTGAAGAAAACCAAAATGTCGGTTTTTCGGGTTTCGGTTTTTCTAGAAACCGGTTTTGCCCATCCCTAATTGGTACCCTACGGTCACACAACACTCTTGCTGCTTCTCTCTATTTCACCCAACCGCGGCTAACTTATTTAAATCTGCTTCTATTCCTGCATGTTCCTGCGAAATTGATTCCAAGTACTTGAATTTCTACGTCATTACCACCCCGTCTTGGTCCAGTCGTATTCTTGTACTCTCGATTACGTTTTTTTTCTGAAAAGACGATGTAAATATTCTGTCTTAGTTTTATTAATTCTAAGGCTTTTGCCCTCCATTGTTCGTATAAAGACATCTCATTTCTTTTGCAGTTCTGCCTTGGTCTCACTCATCAGCACGATGCCATCCGTGAATGACATATTTCAAATCACATATGAAATCATTAATTTAACGCCTTATATTTTTTAAAAATATCCTTTAGGGTAGGCTAAAGAGTACGAATGATAAATAAAAGGAGAACATTTAGTAGAATGAGAATATGAAAGAAAAACGGAAGAACTCTAAGTAGACCCACGGACACGATGTTGTCCACCCAAAACTCGTATAGGCTGAGATCAAACGAAGAACTCTTTTGCACCAGAAATAAGTGTTCAAATACTAAGCCACTCTGCTTTCTAATCCAGTGGTTCTCAACCTTTTCTGACTGACGACACACTGTACTTAAGCCGAGAACATCGCAATATACTTATTTGACATTTGTTATTATTAATAATATAAATTGTGATTATTATTAATAATATCTCATGTACTAGTGAAACCAATTAGTTTTTATAATGACTATATACCTGGTATAACTGAGCATTATTGCTACCGCTGGATGGCTCGGTGGTAGAGCGTTCACCTCTGGTGCTTGGGGTCCCGGGTTCGATCCCAGCCCCCGCCAAGTGAACTTTGTGGTGGACAAACACCGTGTGCGTGGGTTTTCTTGGGGTTCTCCCGTTTCCTCCCGCTTTCTTCATTTCACCATTTCATTCATTACTCATCACAGTCTCCTTTAGCCTAACCGGCATAACCGTGGGACGTAAAACTGAAAGATTTTTGCTACCGCTGGAGGTGCTGATTGGTACAGTCTGTCTCGGTTTTATCTAATTATTATTAAATTTTTCATGATTTTTAAATTCTAAAATTTCGCAACAAGCTTTTGGGGAACTCACTAGAGTGTCGGACACATTTGTTGAGGACTACTCAATCAATCAATTAAGGACGGATTTTCATGCAAGCGTTCTTTGCGTTCCTTGCTTACGATTTCTAACAGAAAGTTGTTTCACGTTGAATCGTACTTAAACAACTTTCTCAGTTGGCTATTCAGCGGGCAGCCACATCGCAAGCAAAGAATGCAATGCACGCTGGCATGGAAATCCGCCTTAAGTTCGAACTCACGAACAAACTGTTCTGAGTTAAATGTCACCATGTTCTGGCCAGTTTAATTGTAGTTTCTTTAAAGGGTACTCATGTTATATGTAACTTTAAGATGAGTTATATTTCCCTACCATTACAAAAATTCCTTGATTCCCCATGCAACAATTAATTTTAAAAACTAATCGTCCGTGCGTGCTAAAATATCGTGTTTGGAATTAGTTGCGTGCGTAACATGCGTAATTAACACGTATATTTTCCTGTTACACTGGAAATAATGATAACTTATCGTTATATGCACTTTTTAACTTGTCTTTTTCTTTATTTCCCATCTTTTTCCTTTTAATGATTAGCAGTTCTGATATTTTTACTTCTACTTTAATGATAACATTATCGTAACAGAAACAATAGCAATATAGGTTGTAAAATTCTCAAGTTTTAGCTACATTATTGCCAGACGCTAACAATCAATGTTACTTAACAGTCCGAAACAGTTTCAAATGCTTTGTATACCGGTTGGATATAAAATGATGCAAGGGAAACTAAAATAAACAGTATGTTAGAAAGTTGGAAGGAAAACTGTGAATAATGTCGATTGAAAATTAAAAATTAAAAAGGGAGGAAAGAGCAATGGTATATGAAGGGAACGGTTGTCGAAATGTTGAAATTAGAGAAAAAGGTGTCTACTTGCCGGTTTTAGGACTTAGGTTGGCATATTAAAATTGTTTTATTTGGGATTATATAATTTTAAATGAAGATTGCGGGACTGAATTTTAATTGTACTAGGATGTTTTGAAGAATACTGAACTGAAGAAAGATTAGTCTACAAAAAATATATATTGGATTTTTTACAATCAACTCCAATCTCTTCTATACTGTTTTGAAAGGGGGGGGAATAGTAAATTTGGGGAGACTGTTCCCCAAGTACTTGGAGGGGATGGCTGCAACTATCTAGAGGTATTATTAGTGAAAATGTAAAATGTGATCGGGAAATAAAAGCAAGGATAGGACTGAAAAAAGAAGCTGTTAGAAAGAAGAAAATTATTAGTGAAAAATCTGATATGTGAGCAGGAAATAATAGCAAGGATAGAAAGGACGAAAGAAGCCTTTACGAAGAAGAAAAGCATTACTAAACGTGAGCGCGAAATGAAAAGAACGATAGGAATGGCAAAAGAAGTCTTTCAAAAAAAAAAAAAATACTAGTGAGCATCTGGATTCTGAATGGAAAATAACAGCAAGGAGGGAAATGGCGAAATGAGCCATTAGGAAGAAGAAGAACATTATTAGTGAAGATCTGAAATGTGAATGGGAAATGAAAGCAAGGATAGGAAAGGCGAAAAAAGCTTAAGGAAAAGATAACTATTATTAGTAAATATCTGAAATGTGAACGGGAAATAAAAACAATAATAAGAATGACAAAAGAAACCTTTAGGAAAAAGAAGAGCATCATAAATGAAAATCTGAAATTTGAATAGGAGATAAAAACAAAGGATACGAATGACGAAATAAGTTCTTACGAAGAAAAACATTATTAGTAAAACTTAGAAATGTGAGCAAGAAATAAAAGCAAGGATGGGAATGACAAATAAAGAAGCTTTTGTGAAGAAGAAGAAGAAGTAGTATTGTTAGTGAAGATCTTAAATGTGAATCGTGCAAACAAGCAAGAATAGGAATAGCGAAGTGAACTTTAGCAAGAGGAATAGCGTATTTTGTAGATTAGTAAAATAAAAAGCAATTCAGTAAAAGATTCAGTAAATGTTTCGAGTGGATTATTGTAGTATAGGGACAGAAACATGTACGATACTGAATAGGAATTGAAAATGTAGTGCAGGATTATGAAAGGTGCTAGTGAGAGTTAGTGAAAGAAGAGCAACATTACAGGTAGTTTTAAAGGAAGTATTAGAAGGATGAAAAGCAATTGGTTAGGAAATAATTTTTTTAAAAAAGTACTTGATTGACTTTACTAAATATCATCACCATTATCATTTTATAGGCTTGTCATATGTATTTTCCCCTGGGCCTTGTTCTAACTAGCAATTAATTACATGAGTCCTAAGCAAGTTATGGTGTACCTCCGTACCAAGTCTGGTGGAGATTGGACAAGTTCAGTTGATCTAGTACGATCAACACTCATAAGTATCTCTGACCATTTTACATTTCGAATACTTCAGGTTTTATTAAAGAGACTAGCCTTTGGATAGCTGGGGGCTCCGCCCCCAGACCCCCGAGTCTGTTCGGTCTACGGTCCCACATTTCTTATCTATCGGCTTTTGCATCAACAGTGAATTCCGTGAACTTTCTCTTCATATTTCCTGAATCTGCCCATCCTTGAGCTTCGCCCCCACACACTGTCTCGGCCTATGGCCTCACACCTCTTCAACCCACAATTCTATCATTCGTTTTCCAATTTCAACTATCTAAAAGATAAGATTTTGTATCCCAAGTAAACGCCAGTAGTATAAAAATGAGGCTTCTGCGCCACTGACCCTCTACCCACTTTCTCAGTCCCGCCTGAAGCAGACAACGAATTTCCCAGTGCCGCCTGACAAACTATGCCGGAAGACACAGGGAGGATACGAGAAATCGACCATCGTACACCGTGAGCCCACGGTCTTTTACGACCTCCATTTTAGGGGTGACCTCCATTTTAGGGGGTGTACTCGTTCCCTTTTATGACCTCTATTTTAGGGGTGTACTCGTTCCCTTTTATGAGCATATTTTTCAACCCCTATTTTAACATAACAGAAATGACATAAGAATACGTAACATAGCAGGGTGAACTCGTTCCACCCCTATTTCAACATAGCGTATCAGACAGACTATGAACACACACAGCAGAACAGACTCGTTCCCTTTTATGACCTCCATTTTAAGGGGTGTACTCGTTCCCTTTTATGAGCATATTTTTCAACCCCTATTTCAACATAGGAGATAACACATAAGATTACGAACACATAAAAGAGAAGTTAACACATAACACTACGTAACACACAGCAGAACAGATAACACATAAGAGTACCTAACATAACAAGGGTGAACTCGTTCAACCCCTATTTTAACATAGCAGAGCTAATAAAAGAACATGGCTTATTTTCCAACCCCTATTTTAACATAGCAGAAATTATGAACATACAGCAGAACAAGATAATACATAAGACTCGTTCCCTTTTATGAGCATAATTTCCAACCCCTATTTTAACATAACAGAAATGACACTGAGATTATGAACACACAGCATTTTAGGGGTGTACTCGTTCTCTTTTATGAGCATATTTTCCAACCCCTATTTTAACATAGCACATCAGACAGAGACTACGAAACATAGTGAAGATTAGATAACACATAAGAGTACATAACATAACAAGGGTGTATTCATTCCCTTTTATGAGCATATTTTTCAACCCTTATTTTAACATAGCAGAAATTACACTGAGACTATTTACGACCTCCATTTTAGGGGTGTATTCGTTCCCTTTTATGATTACTTTTCCAACCCCTATTTTAAGACAATGAATACCTATGTAACATAGCGATTCGATACGCTCTTTGAACCGATTTGGATGAAACTTGGCATATGGGGGATTTCGACCATGCTGAGTACGAATATCATACATTTAGCAATAGGTCATCAGGTACTACATGACCCAAAATTAGTGGTAATCAAGGTCAAAGGTCAAAATACTTAAAACCCAATAACTTGAAAACGAAGCAACGTATTGAGGTGCTGTTTCCAAATCTAGTAATAGGTCATCAACTACTACATGCCCCAAAATTAGTGGTCATCGAGGTCAAAGGTCAAAATACTTAAAACCTAATAACTCGAAAACGGAGCCAAATATTGAGATCCTCTTTCCACATTTAGTAATTGGTCATCAAATACTACAAGTTCCAAAATAGTGACCATCGAGGTCAAAGGTCAAAGTACTTAAAACCCAATAACTCGGAAACGGAGCCAAGTATTGAGGTGCTGTTTCCAAATCTGGTAATTGGTCATCAACTAGTACAAGTTCCAAAAATAATGACCATCGAGGTCAAAGGTCAACATACTTAAAACCTAATTACTCGAAAATGGATCCACATATTGAGATGCTGTTTCCAAATCTAGTAACTGGTCATCAACTACTACAAGTTCCAAAATAATGACCATCGAGGTCAAAGGTCAACATATTTAAAACCTAATAACACGAAAACTGAGCCACATATTGAGATGCTGTTTCCACATTTAGTAATCGACCACCAACTAGTACAAGTTCCAAAATAATGACCATCGAGGTTAAAGGTCAACATACTTAAAACCTAATAACTCAAAAACGGAGCCACATACTCAGGTGCTGTTTCCACATTGAGTAATAGGTCATCAACTACTACAAGTTCCAAAATAATGATCATCGAGGTCAAAGGTCAACATACTTAAAACCTAATAACACGAAAACTGAGCCACATATTGAGATGCTGTTTCCACATTTAGTAATCGACCACCAACTAGTACAAGTTCCAAAATAATGACCATCGAGGTTAAGGGTCAACATACTTAAAACCTAATAACTCAAAAACGGAGCCACATACTCAGGTGCTGTTTCCACATTGAGTAATAGGTCATCTCAACTACTACAAGTTCCAAAATAATGATCATCGAGGTCATAGGTCAACATACTTAAAATCTAATAACTCGAAAACGGATCCAAGTATTGAGGTGTTGTTTTCCAAATTTGGTAATTGGTCATCAACTAGTACAAGTTTCAAAATAATGACCATCGAGGTTAAAGGTCAACATACTTAAAACCTAATAACTCAAAAACGGAGCCACATACTCAGGTGCTGTTTCCACATTTAGCAAGAGGTCATCAACTAGTACAAGCTCCAAAATAATGATCATCGAAGTCAAAGGTCAAAACTCGAAAACGGATCCAAATATTGAGGTGCTGTTTCCAAATCTAGTAATTGGTCATCAACCACTACAAGTTCCAAAAATAATGACCATCGAGGTCAAAGGTCAATCTCGTAAATGAAACCACATATTGAGATAACGTTTCCTCATTTAGTACATTTGGGTGATCTATTCAATTTTGTACAAAGCAGAAAAAAAGTGTAGAAGGAATAAATTTGAGAACACAATTTTAACTAGCGCAGAATTTCTGTACCTTTTTGGGCTATTCAAAAGAAAGCAAAGATATGCCCTATTAACTAGCTGAGAATTATTTAAAGAAAACGAAGAAAGCGAACATGGACCATTTTACTCAAATTTGGATGGAGTATTTATATTTGTATGAACCAGAAAAAAAATGAAGAAGGTTCAATATTTCTGTACAATTTTGTACTACCCAAACAAATTCAAAGAAGGGTCATTTTATACCTTTTTGTGCTATTCAAATAATAGAGGCAACAAATTTCAGTGGTCTATTTTATTTTTGTACCAATCAGAAGAAAAGCAAAGATATGCCATTCTCAGACTTTTATACCATTTTGTACTACTCCAATAAACGAAGGAATACCAACAAGAAAAAAAGAAGTGAAGATCAGGTGGATTATTTTCTTTTGTACCAACTGGAAAAGATAAGAAGAGCAACTTTAACTAGCTCATTATGTACTGTTTAAACAAACGAAAATTGACCATTATGTAACTTTTGAACTACTGAAATGTTCTATTTTTGTATCAATCAGAAAAACCCGAAGAAGTTCATAATTTTGATGTTCTACTTTTTATACCAACGAGAAAAAAATGAACTAGCTGAATATACGAAAGAATAAATTTAAGTAATCTATTCAATTTTGTACCAATGCTGAAATGTCATTTTTAACTGGTTCAGAATTTTACTATTCAAATAAACAATGGAATATTTAGTTTTGTACCACCGAGAAAAAACAAAGAATATTGTACCATTTTGGAGTTTTCAAATAAACAAAGGACTTATAATTTGTGTCAAATCTAAAAAGGATCATTTTAACTAGCTGAGTATTTTATATCATTTTGTATTATTTCAACAAACAAAAGGAAAAAGCAAAAAAGGATCATTTTAACTAGTCTAATAAACGAAGGCATAAATATGAGTGAGACCAGAGAAAAACCGAAGAAGGCCCATTTTAACTAACTGAGAATTTCTGTACCTTTTTGTACTATTTAAACAAATAATGAGATAAATTTGAGTGACCTGTATTTTTTGTACTAACCAGAAAAAGCGAAGAAGGTACCTTTGTACTAGCCCAATGAACGAAAGAACAAATTTGGGTGTTCTACTTTTTTTTATACCAAATAAAGAAGTACCATTTTGTACTACTCAAATAAACGAAAGAATAAGCGAAAAAGGACCTTTTTAACTAGCGCAGAATTTCTGTAACGCAAAAATTAATTTGGATGGAGTAACAAGAAAGACAGCAAAGATATGTCATAGTAACTATTTAAATAAACGAGGGGATAAATTTAAGTGATCTATTCCATTTTGTACCAAGGAGAAATGCCATTTTATCTAGCGTAGAATTTCTAAACAAAACGAAGGGCTAAATTTGAGAAAGCGGACATGAACCATTTTACTCAAATTTGGATGGAGTATTTAGCTTTGTATGAACCAGAAGAAAAAAGTAAAGAAGATCCGTTTTAACTAGTTCAATATTTCTGTATAATTTTGTACTACCCAAATAAACGAAATTTTACTTTTGACCAATCACAAGAAAATCAAAGAAGGGTTATTTTAACTAGCCAAGCAGAAAAAAAAGGAAAGAATTAACACTTTGTACTAACCAGAAAAGGAGAAGAAGGATCAGCATTTATTGGGGTGTCCTATTTCCTTTTATACCAACGAGAACCATTTTGTAAAATTTGTATCAAACCAGAAAAAAGCAAGGAAATACCATTTTAAATAGCTCAGCATGTTATAGCTTTTTGTGTTTTTGGTCTACCCAATTTTTGACCATGTTGTACTATTTAAACAAACAAAGGAATAAATTTGTGTGACCTATTCCCTTTTATAGGGGGGCCGCGGTGGCTCAGTGGTAGAGCGTTCACCTGTGGTGCTTGGGGTCCCGGGTTCGATCCCAGCCCCCGCCAAGTGAACTTTGTGGTGGACAAACACCGTGCTCGTGGGTTTTCTCGGGGTTCTCCCGTTTCCTCCCACATTCTTCATTCCACCATTTCACTCATCTCTCATTATCACCGTCTCCTTTAGCCTAACCGGCATAACCGTGGGACGTAAAACTCAAAAATTTCATTTCATTTTTTTCCCTTTTATAGCAAGCAGAAAAAGGAAATAATACATTTGAGTGGCTTAAGCAAAGAAGGTCAATTTATACCTTTTTGTGCTTGACCTATTGAAGAATGAATAAATTTTGTTTGCAATTAAAAAAGCGGAGAAGGTCTACTTTCTGTACAAACCAGAGAAAAACAAATTTGTCTAACCTATTCACTTTTATAGCAAAGCCCCTTTTAGTTTTATACCAACCATGAAGGTCCATTATACCATTTTGTATTACTCTATTTCATTTTTGTAACAATTAGAAGAAAACAGCTCAGAATTTTATACCTTTGTGGTGTTACATTTTGTATATTTTTGTGTCATTAACTACATATTTGAACGTAAGATTTAACCAACCAGAATTGCGTCATAATTGTGTAGAACAGACTACATAGCAATTAGTGTTCTAAAGAAACAGCATACTTGTCCATTTTGAATCACAGCAGAAGAAGAGATTATATCAAAGTAAGAGAAGTTTTCAAAGTTCCATGTTGCTGCAGATATTTAACATTTGTACTTCTAGTATAGTTAGGGTCCTAAGGTACTGCGTATTGCTCAACGATTCAATTATTTTTTTAGACTTTCCTTCCTCGTCTAAGTTCAAAAAGACAAATATATATTTTTGCATTTATGTATTTTATTATAATGGAATATAAGTTTATGGAGTATATTTGGAAAATAATAGAACATACATCATGATGTTATATTACCTTGAAAACATATTATTAAACACGGAGAATGCATAGAATGTTTTTATTGTAGATATATAAAATTATTTATTTGATTGGTTTTTGCTGAAGAGCAGAAAAATGACTAGCATGGAAATTGTTTATGTTTCTCCTAGAGAAAAAGAAGTTCAGCGTGAAAACGAAAAACCTATACTGTTAATTCACCCGTCTGACCCCGATTTGCCAGATGAATTACGTGATAAAGTGAGAATCATATATCCAACACAGGAAATAGAAGATGTGTATTATTTTAGACGCTATAATAGATATAATGATGAAATACTCACGGAAAGTGATGATGACAGAGTTTCAAATATTACCTGTTTTGAACTGGAAGCTAATGAGTGCCGGTGTACTAGTGAAAGTATTAGTCATACATGTGTTATACAATTATTTAATGAGTATACACCAAATTCAGTATTATTATGTGAAGCATGTTCTAAACATAATGAGAATGAAAAAGATCACAACTGTTTGCTGCAGTATGATTACGAATTATTGCAAAAGGTGTGGACGATCTTAATTAAATGTGAAATGAGAGAGAAAATCTATAAACTTTATTTAAAGAAGCATTTTAAAGGTTGTAATATTAAGAACACTTATACTGTGGAGAAAAAATTTAATCTGGTATATGAATACATTACAGAGTATGATTATTATATCAACAAAATAGTAGAAATGTTATTAGAGAAAGATAAACAATTATTTAATTCTGTAAATGAACACTGACCCCACTGTATCATATGCATTTGATTGTGTAAGAATACAAGAACTTGAACTGTTAACTGGATCAATTTGTAGTACTGTAATATTAAGAATTTAATAGATAAGTAACATTGGACTCTGGCAACTGAAGTGTCAGGGAGAGTCAATTTAAATTGTTCTCTGGATGACACAAAAATATACAAAATGTAACACCACAAAGGTATAAAATTCTGAGCTGTTTTCTTCTAATTGTTACAAAAATGAAATAGAGTAATACAAAATGGTATAATGGACCTTCATGGTTGGTATAAAACTAAAAGGGGCTTTGCTATAAAAGTGAATAGGTTAGACAAATTTGTTTTTCTCTGGTTTGTACAGAAAGTAGACCTTCTCCGCTTTTTTAATTGCAAACAAAATTTATTCATTCTTCAATAGGTCAAGCACAAAAAGGTATAAATTGACCTTCTTTGCTTAAGCCACTCAAATGTATTATTTCCTTTTTCTGCTTGCTATAAAAGGGAATAGGTCACACAAATTTATTCCTTTGTTTGTTTAAATAGTACAACATGGTCAAAAATTGGGTAGACCAAAAACACAAAAAGCTATAACATGCTGAGCTATTTAAAATGGTATTTCCTTGCTTTTTTCTGGTTTGATACAAATTTTACAAAAAGGCATAAAATTCTGAGCCAGTTAAAAATGGTTCTCGTTGGTATAAAAGGAAATAGGACACCCCAATAAATGCTGATCCTTCTTCTCCTTTTCTGGTTAGTACAAAGTGTTAATTCTTTCCTTTTTTTTCTGCTTGGCTAGTTAAAATGACCCTTCTTTGATTTTCTTGTGATTGGTCAAAAATAAAATTTCGTTTATTTGGGTAGTACAAAATTATACAGAAATATTGAACTAGTTAAAACGGATCTTCTTTACTTTTTTCTTCTGGTTCATACAAAGCTAAATACTCCATCCAAATTTGAGTAAAATGGTTCATGTCCGCTTTCTCAAATTTAGCCCTTCGTTTTGTTTAGAAATTCTACGCTAGATAAAATGGCATTTCTCCTTGGTACAAAATGGAATAGATCACTTAAATTTATCCCCTCGTTTATTTAAATAGTTACTATGACATATCTTTGCTTTCTTTCTTGTTACTCCATCCAAATTAATTTTTGCGTTACAGAAATTCTGCGCTAGTTAAAAAAGGTCTTTTTTCGCTTATTCTTTCGTTTATTTGAGTAGTACAAAATGGTACTTCTTTGTTTGGTATAAAAAAAGTAGAACACCCAATTTTGTTCTTTAGTTCATTGGGCTAGTACAAAGGTACCTTCTTCGCTTTTTCTGGTTAGTACAAAAAAAACAGGTCACTCAAATTTATCTCATTATTTGTTTAAATAGTACAAAAAGGTACAGAAATTCTCAGTTAGTTAAAATGGGCCTTCTTCGGTTTTTCTCTGGTCTCACTCATATTTATGCCTTCGTTTATTAGACTAGTTAAAATGATCCTTTTTTGCTTTTTCCTTTTGTTTGTTGAAATAATACAAAATGATATAAAATACTCAGCTAGTTAAAATGATCCTTTTTAGATTTGACACAAATTATAAGTCCTTTGTTTATTTGAAAACTCCAAAATGGTACAATATTCTTTGTTTTTTCTCGGTGGTACAAAACTAAATATTCCATTGTTTATTTGAGTAGTAAAATTCTGAACCAGTTAAAATGACATTTCAGCATTGGTACAAAATTGAATAGATTACTTAAATTTATTCTTTCGTATATTCAGCTAGTTCATTTTTTCTCGTTGGTATAAAAAGTAGAACATCGAAATTATGAACTTCTTCGGGTTTTTCTGATTGATACAAAAATAGAACATTTCAGTAGTTCAAAAGTTACATAATGGTCAATTTTCGTTTGTTTAAACAGTACATAATGAGCTAGTTAAAGTTGTTCTTCTTATCTTTTCCAGTTGGTACAAAAGAAAATAATCCACCTGATCTTCACTTCTTTTTTTCTTGTTGGTATTCCTTCGTTTATTGGAGTAGTACAAAATGGTATAAAAGTCTGAGAATGGCATATCTTTGCTTTTCTTCTGATTGGTACAAAAATAAAATAGACCACTGAAATTTGTTGCCTCTATTATTTGAATAGCACAAAAAGGTATAAAATGACCCTTCTTTGAATTTGTTTGGGTAGTACAAAATTGTACAGAAATATTGAACCTTCTTCATTTTTTTCTGGTTCATACAAATATAAATACTCCATCCAAATTTGAGTAAAATGGTCCATGTTCGCTTTCTTCGTTTTCTTTAAATAATTCTCAGCTAGTTAATATGGCATATCTTTGCTTTCTTTTGAATAGCCCAAAAAGGTACAGAAATTCTGCGCTAGTTAAAATTGTGTTCTCAAATTTATTCCTTCTTCACTTTTTTCTGCTTTGTATAAAATTGAATAGATCACCCAAATTTACTAAATGAGGAAACGTTATCTCAATATGTGGTTTCATTTACGAGATTGACCTTTGACCTCGATGGTCATTATTTTTGGAACTTGTAGTGGTTGATGACCAATTACTAGATTTGGAAACAGCACCTCAATATTTGGATCCGTTTTCGAGTTTTGACCTTTGACTTCGATGATCATTATTTTGGAACTTGTAGTAGTTGAGATGACCTATTACTCAATGTGGAAACAGCACCTGAGTATGTGGCTCCGTTTTTGAGTTATTAGGTTTTAAGTATGTTGACCTTTAACCTCGATGGTCATTATTTTGGAACTTGTACTAGTTGGTGGTCGATTACTAAATGTGGAAACAGCATCTCAATATGTGGCTCAGTTTTCGTGTTATTAGGTTTTAAATATGTTGACCTTTGACCTCGATGGTCATTATTTTGGAACTTGTAGTAGTTGATGACCAGTTACTAGATTTGGAAACAGCATCTCAATATGTGGATCCATTTTCGAGTAATTAGGTTTTAAGTATGTTGACCTTTGACCTCGATGGTCATTATTTTTGGAACTTGTACTAGTTGATGACCAATTACCAGATTTGGAAACAGCACCTCAATACTTGGCTCCGTTTCCGAGTTATTGGGTTTTAAGTACTTTGACCTTTGACCTCGATGGTCACAATTTTGGAACTTGTAGTATTTGATGACCAATTACTAAATGTGGAAAGAGGATCTCAATATTTGGCTCCGTTTTCGAGTTATTAGGTTTTAAGTATTTTGACCTTTGACCTCGATGACCACTAATTTTGGGGCATGTAGTAGTTGATAACCTATTACTAGATTTGGAAACAGCACCTCAATACGTTGCTTCGTTTTCAAGTTATTGGGTTTTAAGTATTTTGACCTTTGACCTCGATGACCACTAATTTTGGGTCATGTAGTACCTGATGACCTATTGCTAAATGTGGAAACAGCACCTCAATGCGTCTTCGTTTTCGAGTTATTGGGTTTTAAGTATGTTGACCTTTGACCTCGATGACCACTAATTTTGGGTCATGTAGTACCTGATGACCTATTTCTAAATGTATGATATTCGTACTCAGCATGGTCGAAAACTCCCATATGCAAAGTTTCATCCAAATCGGTTCAAAGAGCGTATCGAATCGCTATGTTACATAGGTATTCATTGTCTTAAAAGAGGGGTTGGAAAAGTAATCATAAAAGGGAACGAATACACCCCTAAAATGGAGGTCGTAAATAGTCTCAGTGTAATTTCTGCTATGTTAAAATAAGGGTTGAAAAATATGCTCATAAAAGGGAATGAATACACCCTTGTTATGTTATGTACTTATATGTGTTATCTAATCTTCACTATGTTTCGTAGTCTCTGTCTGATGTGCTATGTTAAAATAGGGGTTGGAAAATATGCTCATAAAAGAGAACGAGTACACCCCTAAAATGCTGTGTGTTCATAATCTCAGTGTCATTTCTGTTATGTTAAAATAGGGGTTGGAAATTATGCTCATAAAAGGGAACGAGTCTTATGTATTATCTTGTTCTGCTGTATGTTCATAATTTCTGCTATGTTAAAATAGGGGTTGGAAAATAAGCCATGTTCTTTTATTAGCTCTGCTATGTTAAAATAGGGGTTGAACGAGTTCACCCTTGTTATGTTAGGTACTCTTATGTGTTATCTGTTCTGCTGTGTGTTACGTAGTGTTATGTGTTAACTTCTCTTTTATGTGTTCGTAATCTTATGTGTTATCTCCTATGTTGAAATAGGGGTTGAAAAATATGCTCATAAAAGGGAACGAGTCTGTTCTGCTGTGTGTGTTCATAGTCTCTGTCTGATGCGCTATGTTGAAATAGGGGTGGAAAATATGCTCATAAAAGGGAACGAGTTCACCCTGCTATGTTACGTATTCTTATGACATTTCTGTTATGTTAAAATAGGGGTTGAAAAATATGCTCATAAAAGGGAACGAGTACACCCCTAAAATAGAGGTCATAAAAGGGAACGAGTACACCCCCTAAAATGGAGGTCGTAAAAGGGAACAAATTTACCCCTAAAATGGAGGTCGTAAAAGACCGTGGGCTCACGGTGTACGATGGTCGATTTCTCGTATCCTCCCTGTGTCTTCCGGCATAGTTTGTCAGGCGGCACTGGGAAATTCGTTGTCTGCTTCAGGCGGGACTGAGAAAGTGGGTAGAGGGTCAGTGGCGCAGAAGCCTCATTTTTATACTACTAACGCCCTTTTAAATAGCATGAGAATTTTTCACCCCCCTTTAGACCCCTAAAAAATTAAAAAATATTTACTTTTGGCAATTTTCCTGTCGCTTAGTCCTGGAAGACTACAATCATGCCAAATTTCTTCACTCTAATTCTGCCGGAAGTGCCTAAACATTTTGGGGTGTAGAAGACATGCCATATAAATAACATGGAAAAGATTTTTCAGTTTCCCATAAAGCCACTCTACGGTTGGAAATTCTTATTTCTGATGATTCACTTAGGTAACGCTAACGAAAACGTACAACATACCGAATTTCAAGTTTTTATTCTAATTTTAAGTACCTAAAACACGAGATTATAGGTCCAAAAAAGTCCCATTTAAATAACATGGGGAAATTCTTCATCTCCTCTTTAGACCCCCTAAAAATTAAAAATATTCACTTTTGGCAATTTTCCTGTGTGTTTATCCCAAAAAACTACAATCATGCCAAATTTAATCATTGTAGCCCTACAGGAAGTGCTCAATAATTTGGGGATGTAAAAGGTGTTCCACATAGATAACATGGGAAAGATTTTTCAGTTCCCTACCGAACCACTCTAAAGTTGGAATTTTTTATTTTGCTGTTTTACTTAGGTAGTGCTAAGGAAAACGTACAAACATACCGAATTTAAAGTTGTTACTCCAAAGGGAAATTCTTCATCCCCCTTTAGACCCCCTAAAAATTAAAAATTTTCATTTTTGGCAATTTTCCTGTGAGTTAGTTCCGGAAAGCTACAATCATGTCAAATTTAATCACTGTAGTCCTACAGGAAGTGCTCAATAATTTATGTCAGCTCGTGTAGTTTTATATATAGTGAGGGTACGAAATAAGATAATATCTTTTCTTCTGACGCTGTATCGATTAAAAAAAATACTTGTCGCCATCTGTTACCTCTGTATACCGATTAACGTCGAAACCGGAAATCGCTAAATGCAACCACATCCAATTTCAATGTAATAAAATTTAAAAAAAAAATGGAATCTTCCAGTTTTACGTTCCGCGATTATATTCTTCAGGCTAAGGGAGATAATGCTGAAGGCAGATGAATGATTATGGAAAAATGGTGGAATGAAAAAGTGGAAGGAAACTGGAGTATCCGACAATGTTGCCCAGTACAACCTTACTAGGCTGGGGATCGAATCTGGGTCCCCACGCACCAGAGGTAACTGCTTTACCACTGAGCCACCACGCTTTTAGTCCGGAGCATGAGATCTACTTTAAAATTTAAAAAAAACTGTGTATGCCACTGCCCATACTTCTATATCATGTTGTTTGCAAGGCAAAAAGCACACAATGAGTAACCAATCAATTATTTTGATAAAATACAATTTACGGAGAAATGCAATTAACCTAATCCTTTTTTATAAAATAAAATAAAATAAAATAATGATGAGAAATTAGTGAAATAGCACAAAATAATAACGTCAATATACTTAATTATAATTGTAAAATTATATTCTATAGTGCGAAATTTAAATTACAAATCGCCGTACAAAACCAATTTTTAAAATAGCTACATATAGAGACCTATATTGTAGTTTGTAAAATACTGACTGGCTATATCAAGTGTAAAGTAACCTTCAATTTAATTACACAAATTAATGAATTTACTATAAATACACTATTCTAATATGAAATTAATGAGGTTGAATTTTTCCTGTTCCTAGTTAATTAAATGTGTTATTATTTTGATCATTCAGTGCTTAAACATTTCTTTCTTTTTCATTCAATTAATGAAAGAAAAGAATTATTTAATTATTTTGTTTTGTAATGTTATTGAATTTAATTAGGAGAGAAAGATTGAAATTTAATTCAACTTTTAATAACATTAAATAACCTATCATGAATGAAATTTATGACTTATATGTAAAAACTGTTTCTGATGCCAATTTTTCCTCCTGAATACAAATACGTAATCCTTTCTTCACTTACACATCACGTATTTCCACAATTTTTTTTTAAGTTGACTGAATAAAAATTTTAAGTGATTGGTGGGTACAAAACATACATTTGGCAACCGCGCAAAATGTTGCAACGCCAAAACGTCAGGTGAAAACAATGTATCAGATACTTATAAGCAGTGTTCGTTGTTTGAGGGAAGTTTCGTAGGTATATTAAGCAAAAGGGGAAAGAAGGCAACTTTTCGATAAAACGTGAAAATATAGGGAAATTCTCGCGCTAAGTGACCAATATACCTATAAGTGGTTAAATTTTTATTTGTTTTTCAGAAACAAATGAATAGAATATGAATAGTTTGTATGCACGTGTGTTCAAAGTAGCATAATTTACAACCATTGTTCGCTAGGTATATTTGTGTTTTTTTAAAGTGAAACAAAAAGTAAAACAATAGAAGCAAAAAGCAAATAAATAAAACAAATGTTGTTGGCAATTCCCTTAATATATCTAAATTAATCTTATAACGTAACTACTGTAATAGAAATTGAATACTCAAAAAATTAGGGGAAATTTGATAAGAAAAGGGAAATTTTTGTATCAGTCCAGGGAAACTTTTTTAACGGAACCTAAGAACAGTACAACCCGCTCGGGAGAATAATGCTCCCGGAAGTACGTTTTTTTCGCGCGCTACTCAGCCAGCTGTTCTACACGCTATCCTAGCCAGCTGTTTTAAGTGGTCACAAAATGTATATAATGAGGGTCAATGTGGAACAAAATGAGCCATGCTGGGCTTCGAACCCGTTCCTATTACTACTACTATTACTACTACTACTACTACTACTACTACTACTACTACTACTACTACTACTACTACTACTACTACTAAGTACGTAAATCACTTTTTGAGTATTATTTTCATCCTATTTTAATTAAAAAGTGCTAAGAAAATTTAAGAAGTAAAAAAAACTTTTCTTTCGCCGGGTTTGAACCAACGCCAAAAGCGATTTCCATTACTAGCATGTAGAACTAGCACGCTTTTTTAAAAACATCTTTATTTCCCATGTTCACTTACAGACAGGAAATAAATTTTTCATTTAGACATAATACATAGACGGCAATTACAAGCGTGATGTCGGCACATCAAAAGTACATTAAAAATAATACCAATCAAAACATCAAAATACATTGTTTGAGCTTATTAAAATAGACAAGAACTTGTAAAATAAAGACAGTATTATATAGAAATTTAGTGGTGTTAGAAATATGATCTTTCGGATATTACACTAGCCACATCATGTTAAAATAAGACAGTCAGAAAGTTTGCGAAAGTCCTTTGGAAAGGTACCATACCAAAAGTTTTCCACCTGGTCCGTTTTAAGAATTCACGATAATCTGTGACACTTATGTGACTGCGACTGGAATCAATATAGTATAAGGTATATCCCATTAGCCAAGTGACATCATTATTGCGGGTTGGAGGGTACCAATGACAATCGGGTGAGGTAATAATATCAGGGGTAAAGTGGTGTGGAGATGTCCGACATACCATAGCAAGGAGAGCACATAGTTTTAACCACACAGACAATACTAGCTCGCAAGAGGTGTATCTATGGAGAATGGTGTCGGGATGGCCACAGTGGGAACACGCAATATGCGGTAGGAAATGTAATGTCGAACAAACGTTGATTAGTAGCGTGAATATCATGAATAACACTATACCATAAACTACGTACCCAAGTCGGAAGAAAGATTCTATGAATATTAAACCATATGCGATTTCAGTTTCGACAATTATGTGTCTGCTGTACTCGTATCGTAATTCTAGTAGAGGTCATTTAAAAAAAAAATAAAGACCACGAGAACAGATTTCTCTAATCTCATCATGTTTAGATATAACTGCAGGCTATGACGAATTTAGATACATATAAGGGTGCTTGTTGAAGGAAAGGGACACTGAGTGGATTTGGAGCAGGTAGGGTGGGCGTCCAATATTGTAGCCATTGTTGTGTATGACTATTGGCCAAATGATACAATTTATAGCTACCTAATAAAAATAATACTTTACACTTTAGTCGTACATTTAATTAAATCAAGGCCACCGTTGTCTACTGGTAACACCATTACTACCTGTGGAACTCTGAAGAAATTATCGCACCAAAGAAACCAGCCAATGATCGATTGCACTTTTTTGGCAAAGATGTCCGGAAGTGGCCATACTTGTGCTGTATACCATAATTGAGAACATATATAAGTATTTACATACCATACTCGCTGTAGTAAATTCAGGTGTCGATGACGATTTTGGAAAACAACTGTCCTGATTTTATTGACTATTGGAGTCCAGGCTGTCTCAGAGTCGGGATCAAGACTACTCGTAAAATTAACGCCTAAATTTTTTAGTTCCCTCACAATTCCTGAGTGAGAGATAGTTAACCCTTTATAGACAGTAGCCCATTTATTAAAGTTTAAACTCTTCGTTTTATTGACATTAATACTTGCTCCACTAGCATTACAATAGCTCATAAGCACTTGTGCACATAATTCATCAGAACAACAGTCGTACAACTGATTGTGACGTCTTCGGCGAAAGCAAAACAAACAATATTTTAGAAAATCCTGCACATGTGAGACTTGAAAACAGGACAAACTTTGCAATAAAGGTTCAAGAACTAAGCCAAATAACAACATTGATAATGAACAGCCTTGTCGAATACCTCTCTTGATAGATATGGGTGAGCTAAAGTAACCATTGATATGGAGCTGGGATTTTGTATTGTGATGTAAATGTTTAATCTTATCAATAAAGCGTGAATCAAAACCACATGCGTTATGCTCTACAAAATCAAATGCATTTTTGAAATCTATGGAAGTGACACGAGCAGGGAGTTGCTTCACTTGAAAATACCCCATGATATCTCGTAGGCTACGTAGGGCGTAATAAATATTACGTTCGTGTGATAGTGCTGCCTGCTTACCACTTAAAATTTTCGTGACAACTTTTCCATGCGTACTTTATATACCTTAGACAATAATTTTACATCAGTATTTAACAGCGTAATGGGACGAAAATTGGAAATATGAGCTTGTGCTCCTTTTTTTTGGAACTAAAATAATGATACCATCATTTTGCATAACATTCCCAGATTGAAACATATCATTAAGTACAGCAGTGAAAGTATCTCCTACCACATCCCAATACTGTTTATAGAAGAGAAAAATGATTCCATCTTTGCCAGGACTGCTACAATGCTTGATAGTGTTTAACACATCAAAAATCTCTTGTTTAGTAATGGGGGCTAACAATGGTTCATTTTCAGCCGTTGTTAATTTATGAGATATATTGGAAAAGAATTTGGGCCATTCCTGAGTAGCAAAGGGATGTGATCCAAACAGTTGTTCATAATGCTGTTAAATTAGACATAATATCGGGTAATACAGTTACAACTTGGCCATTTTCTAATACAAGATATTCCATAAAATTAGTTCGCCTTCTATTATGTTGCCGCATGATATGGAAAAATGTAACCCGTTCATTTGACAACAATTTGGAATCAAATGATTTAGTGATAGACTTTAAATAGTCGTTTTCTAACCTAATTAACTGTGCTCTTATTTTATTAATATGCATATACGTGTTCCCAGAGGGAGGCTGTTGCCACAACTCATGTAACACTTTGTAAAAGTAGTCAATGGTATTTTTGCGGTTCTGACGGTATTCAGAATGCATCCATTGGAAAAAGGACTTAATTTTATGCTTAGCGTATTGAAACCACCACAAATTTAAACTGCGGAAATGTCTGTTGTCGACATCAATAATCCCATTTCTCTCGAAACAGTTCTTCAATATCATCAGATTTCAGAAGCTGTGGATTAAGTTTCCAGTTAGAGGGACCGAACGTTGGGTTCAAACCAAGAAGAGGGGGAGGAAATTTGAGCAATATAGATACAACACTATGATCACTAAACGGGGCCAGAGGAACACTAATGTCACACACACGAGGTAGGAGATCGAATGAGGTATAGAGTCTATCGATTCTTGACTTCACTGATGGAGTGATATGCGTATAAATGATATCAGTTTGTTTGGACCGCCAGGCGTCAACTAATCGGAATCCTTGGACCAGTCTTTCTAACGCTAGCATTTATTAAAATATCCAGTAGAATCGTCGCAAAACAAAATGGAATTGAAATCTCCATCAAGGATAATACTTACATGCGGAATAGAAAACAGAGGCATGATATCAGCATTAAAAAACTTTTCATGGTCAGTTTTCTGTAGAAAGCCGGACGGGCTATACACATTTACATAGAGAATGTTATCGCATACGAGGCTGAGCCCATTGCCAGTCGGTAAACGAGTAAGGTGCTGCACATGGATTCCTTTCTTCACTATTATTGCAGTACCTCTACCACTATATCCAAGATTAATAAAACAATTATACCGATCTATGAAACTTAAATAGCCAATTTTGAGTTCTTGCAAATTGAGTATATCAAAGTCATGTAATCGTATAAAGTTTTGAAACATGCATTGTTTAGTAAGACTATTTATACCATTTAAATTTAAAGTACCCACTTTACGAACAATTACAATAGGGTAAGGCATACACAGCAGATAGAAAGTAAATAAAGTTATTAGAGCCGCAAAATAAACAAACTGCATGATGAGACCTGACAAACAGAAAAAAGAAAAAAACAACACTATTCAGTTTGATTCTTTATACTGTCTGTTTGTGGTGAATCGTCAAGGACGATCGAGAAGCTAAGCTGCGATGATGTAATCGAAGCACCAACAACAGACTTACGTGATTCACGTGTCACGGCAGCCTTCCCATTACCTGCATTTGTTTTGATTTTCTTGTGTGTTGACAAGGCAATCTTACCTGCTTTTTCAGTTATATGAACCGTTCTGACAGTCTTGCTGCTTTCCGCATCTACTGATTCAGATAATGGAGGCGGAATGTCGTGAGGTACTGTAGTAGGCGGTATCTGAGAAGCACTCGTGTTGGAGGCCTCCTCTATTGCCGAGACACTTATTAGCGAACACTAGTCATTGACATCAGGCACCATGGGCGGATCACCTATATCTTGGGGGAAGCACTAGTTATCCGTATCTCGGTATCCGTGGGTTGATCCATGGGAGTAGGCACAGTCAACACTGGGGACTCATTGAGGTCCTGTAGCGACGGAGCACTTTGGGCACTGACTCAGATAAAGCCGTTGTTAATGTAATATTACCAGGTTGAAATTGCTGATCGGCTGAGTAACGAGAAGTTTTAGGAAGAGTTCTTAGATAACTGGGACATATTTAGCGTCAGAGGAGCTGTACTCAAATGTTTGGAGCGCTGTAGGCGTCGGGGACGGGAGTTGGTCGTGTGATCGATCTGGTTGCACGCGAAGGAAGTTGGAGGTTGTCCAGAGCATATAACACTTGTTCGATAACCTTGGATGAGTAATTTCGAAGGATTGTGCTTCTTGAGTTCCATAGACGCTATACGTGCTCCATTAAATACAGGGAAGCGGTACTTGTGGGACCACTGTTCATTTACTATCTTTTTCACACTTCCGTAATTACTGAGGGCAGAATTGAGAAAACTAACATCTAGTTCAAGGAAGAAATCTGATACGCACACATGTAAGAGTATTTGAAGCATTTTGAACAGAAACCAGGCTCCGGGAGCCATCTTGATGCAAGAATGCAAGCTCACTAGGTGTATTGAGGAGAAATTGTTCAAATTTTTCTGGAGAACTAAATTTTAAGAAAAAGTAATATACCTTACTGTTTAATTGAATACCATCGATCTGATTCAAATTCACAGGTACCTGTTCATCCAGCCAAACATGGATATCCAAAGCACTTGGGCGTATATGTCGCATACTTTTATCGAATGCAAGTTTCACTGTGTTCTGCCGTAAACCACGAAACATGATGCGCACAAAATCAAACAAAAAGCTTGTCAAACAATAATTAAAGGCTCTTGAAGAATCAAAGCTGTCCTCTATAGCAAGGTAGCACTGATAGGAGCCACTTGAAATAATACTTAACTAGCCGCACTTTAACTGACTACTCGGTAGTCATAACGAGCAGGAGCCAACGTCCGCACTCCTTCACGTCTACCGATAAACCAACACGCTCGGCTACGGCCATGAGAACCGACTGCAGCAAACGTTCTACGTGGCAAGAAATGGATAATGCCAACCAATCAGAACCGCGTATTTCGTTCATAATTCCGGGAGTATTACTCTCCCGAGCTAGTCCTCGAACACTGGTTATAATTCGTGTGTGAAGTGTTGTTGTCTGTACTGCAGCGGGTAAGCTTTTTATTTGCTTTGCAATCGTTTGAAAAGAACACGTTCTTATCATGGCGATTCGAGGTTGTGTAAATCACCTTGATTCATTTAGTTATATTTGTGGCAGCTTTGTTCTTGAAAAACAGCGACAGATGAAAAATGAAATGAAATCTTTGAATTATACGTCCCACGGTTACGTGCGACAGAAGATAAGTAAGTTTGTAAAGGTAGTGTACCGGGCGTATTTTGGTATGAATATCGGTGACCAAGACAAGAGCTTCGTGCTTCACATTGTGTGTCGGTCTTGTGTCGAAGGATTACGACTGTGGATGAAAGGTGTTAAGAAATCTATGCCGTTCGCCACACATAGCTTGGAGACATCACAGGGACCATAGCACTGTTATTATTATTATTATTATTATTATTATTATTATTATTATTATTATTATTATTAAGTATTCTGCCTTTTGAGAAATCCTGGGACTAATAAGGTTTTTCTTTTTTAATTTTAGAATTGGGCCCGGAAATGTTTCTTCCACTTTTCCCGATCTTCAGCTTCCTCTTTTAACTGCCAATATTTTCTTCTATTTTTCAAATCATCGATGAGTTTTGTTTTTCTTCTTCATATTCCTCGCTTCGCATCCATCTTTTCTTCTATGACTGTGTGAAGAAGACAATTTCTTCGCAAGATGTGTCGAATCCAATTGGCCTTTCTACGAAGGATGCTGACTACAAATATCCTCTTCTCTCCTATCCGTTTTAAAACATCTTTATTTGTTGCTCTCTCTCTGTCCATTTTATCTTCTCCATCTTCCTCCAACATCACATTTCGAAGCTCTCTAGATATTTCTGCTTTCACTTCCGTAATGCCCAAATCTTTGAACCATACAGTCCAATGCTCCATATATAGCTCTTGACCAACTTTTTCTTAAGTCCAATATTGAGACTGCTGGTTAAGAGCGATCTTTTCTTGTTGAATACCTCTTTGGCTATGGCAATTCTTGACCTGATCTCTTTGGTGCAGTAAGCATCTTCTGTCAAAATACTTCCCAGATACTTGAAATTATCGACCTCTTCAAGTTCTCTTTGTTCTACTCTGATCCATTAGGGCGTGTTTCCACGCGATATTCTCATGACTTTCGACTTTTCAATATTATTTTCCATTCCATCAGTTGTCTAGTGTCAACTATTTTCTCAATCATCTCCTGTAGTTTTCCTTTGGTTTTAACTATTATAACCGTATCATCTGCATATCTAATCTTGTTAATGATCTGCCCTCCAATCTTGAAATCTCCAATTCCCATAATGCTTCCTTCATTAAACATTCACTGTAAATGTTGAATAATTGGGGCGACATACTTACATCTAGTGCTCTCAACGGGTCGGGTCGGGTCGGGTTTAAGACCGACCCGACCCGATCCGTGGCCCGAATTGACTGACCCGAACTGTGATCCGATCTGATTGATCTGACCCGATAACCCGACCCGAGCTGACCCGGTTGACCCGCCCCGAATAACCCGACCCGACAACCTGACCCGATTGACCCGACCCGACAACCCGACCCGAGCTGACCCGACTGACCCGACCCGACAATACGACCCGACCCGACCCGTTTGAGAGCACTATGGTCACGACACTGGGTGAAAGCTAAAATGCACTCACATTGGGAATTAAACCCGGACCACGTGTACCGAAGTCTTACATGTTAACCACTAGCTAAATCAAGCGGGGGATTTGTATATGCATCTTAATGAATATTTGCCACTTTTGAGGTTTAGTTATTTCTTTTTATAACTGATACCAATGTCCGACGTGGGGGATTTTTTTTCTTGCTTTAGTTCTATGTGACGAAAGTTTTCTTCAAGGTCAGTGTTCTCACCTGCTCGGACGGCAGGGGGTCTTCTCGGAAGGCAGTAGCAAGAGTATCTTAGCGGAGACAAAAGGAAATCGTTTAACTACAATGATAAGGGTTGAGGAAACGGGAGAACAACTGTGATTTTTTCCAAGAATTCAACTTTCATTCCAAAACAGGTTCCTATGATTCCGGGACCCGTGCCACTTTGATTTTTCTTTCTCGGTAATGAAAACGTATTTTACAGTACCGGTATATATAGTTGCACGTAAGAAGATACATGATATGAATTTTGTAATTTAAAATTTAAAAATACAGTATGATAATTAATTATAAAGTACTAATTTTATTTCATCACTTTCAGCCCAACAAATGAAATTCAAACAATTCGCTCCCAGGGTCTTGGTCATCAATACTGCGTCTTATCCTTTGTCTTGCAGTCAAGTCTTGGTCCTGCATTTCGTAGTCTTGGTTATCTTTCATGCTATACAAGAGCCAAGAATGCTCGCCTCATCGGTACAAATGAAGACCAAGTGTGATTTTGATTATGGTCTTTCATACTATACGGAAAGCAAGAAAATACGCTCATCGCTACTTGGTGATCACCAAAACAAGGCCAAGAGCAAAATTACTATGCACTTCGTCTTGCATATCCAATCTTTATCTTGTTCTTGTATCGGTGTCCTTGGGTTTGGTGAAATAAAATGAAATATTCAGTTTAAGGTCTCTCGATTCTGCACTAAGGCTAAGGGATATGGTGACCATGAGAAATGAATGAAATGGTGGAATGAAAAAAGTGGGAGGAAACAGGAGAACCCCGAGAAAACCCACTACCCGGCGTCTTTCCACCACAAAGCCCACTTAGCACAAGCTGGGATCGAACCATGGACACGCACCAGAGATGAATTCTCTACTACTGAGCCACCGCAGCCCTGCTTGGGCTTGGTCGTCCATATCTAATATCTCTTTTGGCGTTGCTTAAACAACTTCTAGTTTTGTTCTAAATCCAGACTCCATTTTGGCGTAGATATTAATATTACAGTCGATTGGTAAAATCAATCTTCCACATTTAAGAATTAAAGTACACACAAGTACAAAAATAAGCATTTACCATAAAAACACTAGCTGCAAGTGTTCAAAATAGATTTATGGCTTCTATAAAATCAATTGAAAATTGCTATTTTTAATTAGGCAGCTAGTAAAAAACAGCAGCTTTCGACTCCAGTCGAGTTTAAACTCAACCTAAACTCAGTTGACCAAAGTGAACTGACCCGACTGACCCGACCCGACAACCCGACCCGAGCTGACCCGACTGACCCGACCCGATAACCCGACCCGAGCTGACCCGATCCGAATAACCCGACCCGACAACCCGACCCGAATAACCCGAGCTGACCCGATTGACCCGACCCAAATAACCCGACCCGAGCTGACCCGAGTGACCCGACCCGAGTTGACCTGACCCGACCCGTTTGAGAGGACTACTTACATCCTTGTCTAACTCCTCTTTCGATCTCCACATTATTGATTTCTCTTATTCAAGCACAACTTCATTCGTTGTCCTATGTACAGGTTTTGAATGAGTTTTCGATCTCTCCAGTTGACTCCGATTTCTTTGACTGCTACTTTTGTCTTCTGAAAGTTAAAGGACACAGTACCAAAACTAGAAAGAACATTATGTATCCCAACCTTCCGCCAGCAATTAGACCTGTTCCACATGACGAACATTTACCCATTCCTGTTCCACGTGACGAATGTGACACTAGCTCCGACATGCAAGATGAAGGTCAAACATCATCCAATGTTTATGGACCGATAGGGACCACTGAAAATAGTCATCAGTTTACACAGAGTAAACTCAACAACCTAGTCAGGAACCTTAATTTAACGAAAGACGTCTGACTAGTCTAGTCAGACGCCTAGTCTTGGTTAGTCTGACTAAAGGCGTCTGTCAGTCAACAACCTTAATACGACTAAAGGCAGTTGTATTCTTTCCATAATCCCACCATATGCACAAAATACAAATATTAGAGACTCTTCATTCCTCTCCCAACAACCCTTCCGCGACTTCCTAGAGAATATCATTGCCAAATATGTATTTGAATCAAAAAACAAAAGGAAGTCAACTGCACTTGTTAATTATGGATTGGATGGTATTTTCACAGTAGAAAGAAATGTCTTAAAGGATGCTCCGCCTTCTCATAAACAGTGCCCCGGCATAGTGCTTCGATTCAATGACCACAATTAAGGACTGGAAAAGGTCAACGTAAATAAAACGCATATTATCGAATTCCAAGTGACTAGGCTTTTGTTGTCCATTGGTCCAGGGGGGGGGCGAGTACTTAGAAAAGAAAGGCGGTACAAATGGATTTTTTAATCATTCTAAGGGAAATTTTAACTTAATTTCCTAATATCAGTGGCTCACAATCGCTGCCCACTTCTAAATACTCACTTTGTTAATGTCTATTAGTCCATTTGTCATTGTCAACATTTTCGTTTCTATACTGAGTCGTTTAATTTTTATTATTATTTATTTATTTATAATGAGGTGTGCTTTTACTTTTCAGTAGCACTTTGTTTTTCATGTAATAATAAAGGCCAACGATATAAAACAAAGAGAGCATTTATCGGGAAAGAAAGTTACGAAATTTGAAAGAAGATGGGAAGCAAGCGAAGGCTCTAAAAAGATTTCTTTCGACTTCTGGACAAATTTCGAATGTTATAATCATACAAATATTAAGGTGAGAGAGTTGTCAATACCAGTTACTGTTAATGAAGCATTTGCAAGTCGACAAACTTTTGAAACTGTAAATACACTGCTCCACAAAACTTAAGCAACCCGAGAGAACGCGGTATAAGTGACGTGTGGGGCCCATTCAACACTGGTTAGTGGCATGCACACACACAGAGACACACAGGCAAGGCGAGCACCCACTCTATCGCATAAGCAGCACCGTTGCAAGCGCGATGAACAACTTATGCCATGAGGCGTACACCACAGCCCAGTAATGTCCGAGGCTCCAAGCATTGAGTTAGTGGTTCTTGTATGGGGTGCACACCTTGCAATGGCTGGTAGACGACATTTGAGTGACTTTGACCCCGGGCGAATAATTGGGCGGTTGGAATTGGGCCGATCGCAAATGGAAGTGGCACAGGAATTCAACGTGAACAAAAGTGTTGTGTCAAGGCTGCGAGTTACACATGGTGTCAGGAACATGGTGCATGGGGGAACACCACTGGGCGCGTGTCATGTTCTCCGATGAGTCGAGATTCAGCCTGTCCTCAGATTCTCGTCGGACTTTAGTGTGGAGAGATCCAGGAACACGCTATCATCGAAACTTCATTGCTGAACTTCCGTCCTATGGCGGTGGTTCCATTATGGTGTGGGGTGGAATTATGCTGGATGGGAAAACGGACCTCCATATTGTGCAACATGGCACTTTGACAGCAGAACGGTACCGGAATGAAATTCTCAATATATCTACATGTGCGCAATTTCCGCGGAGCATTTGGCCCAGACTTCCTGTTCATGGATGACAATGCCCGCCCACACGTTCACATCTGGTGTCCAAGTATCTGGAGAGCGAAGACATTACGCGTATTGCATGGCCTGCATATTCGCCGGACTTGAATCCCATCGAGCATGTGTGGGATGCTATTGGGCGGCGTATAGCGCAGCGAAGTACACCAGCACGCACTCTCCCTGACCTGCAAACAGCTTTCCTCGAGGAGTGGCGCCATCTGCCGCAAGACTTGATCAACAGCATGGAGGTCAGATGTCATGCCTGTATAGCTGTTCGTGGTGGTCACACGCCATATTGACTGCCTATGCCCTCGCACAATCCAGCTTCACCTGTTGAGGTATCGTTGTGCTGAACTTTTTGGTCATTCTGTACATCCTAACTGTATTGTTTGTCTTCACTTGTGTTGCATTGTGCATCTGGACCATCTTTTTGTTCATTATACTTGGTGCAGTGATCGTGTCGTTTTATTTTCTGCCACTTTCTTCGAGTCGCTTAAGTTTTGTGGAGCAGTGTGTATTTAACTTGATTGCAGTAATTTAATTGTTAAATTAAAATGGAATGGATACGGCCTCTTCGGTTACGGGTCAGAGTCAAATTTTTAATGTATTTCAAAATTTGTTATAATACAATTAGTTTTCACGCAGTATTTGTGTATATAACTCGAAAGTTTAACTGTAATCGAAATCAAAACTGTAATCGAAAGGTTATTAGGATTATAGGTAACAAATCTCTTTATTTTTTCAGAAATCTCACTATCAATGGATTAGGTGGCATTATCACAGTAGAAAGAAATGTCTTAAAGGGTACTCCGCCTTATCATAACTGCACAGTGTTCCTGCATAGTGCTTCGGTTCAATGACCACTGTTACGGGTTGAGAAAGGTCAGCGTAAATAAAACGCATATTATAGAAGTTTAAGCGACTAGGCTTGAACATAGCAGCGTACACATATGATTGTTGTATTATAACTGTGTAACAATCTTTATCAATCCAATCTCTCGTATTAAATTTAGATGAAGCGATATTTTTAAACATTTGGTAATAGTCGTAATGGAAAGTATAGTTTTGATTATTAGTAACTTGTGTTCAGGGATGCACCGACGGAGGTGACCCGAGAGTCTAGATCCCCCATAACTTTTAATTTTTAAGAAAATTAACACAATTTCAGGGGGCAAATATACAAAATTATTTGTCTTTTGTAGGCTACTCCGAAAAATCTTCGGACCCAAAAGAGAAATCTTGGGTGCGCCACTACTTGTATTTACATTGTGTTACTCATTGCCTGATTTCGAACGTCTATGTTGGAGAGAGACATGAAATTAATGAATTTTTTTATAGGCCTAAGGAGCTCTCGAAATAATTTTTGGGTGGGGGACCTGATTTTGAAGTTCTGAACAATATTTACTGGATCGAAGACAAAGTAAATATTGTTTAAGGCACACACTTTTGTCATTTATTGTGTATTAAGCAAGTTCAGTTAATATTAATAAAGAATTATTTGAGATCAACTATATCTCAAGAACGGTTAAATGGACTAACTTTGACGATCATTAAAAATGACATACTCAATGAAATGGATACGGGACAAAAAAAAAAAAAGTTCAAAAAGTTTCGCACAGTGGTCTCTAATTTTTTTATTTGTTGCAGGAGGAGAATGAAATTTTTTGTGAACATACTTGGAACATTTAGCTATAAGTTGGTATGTAAAAGTATTTTTTTTTTTAAATTTACAGGTGAGCCATGGACCGTGAAGTAGATGTCAGGTTACCACAACGGTCGGTGATGGAGTTTCTCTTCAAGACCAGCGATGACTCTGCCACATCGATTCACAGGAAGTTTCTCCCTGTTTATGAGGAGGACACATTGGATCGCAGCAGTATCCAGCGGTGGTTGCAGAGGTTTAAAGAAGGTGATTTCTCTCTACTGGACAATCCGCGATGCGGTAGACCATCGACGGTAGTGAGTGATGTGAATAAGGAGACCATTAATAAAATCATCCAAAATGACAGATGTATGACGACACGACAGCCTGAAATGACTGGTTTGTCAATGGGTAGTGTGGTATCAGTGGTACAGTCACTACGGTACAGAAAAATTTGTGCGCGTTGGGTGCCTAGATTATTGACAAGAGAAATGAAAAAGATGAGGAAGGATGTGTGCGAGGGTCTCATGACGACCTTTACTGAAGAGTGGAAACAGTGTTTTATCGGCGTCATTACCCAGGATGAAATATGGTTGCTTTTATCCGATCCTGGGAGCAAAACTCGTCTGAAGGCCCACCTGCGCGGTAAAACATTTGATAGTGAGAAAGACCTTATTTCCTGTGTCAAGCGATGGTGTAAAAGTCAATTCCCAGAATTTTACCAAATTGTATTTACATCATGGAAAGAAAGTTGAACCAGATGCGTCACGGCTGATGGAGGCTACATTGAGTAGGCTCAGTGTATAGATAAATGTTCCAAGTATGTTCATAAAAAAATTCATTCTCCTCCTGTAACAAATAAAACAAATAGAGACCACTGTGCAAAACTTTTGAACACTCTTTGTATATAAACGCTAAAAGATACAATAAAGAGTAAATATATTTTCCACTATTTATGTTAATGATAGATAATTATTTAACAAATAGTATCAACTACTACTGTAAAAGTAATTTCCTACTGTCATTAATCAATGAAATGTGTATATGTATCCATAAGCAAGGGAGCGGACCTACCCAAAATTAAAATCCTAAAGCCGCCCCTGGTTTTATTCTGTTTCAACTTTTATACTTCAATTGTACTTGTCAAAATACATCTTAGGTACGAATTTGATTATTAGTTACTTGTGTGCTTATTTAATACAAATTGCTATTAATTATTAAAATTGGAATCTCGTTCAGTATTCATCCACAGTCAATTAGTTATAATTTCGTTATAATTAGTTAGTCAATTTTTTTTGTTGATATTCACAGGAAGACTAAGATATTGAAGACATTTGCAATTGTAACAATTATTTGAAGAGTTTTTGTTCATTACAACTTTCTACTCTTTTATCATTTTGATGGGGCACCTAAATATTATTTGCTTAAACTTAAGAAATGCCTAGAACTGGCCCTACCCGGACTTAAAGCATGGCTTAAAATTTACGCTTGGGAGAGCCATACACAGGGAGAATCTTAGAATATTGTTAAGTCTATCAAGGGAAATTATGAGCAAACTTAGATCTACCATAGACGTACTTGCTTACTGGATATTTCGTCTTGAAAAAAAAATTGAATTACTACTACATGTGCATTATTCTGATTCTTCTTTGTTTATAAAGGTAGCCGTTTTTAACTTAATAATCCATGACGTCACACTTTGCTGCTCGGATTCTCAGTAAACTCCTTACACAGAACAAGGAGAAGGCAACAGACCTATCGTTGATAGAAGTGTGTGGTGATAGATAAACAAGGCGTGGTTCATTGTTTTGCTGATACACTACTCGTAGATTTTCATTGTTTTGCAGATACACAACTTGTGTATTCTGATTGTTTTGCAGATACACCACTCGTGGATTCTGATTGTTTTGCAGATACAACACTCGTGGACTCTGACTGCTTTGCAGATACACTACTCGTAGATTCTGATTGTTTTGCAGATACACTACTCGTTGATTCTAATTGTTTTGCAGATACACTACTCGTGGATTCTAATTGTTTCTCAGATACACTATTCGTAGATTCTGATTGTTTTGCAGATACACTACTCGTAGATTCTGATTGTTTTGCAGATACACTACTCGTAGATTCTGATTGTTTTGCAGATACACTACTCGTAGATTCCGATTGTTTTGCAGATACACTGCTCGTGGATTCTGATTGTTTTGCAGATACACTACTCGTAGATTCTGATTGTTTTGCAGATACACTACTCGTAGATTCTGATTGTTTTGCAGATACACTGCTCGTGGATTCTGATTGTTTTGCAGATACACTACTCGTAGATTCCGATTGTTTTGCAGATACACTACTCGTAGATTCTGATTGTTTTGCAGATACACTACTCGTAGATTCCGATTGTTTTGCAGATACACTGCTCGTGGATTCTGATTGTTTTGCAGATACACTACTCGTAGATTCCGATTGTTTTGCAGATACACTACTCGTAGATTCTGATTGTTTTGCAGATACACTACTCGTAGATTCTTATTATCTTGCAAATACACTACCCGTGTACTTGTTTTACTCCATTCCACCAATCATGTTCCATCTCCTTTTTTTGAGTCAATCTGTTCTCTCCCACCTATCTTCGATGGTAAAAGCTTGCTCCTACGCCATACATTCATACGAGGTGTGTGCAAAATGTTCAGTGTTGCCATGTTTCTTTTTTGTTTCTAATAATACTAGATTGTTGGTAATAATACGAAATACATAGATTTATCATAGCAGTAGGAGCTTGTGATAGTTGCAATATCGTAGTTATGTGCGTATAGGTGGGCAGTCATTCTTTCAGAAAAAGTGTTCCGGGGGGCACACTTAGTATTCGGGGGGGCACTGCTGGTACTATTGTATTTATTACTATATTATAGACGCATTATTTTGGTCTCCTCTGGGGGGCACTCTCACAGCTCCGGAGGGGGGGCATTGCCCTCCAAAAACATGCCTGGAAGAAACACTGCAGATAGGTAGGTTTCTGCTTCTGTTGTTATTTCAATATTTAAAAGGAAAAGCACGGATAGAAAAATTCCTTCTTCTTTATTTCCAAGTTTAGTCTTTAAGTTTACATTCCAAATTACAAAATATTCACTTTCAACATACAATGAACAATTAATCAACATAAATTCACATTAATAACTTCTACACCGAGGTTATTAAATACTAGTTTAATGAAATATAACTTTTAGTATAAAAGGATCCAGTCAAATGCTGTAAAGTGAATTCTTTTTTTTTTCAAACTATGATAAAAGTAGATAGCTTGTTCTTTTCATATGCATTGTTAAGAGATGTATCAATATGATCTTGTGCTGAATTCAAAGTTTAATTTTTATTCTCTAACGCTATCCCAAGACTTCAAAACCATTTTATGAGACTAGAAAGTAGGTAGTTATGCAACAATGCAAAGTATATATCAGCCAGGCCTGTATATAGCACAAACTTTGCAGTCTCAGTATATTGTAACACACAGGGGTAAAAGTGAGAGGGAACGCCGTCCTTCTACCTCCAAAAAATATGTATAGCGTCCCCCTAGTTTCTAAAAAATATAATGGGCAAAGATAGGCAGGGAGACGGCGTGACATCATGAAGCTACTTACCGTCCCCCTGTCTTTTCAGATCCACTTTAACCTTTAAACTACGGAGGTTAATGTTTTAACCCTTAAACTGCGGAGGTAATTTTTTTAACCTTCAAACTACATTTAAAGCGTTTTCGCAAGGGTTTACAAAGAAGTCCATGTTTTTACTTCTATTTATTGAAGAAACATGCAATAAAAAGTGTTACAAAAGTTAATGTAGTAACATTTCGTAATCGAAATATCCGTAGTTAAGACAAGGAACAGGGTATTTCGAAAACGAAATATCCCGTAGTTTAAAAGTTAAAATATTGCGTTCGTTTAAAATTACTTAGGTATTCTTTTAAACTTTGTATTTCCGTAATACTTATCATTCATTTCACAAAAAATTAAAAATACATTTCAATCAACTATGGCTTCTTCACTTATTATATCTTTAACAGTGTAAATAAAACAAGTTTAAACAAGTCTGGCCACAAGATTTGTTATCATAAGGTACCGGACTATTGTCCGTATTGCCCTATACCTAAATATACATAAATGTTATCGTTGCAATACGAAACCTAGAATTTACACTATCATAGATTACATGTATGTACCGCTTTTTTCTGTATAATTACTTACGTCTATAGGTTATTATTGTATTAAGTTCATGCTGGAAAATAGAATGTTTTTCAAACAGAATGCGAAACCATAACAGACTTAATAACAAACTAGCTTGTATTGTTTTAAATGGCAAATACATCTGGGTAGTCAGAAATACGTATAAGGGTCAAGTCATAATATGAAAATTAGTCGAAAAAATCCTTATAAGCATGGGACTTTGTAAATAGATGTATTAAGTTGCATTAAAAAACATACTAAAAGTCCCCAAGAATCGCAAGTATCCTCTGGCCGCAATATTGGAAAATGGCCGCCGCGAGATAAGAAATGGTTTTGAAGTTGCGATCAATTTAAAAAATACTTATAAGCATGGATCTTACTTTATGGATGCATTTTGTTAGAGTGAAAACCGTACTAGAAGTTGGAAATAGCCGACACAATATGAAAAATTCGTATGAGTTTGCAACTAGAAGAAAACTTAAAGAATGGGACTTGGTAAATAGATGCATTCAGTGGTAGTCACACACAAAGCATACTTACAGCCATCTAGCGTACTATGGCCACCATATTGGTAAATGGCCACTCTATTATGAAAATTATTTTAAAGCTATGATCAATTTGAAAACTTTTAAACATGAGTCTTTGTGGATAAATGCCTTTAGTTGTAGTGAAAAGCACAAACACAAAGGGCATCTCAAGTGACTCCCTACTTTCTTGACCGGTGAGAACCAGGTTCGATATGGGTATGTAGAGAATCGGTAGGCTCTATATTTCACAAATACTTTGGTCTCTATGTCACAAAATGAGGTGTGTTCGAACAGAATTCAGAAAATCGATCGACGGTATCGATAGTGTTGTGGTCATTTCTCGGGTCACCGTGCGCCACTAAAAATGCTTCCGCTGGAGATCTTTAGATTTATCCTCATTTCCTGATTCTGCTGCGTAATCCTATGCCGCACACCACCCACGAAACCACAGAGATCCAGCAGGATCTTCACAAGAAGTGACGAAAACCGGCCCAGAAGCACGGATTGTTTATTTGTGGGGGCGCGTACCTTCGGTGATCGACGGGCCCCTCGGACAATGTGGGTATGGAGAGAACGTGCAGACACGCTAGTTTCCGAATATACAAACCCGGATGTCGCATTTGAAGTTGTTCCAGTGTCACGACCCAAAACAGCCAGACACTGCTGATAGCTCTCTGTCATTTCGAGACATGTGTCAGCTGAGCTTCATGTGTATGTATGTATGTGTCAGGGAACAAATTGAACTGTGCCTCTCCCATAACACACTCCTAGCTGCGGACCTGCTCGATGTCACAACCAAGCCCAAGAATAGGTTCCCACTGGAACCAAACCAAACTCAGCTGACGCATGGGTCGAAATAGCCGAGAGCGATCATCAGTATCTGAATGTTTTGGGTCGTGACATTGGAGCAACTTTAAATGCGACATTCGGGTTTGTATATTCGGAAACTATAAAGGTAACCAAGGTATATCGCTTTTCCACCCACAACATTTTAACATCGATATATCACCTAAGATGTACTACCATGAGCAAAATAAATGACGCGTCTCTTTATTTTGAAGTTTTTTGAAAATATCTCCGTTTTCTTTATATGTTCGAAATTTCGGAAGGTTTCCCCAGCAGGACAGGTTAATAACAAACCCGTTTTTAATATTTGTGTTAGATATTAGCTTAAAATAAATAAATTAGAAGCAAAAAACATTAAATCGACAGAAATCTCGAGAATTACCAACTCTGCTAAAGTGGGAAATTTTCAAGAACACGAGGGAATTCTTCATTTCAACACGAAGCAGCGACATCTATGTCATTGAGAGAAATGTGGATTAAATCTACAAACTAAACTTTTAACGAATATTTCTAGTATGTCTTATTATATGCATTATCTGCAAACTCCAAATATATGAATATATGCTAAGTATTAACATAAAGATAGAACAAATAGTGGAAATTATCTACGGAAAAGGACGAATTGGTAGGACGATCGTAATGAAATATCGTCTTTACCGGAAGAGGCTCAGCTCACGTAAAAAAACAAATAGCTCAGTTAGTTAAAGCAACGAGTCTATATGCTGAAGGTAGCGGGTTCGATCCCATGGAAGCGCCGTTGTAATTTTTATCACTACGCTACGGTTATTTTATTTAATTTTTTATGTGAGAAAGAATCAAATTGTAACGTATGTGTAAAACTCATGACGATACCAAAAAAAGAAAAAATGCCGTTGTCGCACTTGCATTAGCGTCCCTAATTTTGTTTGCAAACAGTTTCGTAATTATTTCCCCTGTGCTCACTGCTCACCATATGCTCGCTGGCGCATAACGAATGTTTCCCAGTAAATGTTAAATCTAATTTGAAGAATTTTATAAAGTTTCACAATATTTCTCACTAGATAGTCTTCTATCTACGTGTTTGGATATTTTGATAACAGATGTCCCTATTAAATGTTTAATTTTCCCTAGATGTTTAATTACGGAAAAGTTTTACAATGTATTTGTATTGAATTGAAATTGTTTTGAATTTACTACATAAGGTAAGTAGACCGAAGGAGGAGAACTCAAGTAATTGATATTCTACGTAAAAGCAACCTATTGTAGAATGATGATGCTTCTTACCTTCACCACATAATCTTTACGTTAGAGAGTCAGACAGAGAAAAATCCTGGTTTTTCCTCCTCTATGACCACCCATCTTAAACCTCTACATATCATTGTTCGTCTCACAAAATTTCGGTGCTCCAAAAATATTCAAATAATAATAATAATAATAATAATAATAATAATAATAATAATAATAATAATAATAATAATAATAATAATAATACTGAATATGCCATCCTTACATAATGTAAGGATATCTTAGTTTCCTAGTTTAAATCTTAAATATCTTAGTTTAAAATGCTTTCTTTAGTACTTATTTGAGCAACCATGTAGGAGGGGGTACGACTTTTTATTTTGCCCCTCTCATTTCAGTACTCTTCCAACAGAAAGTAATTTTTGATAAGCAGGACAGACAAAATGAATAAGAAATATATTTACAGCATCCTCTCCCCTTTCATGATTGGAATATCACGTAATATATTTTATTCTACGAAAGATGGCCCTGTGCGGTTAGGGGTAGGTAACTAAAAAAATACCTAATATATAGCGCCCCTTGATTGTAATATTACCGCTTCTTTATTTGTACGAGGGAGCCCCTACACAATCAAGGGTGACAAAAAGAATAGGAAGAGTGTCTATTGATTCCAGTGGTGGATCCAGCACGAACTCCTGGGGGAGGGGAGGGGAAGTGAAACATTCTTTTGATGATGTGAAGCTGTCACAAATTACCACTTAACAAAGCTAAACAATAGTGGGGGGAACCGGAACCCAGTCAGTTTAAATTGATGTAAAAGTTTAATTTTTGGCTTCATATTAAAGTTTTGGTTTCAAATGAGAATTTCAGTCCAAGTGGTCAATGATCAAATCTCGTGGGGCTCTTCAGTGTAGGCTAATACGGCCCCCTTATGAGAAAAGGCAAAATTATTAACATGTTTATAACTTTCGAATTTTTCGTCTATTTTAAAGAAATATTTTGCTTAAAGTGTTGGTGTATTCGTATTAAAGTGTTGGTTCCAAATGACAAATTCAGTCCGAGTGGACAATGATCAAATCTCCGGGGGGGGGGGCTCTTCAGTATAGGGGGCTACGGCTCCCTTATGGGAAAAGGCAAAATATGAAAATGCTTATAACTTCCGAATTTTCCGTCTATTTTAAAGAAATTATTGGCTTCATATTAAAGTCTTGGCTTCAAATGACAATTTCAGTCCGTGTGGACAATGATCAAATCTCGGAGGGCTCTTCGGTGTAGGGGTTTCGGCTTCTTTATGGGACAAGATTCACGTAGTTGATATTGCAAAATTGTTTTGTATATATAAGTGGAAACTTGCACCATTTGGTTAATTTTAGCTCTTATGTTTTGCAGATTCATATTCCAAGCAATAGTTACTTCGCAGAGCTAAAAGAAGGCACTTACTAGTTTCAATAAAATGAAATGTCTTTTATGAGAGGAGCAGACGAACGAACAGGCGCCCAAACGTTGGTTGAGTCGTACAGTTGAAACTCGTTAAGCTTGCTTCAATTATTATTATTATTATTATTATTATTATTATTATTATTATTATTATTATTATTATTATTATTATTATTAATAATAATAATAATAATAATAATAATAATAATAATAATAATAAAGCATTGCAGGGACCTTTGGTGCAGGGGGTCCGTGGCTCGATTCCACTTCGTGCCAAGTGAAATTTGAGGTGGACAAATACCGTGTGCATGGGTATGTGTTTTCTTGAGATTTTCCATTTTCATCCCACTTTCTTCATTTCACCATTTCATTCATCATCATTCTCCCTTAGCGTAGGTGCATAATCGTCCAACGTTAAACTAGATATTGCAATTTCAATAATAATAATAATAAAAATTAATTCAACTGAAAGGACTGTAATTTATGTGGACAGCAATTATCATAAATATGCAACCATTATAAAAACAATGCTTTGAGTAGAAAGATAATCCTTTCCATGTGTTAACGAATGCGCACGAGATAAGACATGTCTCGAAAAAGAGACAAGACGCGCTTTGTGACATCCAAGATAATACGAGGCAAATGTTTTGGACACGAGATAGCTTGTAAAATGTCTCGAAAACAAAAGTCTAAGTTTTAAAATTATTTTTCAAGATCTATTCTCTCAGAAGTAGTTCTTTGCCTTAAAATTAATAACGACATTTGTGATTTAAAAAAAGATAAACAATGCCTAAAGTTAATAGTTAACTTTTCGAAAAGAAGCTTCATTAAGGGTGAACCTGAAAGATGTCCACAAACTTCGGGAGGTGATTCGTGACATCAAAAGGAGACAAATGGTCCTCTTGCAGTTTTCGAATTCAGCTTCGTTGTCGAGATACAGGGTTGCCAACTGGTCGTGTTTGAGAAACTTACTGGGAATAAATTCAAGTTCAAGAATAAACTACTACTCTATTTTTCAGGTCAATTGACTTATACCATGTTGTAAGGTCAAATATTTATTTATGAAGTGTGTACAAAATTCGCCAGGGTCTTTTCTGAGAAAATCGTCGAGAAAAAGTCACCTCCAAGAATAAACTACCCCTCGTAAATTTTTCTAAGAGAAATATCTGATACTGCAATATAGGGTTGTTAATTAAATATTGATTAATTTTAACAAAATTGTCAAAACCATTTTTGAGAAAATAGCGTTTTTCGATTGTAAACCACACTTATTTTAGGTGGTAGGAAAAATGGAAAAGCTCCTGTAAGAATACTAAGTAAACCCTAAGTTTAAAATTTGGTGTAGATAAGTTGAACGGTATGGCCTCTAGGCGAGTGCATATAAAAGTGTGTCGAACGGACGGACCGGAAGGACGGGTGTCGAAAAGTCACATTTTCGGTGTGTAGACGCCATGAAACATGTAAATCCGTTGAAATCTGAATTTGATATTACTTTCACAATCATTATATTTTCTTCTCTCTTTTGTCGCTCGAAAAAGAAAAGCCTGAGTTTACCACAAAAAGCTAGGGAGTTTCTCAAAAAATATTCAATTACAGGGCCACCGCACTAAACTTTTTCAATTCAATTTCTTAAGTGTGTTAGGCCGCAGTTGTTACTGAAGTGTGTATTTGGATAATACGAATAAAATTATCGTATTATTCAAATACATCGAATGTCAAATTATCGAATAAAAAACTTCGATTGAAGAAAATCCACACTACAAAACTAACTCACACTTTGAGCACATTTTCATTAGACATATAATAGACCAATTAATGCAATCATTGTTTATGAAATATGAAAAAATCAAATGAGTCACTTTGGGAAAGTCGTTCAAAAAGAACACGTCAGGAGTAACCTACCTCTTGTGAATTGTTTCGAACAATGAGTTAAGATTTACTTTTGGTTATTAATGAAATATTTATTTGCGAAATTTGAACAAAATCGCCTGTCGTTCGAGAAAATTGTCGGGGAAATAACCTTGACCCCAAAAATAAACTATCCGTTGTAATTGTTTTTCATAGAAATGACTTATCTATATATATAAAAGAGAACGTACAATTCTTTGTCCGCTCATCACGCTTATACGGCTGAACCAATTTCTTTCATTTTTGGGGGGTTATTAGGATTTGGACCCTAGATGGTTTTTATCATATCACTTTAATTTTTAATTACCAGTGTCTTGAGATAATTGACCATTCAGGTGTCCACAAATCCTTTGTTAGTTCATCATAGGTAAAAATAAACGTATTTATATGCAACCCGCATGACCGTGTCACTCGGCGGGTTAACATAAATGACAGGCGATATACAGCGGAAAATAGCTTGAATCTTCTGTTTAAAATTTTTTAATTGATTTGCTTATTTTTACAGACACTTTTACAATATGCCAGCACCGGGATGACCGCAGCGAAGCGGGGCGGGTTAACATAAATGACAGGCGATATAATGTTAAGATTTACTGCAATCTTCTATGGTTTTTATCATATCACTTGAAAGCGAAAAAGTAAAAATTATCTAAGTAACAAAGTTTATTGCGTTCCGGGGTGACCGCAGCGAAGCGGGGTGAACGCTGCTAGTACTAAAATATAGGGTTATTAATGAAATACTTATTTATGAATTATCAATAAAATTGTCCGAGTAATTTTTGAGAAAATCGTGAGGAAAAATAACTCCCCGAATAAACTATCTCTTGAGGATTCTTTCAGGGTAAGCGAGTTATTCCATATTACTAGGTTTTTAATGAAATATTTATTTCTGAGTACGAACAAAATTGCTTGACTCATTTTTGAGAAAACCGTGGAGGAAAAACACCCCCAAGAGTAAACTACCCCTCGCATATTTTTTCAGGACAAACGAGTTTTGCCATATTGTTCGGTTATTAACGAAATATTTATTTTTGAAATATGAATAAACTCTTTTGAGTCGTTTTTGAGAAAATCGCCCAGACAACACTCCACCAAGAATAAACTACTCCTCGCATTTTTTAGGAGAAACGAGTTATGTCATATTGATAAGTTATTAATGAAATCTTTATTTATGAAATATGAACGAAAACATTTGAGTCCATTTTGAGAAAATCACTGAGAAAAAACTCACCCCCTTAGTATAAACTACCCCTTGTAGATTTTTCTCAGATAAATGCCTTATACCACAAAATAGGGTTGCTAATTAAATATTGATTTATAAAAAAAGAAATAAAACAAGATCGTTAGAGCCAGTTATGAGAAAATATCTTTTTTCTATTTTCATCGTACAGGAAACTACCCTTGTTTTGGGAGTAGGAGGGAAATAAAAAAAACTATAGGAAATACTATGAAAATCTTAAACTAAAATTTGGTGCAGATAAGTTGAACGGTATGGCCTCTAGGCGAGTGCACAGAAAAGTGTAGCGAACGGACGGACGAACAGATAGACATGTATCGAAAAATAACTTTTTCGGTGTTAGGGGCTATAATACGTGTGAATTCGTTGAAATCTCAAATTTGATTTTTTTTTTCGAGCACCATACTTTCTTCTCTCATTTGTCACTTCAAAGTAAAAGGAACTCAGAACTACAGATAAAAGACACCTACTTTTACAAATAGACATTTATTGATTTAAAACTGTTTTAGTTTGTGTCATTTCACTTCCAATTGAAAGGTTTTACAATGATTAACGGCATACCAATGACGAGACGGAAGTTTTCAAGAAGTAAATGCATTCAGAAGTCTAGACTGCATTACAGCTATCAGCCTGTTTTTATTTCTGCAATTGTTAACAGCTGTAATTTCGTCCAAACGCTACATGAAATAATTTTTGGTTGACGTCATTGTGTTACTATTTTAGTATTGTTCTCTTCAGACTTGGTTGAAGTTTTGTCTTAACGGTTATACATTTTTTTCTTATTTCATCGTTACACATAAGAATAAAATGTTGTGGTGACTGGATAGATTCGAACCTACGAACATTGAGTTTTTATTCTTCAAACTATTTACCAATGGATCAAGCTTTGTCCTCACGTTAACGTACGGTTACAGGGTTTATTACGATTTAAATAAAATGGCTGGCTGTTAGAGTTTCCTGCTCACATATTTCGATAAAAAATTTTCATTGCTTCGTAGATACGTAGAGCAATGTTTAGATACACATTTTAGGAGAGTGCATTTTGGTGTATATAATAATTTCATGCCAGATAAAACCTGGATAAGTTTTAATAACATGTTTCATATGTAGTTCTCAATAATAGACTTGTTGTTCGGAATGACGTTCCAAGGTTTAGCATTGACTAGCAGTTTTTGCTATTAATATTCCTTCTAGCAATATTGGCAGTGGACAAAAGTTAGCCCGTGTTAAAGCTTTTTGCTCCTAATTTAGTTATTTTACTTTATTATTTAACGAATATATTGAAAATTGTCAGAGACACGTATGCAGTAATTTATTTCGGGAGGGGTCCGACTTCAATATTAGGATAAATTATAATAAAATTTTAAAAGATAATCCCCAAAATTAGGCTAAATTTACAAAAAAGTTGGGGTTTCAGAGGAAGTCCGGACCCCCTGGACCCACCCCTAAATGCGTCCTTGTTTGTCAGTAACATTTCCTCATTTTGAAACCCTCAAAAACTTCGGATAGACTATATAAAGGAAAACGAGTTATTTTCGATGAAATATCACTTCAAGGAGACGCGTCAGTTTTATTGCACATGGTGGTATCCCACGTTCACAATGGCAAGAATTCCTTTCCTCTGATTCTCTGTCATGTGCTCTATCGAAAGGTTAGGTTTGTAACATATTACTCCTACGAACAAGCATGACTGGCAGATAGGAATACTGAACACAACTCCAGAGAAATGCATGCTGAACTTACGTTTATAGCTACGCTTTGGTGATTTGCCCTCAAGGTCAATCGAGTGGTAATTCAGTTCCGTCTCTGTTCTTAAGCCATGTTCGTATTACTTCGAACAGTTTTGATAATGAAAAGCATGCCTCTTAATATAACAGACTTCTTTCGCGTAAGAAATCGAAACTCAGTTGGTCAGAGCAACTAGTCTGTAAGAATTAGGTTGTTAGTTAGTTAGGAGCCCAGTACGAGTAAGGGTTTTTATTACTATTGTTTTTATCTTTTTTATGTGAGGAAAAATCAAATTGTGACATCGCGATATCAAATGTATTTGATTAGGTAGCTTTGTCTTAGCTAAACTTTAAACATCAGTAACCGTCCAAATTATTTCACTAACCGATCACTTACTGAACATTTCAAACACGTCAAACCAGTGGCATAACATGAAGGTTAACCTCTCCTCCGCAGTCCTTAGTTATGCGTCCGTACTTTCAAGGGCGGACTAAGGGCCGGGCGACTGCCCGGGGCGCCAGAGAAAGAGGGACACCAAAACGAGCCTCAAAAAGTAAATTTTATAATGTTCTTTCTACTGACGTTTTTGGTTTATATTCTTGTAAAGTAGTGGCAATTATATGATCTTTTTCCATTTCACTATGGAAGAAGAGAGTTTCATAGTACTAAGGGGGCTGTATCGAAAAATTGAGAGATGGCATGTAGAATAACGAGTGCCGGGAATTAAGTATTGTTTGTTTGTTTGCTTGAGTTTAGCGTTCCACGGTTATGCCTTAATGGGCAAGGGAGATGTGGATACTAATTATACTGGAATCCGAACCACTTTTATCGTTCAACAGTAATCCACCGGGAATTGGACCCGGTACCACAGAAGGCAGGCGTGCTAGCCACTAGACCAGGGGGGTGGAGTTGGTATTGTTTATAGCGGGCCATATTCTTTGTGAAGTTTTCCTAGGTAATGGATTTCTTTTTGAAAATGGGTTTAAAACAGGGGCGTCATTTAGGGAGGGCAGGGAGGGGCATTTGCCCCCCTGAGTTTAAGATGTATATAGATTTTATCATTAGAATAGTAGTAAATCAGTGAAAAACGCGAAATTTTACTTATATCAAGAGATCTTGTCCCCCTCCCAAAGCAAAATCTGAAATGACGCTCCTGGTTTAAACTATTAAAAACACTATGATAAAATGTAAAATATAGGCTACTACTAGGGGAAGGGCGCCAAAAAGTCACTTTGCCCGTGTGAAAATTTAGCCTGCTCCGCCCCTGCGTACTTTCTGTATAATTTTTGGCCTTGCAGCTTGTGCGGTCCCCACGCCACATTGTTGCGGGGGCGCTATTTACGCCTACTCTTCGAACGTAATTCAATAACTGTTTAAGAAATTCTACCATCAGCGTGAAAACGGGAATATATTTTTCTAATAGTCCCATAGAACTTTCACTCAGAACGCCAGATGCAATTTTTCAGAGTGGGCTCTGGCTAAGTAGAAGGAAGATCTGTTTCCTAAGTAAGTTCCTTTCAGAAAGTTTGCTATTTCTTTAAAAGTGATGTAAATAAACATACTCATCGTTATTAGCTCGACACCAACCATCCTGGACAAATCCCTCTAGAACAATGATCGGCAAAAGTTATTCTGCCTAATTTTATAAGCGACTCAAGGGTGAAACACTTGTTAACGAAAGCAGTGTTGTGTATATACTGCCTTGTTTCTGACAAAATATAAAGTCTTTTGTAATCTTTAGACACTTTTCCTATTCTTTTTGTCACCCTTGGTTGTGTAGGGAAGCCTCGAACAAATAAAGAAGAGGTAATATTACAGTTAAGGGGCGCTATAAATATACAGTATTAGGTATTTCTTTTGTTACCTAACCATAACGGCCTAGGGTCGTCTTAAGTAGAATAAAAAATGCTACGTGATATTATATTCACGAAGGAGGAAAGGATGCTCTAAATATATTTCTTATTCATTTTGTCTGCCCTGCTTCTCAGAAATTATATACATTCTGTTGGAGGGTGCTGAAAAGAGAGGAGGGGAAATAAAACGTCGTGCCCCCTCATACATTTTAAATTTTGTGACGTGGTTGCTCAAATTATTACTAAAGAAAGCACTTTAAACTAAGATGTCTCAAGTTACTACATTATGTAAGGGTGGCATATTCAGGAATAATAATAATAATAATAATAATAATAATAATAATAATAATAATAATAATAATAATAATAATAATAATAATAATAATAATAATAATAATAAATATGAATGTCTTTGGAGAGCCGAAATTATGTGACACGAATCATTATAGGTAGAGCTTTAAGATAAGTGGTCATAGGGGAGGAAAAACAGGATTTTTCTCTCTCTGACTCTCTAACGTTAAGATTATGTGCTGAAGGTAAGAAGCATCATCATTCTACAATAGGTTGCTTCTACGTAGAATATCTATTACTTGAGCTCTCCTCCTTCGGGCAACTTTGCTTATGTAGTAAATTCAAAACAATTTCAATTTAAGACAAATATTTATAGAGAAAATTAAACATTTATTAGGGAAATCTGTTATCAAAATATCCAAACACGTAGATAGAAGACTATGTAGTGAGAAACATTGTGAAACTATAAAATTCTCCAAATTAGAATTAACATTTACTGGAAAACATTCGTTATGCATCAGTGAGCACAGGGGAAATAATTACGAATCTGTTTGCAAACAAAAATTAGAGACACTAATGCAAATGCGACAATATTTTCTCTCTCTCTCTCTCTCTCTTTTTTTTTTTTTTTTTTTTTGGTATCGTCATGAGTTTTACACATATGTTACAATTTGATTCTTTCCCAAATAAAAAATAAATAAAATAACCTTAGTGGTAAAAATGACAACAGTACTTCCACGGGATTCGAACCGTCCACCTTGGATATACAAACTCGTTGCTTTAACTAACTGAGCTGTTTGCTTTCTTACGTACGCTGAACCTGTTCTACAGTAAAGACGATTTTTCATTACGATTGGGCTAACAATTCGTCTTTTTCCATAGGTAATTTCCACTATTTGCACTATCTATACGTTAATACTTAGCATAGATTCATATATTTGGAGTTCGCTGATAATGCATATAATAAGACATACTAGAAATATTTCGTTAAAATTTTCGTTTGTAGATCTAATCCACGCTTCTCTCAATGACATAGATGTCGCTGCTTCGTGTTGAACTGCAGAATTCCCTCGCGGTATTGAAAATTTCCCACTTTAGCAGAGTTGGTAATTCTCGAGATTTCTGTCGATTTAATGTTTTTTGCTTCTAATTTATTTATTTTAAGCTAATATTTAACACAAATATTAAAAACGGGTTTGTTATTAACCTGTCCTGCTGGGGAAACTTTCCGAAATTTCGAACATATAAAGAAAACGGAGATATTTTCAAAAAACTTCAAAATAAAGAGACGCGTCATTTATTTTGCTCATGGTAGTACATGGAAAATCAAAAATTGTCCACATCAGCATCGACAACCTTCTGTCAACGTTCTGGAAAGCTATGGATTCCATCGCCGTACAACTTGCTGGACTGTGAAGCGAAGAAAGTATCAAGTGAATTTTGCAGATCTACTAGAGATTTGAAGTAATGTGATTGTCCAGGTCCTCTAAGGTGATTGTCCAAGGAATGGAACAGGTGATAATCAGAAGGCACAATGTCCGAGGAGTATGGTGAATGCAGTATTGTTTCCCATTCAAGGAGTAAAATTGCGCCCCAGGTCATCCTGGCCACATGGGAATTAGCGTTGTCCTGTAACAGGATTACCCCAATGCGATTCAAAAGTGCTGGCTCCAGACTTCTGAGTTTTTCGTGAACACAGCTCAACTGCTGACAACATACAGTTGCATTGATGCTTTCCAGCTAGTAGCAGTCCCGATGCACGATGCCGCGAGTAGTTCACCAAACACACAGGATGATCTTCTTGTGGTGCAGTGCAAGTTTTGGTAGTTTTGGAACATGTTCATGGGATACTAACCATAATGACGGCGCCGTGGAGCTTCACACAATACCTACTTCTCATCACATGTCAAACCCTGTCCAGAAATGACTCCTTCCTCAGACGAGACAGCAAAGAGCCACGGGTGTCTGCTTGCGTTATCTTCTGGTCCGGAGTCAAATTATATGGGACCCTTCGACCCAACTTGTAGTGCTTCCCAAGTTGATGGAGGTGCTGCCGAATGGTTTCCCCCGCTCACACTGAATTTTAGTTCCAGTTCTTCACATGTCTATCCACTGTTCTCCTCGATTGCTGCCTGAAGATCTTCACTTTGTACATGTATTATACTTCCGGCACGTGGTGCATCTTCGAGTGTTTCGTCACCGTCTTTAAACTTGTTAAACCACCACTGCACTGTCCGCGTAGTCACGACATCTTCACCAAAGGCCTGGCATATCTTCCACCTCGCTGCAGCGGCGTTTGACCCCAGTTTGAACTCATACAGCATACACGCCCTTACGACGCTCTGTGAAAGTTCCATGTTCACTCTGTCCTTACGCGAGTTGACGGTGTAACTGAACTGCCAGAACCAGGTAGTATGTTGGATTTACCCACACCAACACCTGACCTTCGCCTTATCTCCATCCGCATTCAACTCACAGTGTAGGGCCCAATTGAATACAGAACTCCACAAAAAGCAAAAAAAAAAAAAAAAAAAAAAAAACCTTCCTTGATCACCTTTATAGCATGTCTTCATGTTTTCCCCATACCCACATTGTCCGAGGTGCCCGTCGGTCACCGGAAATATGTGCCCTCACAAGTAAACAATTCTTGCTTCTGGGCCGGCTCTCGTCACTTCTTGTGAATATCCTGCTTGATCTCTGTGGTTTTAAGGTTTAGTGTATGGCGTAGAATTTCGCAGTAAAGTCAAAAGATGAGGACAGATTCACAGATCTCCATCGGAAGCCTTTCTAGTGGCACACGGTTACCCCGAGAAGTGACCACAACACTGTCGGTACCGTCGATCGTTTTTTCGACACCTGTTCGAATACACCTCACTTTATGATATATCCCCATAGAGACCAACGTATTCGTGACTTATAGAGCCCGTCGGTTCTCTACATATCCATATCAACCCTGCTACCTACCGGTCAAGAAAATAGAGAGTCAACAATGCATTGAGTGGAGATGCCGACAGCAGATATCCAAAGTAGGATAAATATTTTTATTACATTTGTATGGTGGTGGAAAACGACAAACATTGGACGATCTACGGTTCTACAAGTACAATACAGTAGAGCGTCGATTATCCGAACGTCGGTCAACCGAACGACCGCTTAACCGAACTGTGTACTCGCTCGCACCTGTTACTCTCCCACCCTACCGTCCATCATCCCCCTCACTCCCAAACCAAGTTTCCCACAGTAGTCGCCGCACTGAGCCACCGCTGGCGGAACATTGCTTCTAATGGGGCCTTTATAAGGCGCTGCTGACCGGCCAAGCCGCCAGTCGCTGTGTTTCAACAATCAGCACACTTCTGTCGGTTTGGCACTGGCTGTAGAAGTACAGTACAGTACAGTTCGATTATCCGAACAAACCAGTTTTCCGAACACCCATGTCCCCCAATTACTTCGGATAATCGACGCTCTACTGTAACATATCTAAACAACCTTTTAACATAAAGTTTGACCTTTCAACACTACCTTCTACAAGTGACGCAACTGCGCAACATTCTTATCGTGTGTATCTTCAGGGTCCAATTATGGAAAGGCAATAAATAGAACCTAACAGTCTGGAGATGATTACAGTTGGGAAATGCCTTGTCTCCAGTGCCGATGACAAGAAGTCCAGCACCTCCAGAGTTGATGAAGCTTATTTCATGTGCATGTCGATCGACGCGCTATAACAAATGTTACTGTAAAATCTCGGGTTTGTTATGTTTTGCTATGTGTAAAAACTATCGAGTACTTTCCTGTATAAATAAGGTTAATACAAGTAATCTATTTTCTGATGACTAGAAAAACTGGCTAAAAGTGGTTATTGACATCATTTAATTGCATTTGTTGTTTTTCATAAAACATCTTTTGCTTTTCATTTATTTTATTTCTAAAGGAAATTATTTAAGTTATATATTTCCAAATGCCAAATGCACAGAAACCGCAAAGGTTGCTGAAATTTGTATTTACAACATATTTATGTAAAATTTTTCACTGATGCTGATGAGAAGAAAGATGTACCCTTGAGGATCTAAACAAATAAAATGACTGCCCTATTGCAATATTCCAGAGGTAGTACAAAAGGATTTCTGTATTTTATTCATTAAAGCTAAATGCATGTGTATAAAGAATTCATAACGTCTTCTAATTATTTCATACTACAACGTCCAGATTTCAATATGGCGGCCATGGCACACTTGCGCTTTTGGGAGGATTTCAGTATGTCCTTCACTACCAAAAATGCATCTACTCACATAACCCCACCCCTATAAGATATTTCCTTTATTGATCACAACTTCAAAATAATGTATTTATTACGGCAGCCATTTTTCAATATGGTGGCCCTAACACAGGTATGATTTTTGGGGCTTCTTCACTACAACCGAAAGCATATAATCTCAAAGTTCCATGCTTATAAGTTTTTTAAAACTAAATCGCAAAATTTTGAGCTAAAATGAGTCGTCTATTAAGGGCCATAATTTACAATGCTAAGGGTTAGACACTTAAAAGAAATACAGTATAGCCATTACTTATTTTGGAATAAATTAATAACTTCATAGTAAAACAATCCCCTCTCCCGTCGGGAATTGAACACAGAACCAGAAGCGGGTTCTGACTATTTGCAAACTCGCATATGTAACCCTCATTAATTTAATAAGAATCTATTGTTTATTATTTCCAAGTTAGTTAATGTTGAATAAATTTTAAAATAATTATCATAAAATGTTATTTTTCTTCATATAAATCACAACGCGTTTCCACGAATATCGAGGGACATTGCAAATACTGTTCATTTGTATTTATACTGTGGCACACATTAGCATTCTTTCTGCATTAAGACCATCGAATGATTTTGGACTTCTATAAATACAAACGATCAGAGGTATGGCCACCTGAATAGTACGGAATTGGTCACCCCATGATTTTCGAAGAGAACTAAGTTAATCGAAGTACATACCAAAAGCAGATTTGTTCTCAAAATAATATATTAGTGCTGTAGTACTATTGTATATTTACTGCAGTTAATAAAATCATACAATGCGCGTAAATAATTGTTGTTTTAATAAAGTATTATGTGAACATATGTATCGAGATAAGTATATATTCGAAACTAAACTTGTGTATCGGCCTTTAGACCCCTTTGGAAAAGCATTTCGGATATTTCTAGTACGTGTGTGTGTATGAGAGAGCAGAAAAGATTAGATCAAAATTAATGTGTTGTACACTCGTTTGGCTCGGTAAAGAGCCTCCACTGCCCAGGACTCTGAAACAAAGCAGTGCAATGTTACATAATGAACATATTACAATAAAAGTTAATTATGATGTTTTGTAGTGACAAACAATCTGTGTCAAAATACCGTCATTAAGTCATTTATTGATTTGATTGGATTTATAAAATCATTGAGTTTAATGTCTCACGTTTATATCCTTTTAGGCTAAGGGAGACGATGATTGAAGCAAGTGAATGATGATGGAATAATTGTTGGAATGAGAAAGTGGGAGAAAACAAGTACCCCGAGTAAACCCGCGAGCACGTGATTGGATTTGGAGGTAAATGTTCCGTTCAGCGGCGAGGCTAAATGAGATGTAATTTACCGGTTAACCTGGAACCCAAATCAGATAAACTTGCACCGAGTGTAGAATCCGGGTCTCCGATGTCGTGTGCACAAACCATATAGCCACGATGCTGCTCATTAATTACTGAAAATAGTTTACTTATTTTGATTATTCCAACTATATTTGCTCGAAGTGCCTATTGCATCCAGTAAGTCAGTTTTATTAATTACTTGTGAAAGTTAATTACAACTATTATACTTGCTAAAATTGAAACAAATGGGGAAACACCTATAATGGTGAACATATCCCTCTTATCTGTCCACTGTGAAGAAATAACACCGAAATCTCTCTATATTGGCATTGTGTGCTTGCAGTGTGAAAAATAGATACGGCTTACATATATTAGGAAATTCTCTAGTGCTGTTGTCAAAAGGTGGCAGGCATGCGACATAACTAGATGAATTTGTGTAGGCACTGTAGTAATTATTTTCATCTGAACAGTTCTTTACCAGGCAGTTTTATTTAGTTGTGCTTAATTAAATAATAATAAAAAAACTTGGAATTGCGGGGAATCTGGAACCCAAACCCTGCGTACATTCCTGACCGGGACATTATTTTGCTCTCAAAACTGCACAATCGCGATTAATTGGGGCGTATGGTCACCTTAGTCCTGCTCGATACCGGCGTATAAACATGCTTTCTATTTAACTATAGTAACCGCAAGGACTCATGAAGCCTAGGCTCTGCACCAATCATAGAACTGCCTTGCCTCACGTATGATGTATCGGAAGAATTCGGCTCGATTCGTCGAGTTGCTTCCCGAACGCATACTTGAGAGGAGGTGAAACAACAGAAGTGTACTTACAATGTTGCCAAACTTAGAAGATATAGCGAACGAGCAAAAGAAAACATTTAAAAAAAACTTTAACATGAACAATAACAATTATTAAAATTAAGTAGTAACAATAATAATAGCAAAAATGCCTAGCGGCAGTCCGACAACACTGTGTCTTCAGATGTTATCCGTAAATCTCGAGAGACAAGAATAGCAAAATTTCATGGATGGCGGCTGAAAACTGGGACACACCCTCGCGTTCTATTGGGCGGTTAAATCGGTAGACTTGGATCAAGCTTCACGACTCTGTGCGATCACTATATTCCATGTACAACTTAATCAAACTCTTACACGGCGTCCAGTGGCGGACTTACCATTAGGCACACTAGGCACGTGCCTAGGGGCGCAGCCTTTGAGAGGCAGTAGCTGGAAAAAGTTTTTTTATCGGTAAATTATAGAAACATTGGTACTTACAGTTGGTCAATGTGACCCTCAATTTAATTTCATTGGGAGGGTTTACTTTTTTAAAATTAATTAATGAAATTTTCAGTGCCAGCCTTTAATAGTATAATAGGCTATAGCATAGCCTTCTACATAGTTCCTAGCCCCAAAGTGAATAAGGCAACGTCGCATTTTGTTACGTAGGTAGTTTGATAGTTTTACTGTCTAGTAATTAAGTCTGCAGAAAGCACAATAAAGTTGTAATATTTGTTTTGTGGTTATTTTACAATTTTGTTTCTTCGAAACATATATCTTTTGGAAAATAATAGGAGCGTGATGTGTAGGAAAATTAAAATAAATTAAACATTCTTTTTTAACTATAGGTGTAGGGTCAAAGTATGACTTTGTATAGTAGAGTAGAACCGGAATTTTAAGGCACAAAAACGTTGCGATAATGCTAGTTCCTGTTTACTAATACGAAATCAAACATTCTTATGATGTGAGCGATGGTATTTTAGCATTTACGTAAGTTCAACGGTCATATTGTTACAATATACCCTCCATCACTAACAGCACCTTAACCTAATCTTCTAACATTTATCTAAGTACATAGGCCATATTTTACAGATGTAATAAAGTCGAATTTCGTGTTAGGAAAGAGAAATTAGCAGTAATTCAACGTATTCATGGCAGAAAATTAAAATATAGTCCATAATATAGACTAAGTAAATTTTAAATGAATTTTACCAAGAACGGTATTGCGTCCAGCGATTAATTTATTCATATTCACTCTCTCCTAAATGCCAAATTTTCTTTTCATCTCAAAACCTATTAAAAGAATTCAAAACAATTTATTTCGCTATGCCTTCCTTGGATAAAGGCTTGAATAAGTTCGTGCCAATGACAGAAAATTAAAAATCGGCTATTACGTTGAGACGTTACTTATATTCGCGAAACACAAAGGAACGATCGGGCGAATCGTGCCTAGGGGTGGCGCTACAGGTAAGTCCGTCACTGGGCGTGTCTTGTACGTAACTTTGTTCTTTCTACTGAAGATGAATCTTCCTTGTACTAATAACTGCACACAACAAGCAACAAGCGCCATGGTCAACATGGTTCCTAATCTACCGAACATGTTATTCACATTCACACAAAACAGTAAACTTGCTTACGTCTTCTTGTTACATTTACATTGAAAAATTACCACTTCCAGAAGGAAACATAATGTTGACACGACATATCCTATTGCTAGCAGAAAGAATGCTGATTGTAGAGTATGTAATGTTAGGACGACAGGTGTACCAGTGATTTCTGGAAGATAATTCAGCACTGTTGCCATTTTTCTCTCTTTAATGTTACTAATCACATCTGATTGCCACTTTTTAATAATACCTCCCTCCATCATGTTTTCCACAATATTATTTATTCTATATTTATACGGCGAACCTTTTTGGAGAGCCATTCCAACATTAAGGACCACTATAGGCTGTTTCATAAGCATCAACGTCTTCCAAGCTTCTTCGCTTATGTATTCAACATCTGCTGCGTAAGAATTATCTAAAATTTCAGCCACTACACTGTAAGTGCCGCTTAATAACCAACTGTTCACTTCTTTTTGTGTAGTAAGAGGGAGATTATTTTTCAAAAGTTTCTGCATTTCCGGATAAATGTGCTGTGATTCTTTAAAAACTTGAATAATGAAAAAGCTAGAAGATCCCCAAAGAATATTACTGTCAGACAATTGTTGCAGTGTCTGAATAGGCTTTGAGAAAGTTGGTATTGTTAGATAACACACAAGATTGCTACAATAGAACATTGTTACCAGGTACAGAAACAATACTGTCCCCATGAAATGCAAGCGTAATGAACATCCTTTTGGATCAGGGATACTATGCAATGTTAGACTGTCCAATAAGTACAATATATTTTTACCTATGTTGTTGTAATTTGATCTTGTTGTCTCGGTAGATAATACATTCGTTTTTAGGTAATTAATTATCCCTAACACTATGGCACAGATAAACAAGAAACATATCACATTTATCCATACTTTACCTTTTAAAGGTAACATTAGTGCTAAATATGCAGGTATTGGTTTAGGCTTTGGTACAAGAAATGATAATCCCATACGCAAATATGATATGGTAAAAGCCACTTGTGAATAATATTTGTTGTTTACAAGCAATCCAGAGAATCCAACATCAGCTTTCTTGTCAATAATATCCATTAGAAGAGGTCTCCATCTACCGACATTATGTTCATTTATTACGTGAACAGATACGTTCAAACTATTAGCTATTTGTTGAATCATACGATACTCAATTCCTCCATAGATGGAGCCACCTGTACTGTTTTCCTGAACAATGGTAAATGGCGGGTAATTGAAAAGACTTACTTTCAGTTCTTTTCGTGATACACTTTTAAAGGAAGAAAGTAACTGTTTTAATTTCACTGCACATATGTTACCAGTTACTGTAGAAAATTGATAATGCTTCCACTCCTCACCAGGGGAATAAATGGACACGCATACATTACCGTATGTGTAACCTGTATCATAAATTCGTTTATAAGAATAATTCCTGTATGAAATTGGGTAGCAATTATTAAGCGTAACGTTGAACACGATGAAAAAATACAGTTCCGTTTCATGTAAGCAATTTCGCGTTGAGTTAATATTTAAAACGTCTTTCAAACTTTTCATATCAGGAAACAAGAGAATAATATTTTCGCACTTACATTTATATTTATATTTTGAATTGTAAATTTTAGTTTCGTAGTGTATGTTAATTATTGGAACAGAGGAATTTTTCTCCATAAATTGAACAAAATTTTGCAACAATGGATTACGAGCGTCAAAAGTTACAACGCAAATAAATCTTGACTGCACTGGAAGAGAAGAATAAATCAGTTTACTAATGTTATGTAGAGATCTTGTGGCTGTCTGGTATGTTACTTGTAAGACGAAACACATAACAATGTACTTTATTGTGTCCATTCCTCCAGTCTTCGTATGTTTTACCTAAAATTAAAAAATAACAGAATTAAATATAGGATACAGACAATCAGAAAAATAAACACACTGCTGGACAAGACTGCACTTATTTAATATAAAAACACATTTACACGTGTACACAACGTGTAAATGTGTTTTTATATTAAATAAGTGCAGTCTTGTTCAGCAGTGTGTTAATTTTTCTGATTTTATTTGCAAGACGTATGACTATGATTATGATACAGACAATGTAGCTACATATAAGTTTTACATAGTTTCCCAAACCATGAGAATCATCTATATTGATACGCCATTGTCTGTATAAGCCAAATATTAAATTTAATGTGTTTTTTTAGCTAAGGCTTCCATATTTTTGTCATGAGAATACGGGACACTTTCGATTTCCCCCCCTCAAAAGAAAAAAGTTTACAACACAATACATTTTTGGGAAACATTTTTATTACATTATTTGAAGGGGATACAAAGAACTAACGAGCAATCTATAGTACAATCTGTTCTCAGGAAACTTTATGCTTCTGGAGAACTCTTATGAGTGTTTTGTATTTAGATGAGATGTTTTCCTTTCCTTTTCTTTTTTTGTCTGAAATTGCTACCAAAAAAATCTTATTATTCAAGAGTCTTGCAGACGAAGGAAAATCATGAATCTACAATGTCCTACATAGAGACACTAGTGCGCATTCTAAAATGTCTCAAGAAAATTAAGTATCGTTCTTACAAATAATAATAATAATAATAATAATAATAATAATAATAATAATAATAAGGGTTTAACCCCCCGAAAATTAGCACATGAAATTTTACTCATATATTGTTCGAAATTTATATTCTTTTTTAAACACTGAAATTTATATCTTCCTGATATTGATACCGATAAGCTGATATTGAGAGCGGAAATGGGACGGGACTAAAATACGGGACATTTGCCTGTCCCGACTAAATTGATGGGGATGCGGGACACACAGGTCCAAAAACGGGACCGTCCCGTTTTTTTACGGGACGTATGGCAGGCTTATATTTAGCATAAATTTTGCCAAAATTAAAAAAAAATGCTTTGGTTGGTTTAATATCCCTATTAATCTTCGAGGCTTTGCAAGACGTCAAGCTGGAGTGTAATGCAGCTCAAATGTACGTGATCTGTATATGCAGATCACTAAAATTTAGCTTCATAATCTGAATTTTATTTTAATTTTATTATTATTACACTTTTGGCGTTTTGCATTTTTTTTGAAGGACCTACTCCTAACGTAAGCTTCCAATAGTAATTGGGATTTGAAGCAGATACAGTTGAAACGTACAGACCATCATGGAAGTTCAACCCACACATTTCTAAGCTAGCTCTAAGCTAATTATAATTTTAAGACACATTTGGCCGCATGTAACGCCCGCACCTGCAACTTTGGAGCTCCAACCATCAGTTTCATTTCCCTGCCTTCCATCGCTACGACTCTTTCAGCCTGGCACTTTTGCTGGTAGATCACAAAATAAATCCCTTTACTGGAATATCTAGTAAAAATAGGAGTTTTGAGTCATTATGAGACGATTTTATGCATAATCATTACATTTATGAACTGATACAACCTCTGAAGGCGTTACAAGATTTTTCTTTCTAATACAATACTAAAATTTATAGCCATTATAGGCTGGACCCCTTCTCCTTAAGCTGTGCGAGGTTGTTTTAAGGCGTTAGTTTATTGTTGGAATAAAACTGGTTAGAAGCTGGTCCTATATACTGTATTTAAAAGTGTTCGTATTATGTATGATATACAGTAAATAAAATAAATACAGATGGAAGTAGTCCATTAATAAATTTCTTGTCTAAGAAGGCATTTCTTTTTCTAAAAGTTTACAGGTAAAATTTGTTGATTCATAAGAGAATTAACACATTATTCTAGGCAGAGTACATGTAAATCATCGGTGACAACAGAAGAAGTGTGACTTATACAATTATAATGCAAAGTTTGCTTGTAGTGACCAATTAGCACAAACTGCTTTTCTTATTTTTTGTATACGCACATACCATCGCTGACGCGTCTGTTTTCTATGGACACATCCTTGCGTTGCCGTGCGGTCCGCCCAGCTTCACCCTGCCCTTCATCGAATGCAATACTAGTTTCTAATTACTATGTAGCACAGTTTGGCGTGTGGTTTTCTTATCAGTAATAGTTTTAATGGCTTATAAGTTTGGAGGTAAATCGTTTAGGGTATACAACTATGTAGAAGTATTGTTTATTGCATATAGGTCTACTTTTCAGGTATATATAAATCTGCCGGCAGCATCTGGGCAGATGCGAACACAATAAGAGTTTACAAGGTATTAGAAGATAACTAGTAAAATAATAGCAATATTGGAAGAATTATTTCTTGTAGCGTGGCACAACTTTATCTGTAGGTGAAGTGGATTTTCGGCATGCGCCAATGCAGATTTACTATAAGAACCGAGAGATATGTCAAATTTACGGAACAAATTTGTAATAATATTTTAATTGATTAATGTGTAAAAAATCTAAATACGTTGTGATCTTACCAGTGAGATGTGTATCTACGTAAATAATAATAATAATAATAATAATAATAATAATAATAATAATAATAATAATAATAATAATAATAATAATAATAATAATAATAATGATAATAATAATAATAAAAGTCGAATCTGTTTTGCACGGATTTGCCCATAAGGCAGCTAGTAACTACAGTATGCAAAGCGAAGTGAATTGAAGTGAAGTATCTGAAGTCAACATGCTAATTCATCACGCGCAACTATAACTGTCCGAAAGTCAAATGATCCACATAATTTTGAAATTTACGTTAGTAATGATTATATTACTTTGGAACACAAATACGAAAGCAATGAAAACATATTGGGGTATTACCCATAACGTTTTCAGTAACGTACAGAAACATAATTCAACACACAAGTTAAGTAATTTTATGGCATATATAGTATTTTATGCTATCCTCGTTTATATGTATACCCATCTTCTCTGACGCGCCTGCTCCCTACGGACGCACCCCTAACTACCCTCGGGCTCCTGCCTGACTCGGTTAGATAGCATTCGCGCTCTTTAATGGACACCTAGCACAAGTTGGAGGGTGTCTTTTGCACTAGATTTCTTATCGTGTACATACGCTGAGGTCCCCCTCCCTAAAGTGAATCTATACAGAGGGATGCAAGTCCACACCTCACAAATGACCCTTTAAGATACAAAAAGTTGATTTATTGAAAAAGAAGCATATATGTAACGAATTAATGTATGAGTCCGTACAGTAAATCTGCACCCTGAGTTTCACTGTTATATCAACTTGGTTCCGTTCTTAATAGGTACGATAAAATACAACAGATATGCTAATAAAGGTATACAATGACTTCCACTTACCTTTTACAGTTGTAAATACTCTTAGTTTCTGAAACTGGATGAGTACTGATTTTGATTAGACTTAAAATCAAAATGATCATCCTTACTTCAATACTTGGTCTCTCTACATTCTCGTCCTAGTAACAAACACGTTCTAGCAGCATTCTGTTAAAAATAACGTTCTTTTATAATAGGATCTACTACTTCTACAATAAATTATTTGTCAACATGAAAGAAAAGAAAAGATCGTGACATTGAAGTGAATACAGTATTTAACACTTGTCATGTTTTGACGTTCTTGCCCATCACTGTTCAAGTGCATCTATTTAGCTGTAAGCGTTAAATATTGAAAATCGATAGAATTTGATAAGCACGAGTGGTTCAAACGAAAGTAGAAAGAAAAAACGAAAGAAACTTTCTTTCATAATAGTATAACACGTGTTTATATTATGGTGTGGTAACAGTAGTACCAACTCAGCAGAAACTTAGCTAAAAAAAATAATTCTCAAAGAAGTGAGAAAGAAATCTCCAGCAAATTTACAGGCTTTATTGCTGTATCGTCGGACAAAATGAAAATCGAAGAAAGTACCAAAAGGTACTATAAAGGAACCAAGGAAGTTCTGTCGCTTTTTCACCCACTATCTTCGAATACCGACATGTTACCTAAGACGTACCTGGAAGATCAAAAATAGTCCCCGTCAGCACCGACGACCTTCTGCCAACATTCTGGAAGGCCATGGATTCCGTCGCAGTACAACTTGGTGGGCCGTGAAGCGAAGACGCTATCAACTGCATTTTGCACGTCTACTAGGGATTTGAACAAGCGTCCTCTAAGGTGATTGTCCAAGAAATGAAACAGGTGATATCGAATGGTTTGGGAAATATGGCGGATGCAATAGTGTTTTATCCAATGCGTAGAATGGTGTCCCGGGTCATCCTAAGCACGCGGGGATTGGCCTTGCCTTGTACCAGGAGGACCCCTTTTGCGATTCAGAAGTGCTGGCTCCAGAGTTTTGAGTTTTTCTTGAACTTAGCTCAACTGTTGATGGTACACAGTTACATTGATGCTCTGACCAACTGGTTGCAGTCCCCGATGCTGTGAGCAGTCCACCAAACACACAGGAGGACCTTCTTTTGTTGAGTACTGGTTTCGGTTCTTCGAAACCGGTTCCTGGGATGCTACGAATAATGATGGCTCCGTGGAGCTTGGTACAGGACCAACTTCTCATCATATGTCAACATCCTGTTCAGAAATGGCTCCTTCCTCAGAAGAGATAGCAAAGAAACACAGATGTCAAATCGTGTGGGACCCATTGACCCAACTTGTAGTGCTTCCCAAGGTTGATGGAGGTGCTGCCGAATGTTTTCCCCACTCACACTGAATTGTAGTCTCAGTTTCTCACATGTTTGGCCACTGTTCGCTTCAATTGCTGCCTGAATATCTTCATTTTCTAGATGTGTTGGTCTTCCGGCACGTGGTGCGTCTTCGAGTGTTTCGTCACCGTCCTTAAGCTCGTTAAACCAACGCTGCACTGTCCACGTAGTCACGATACCCTCACCGGCATATTTTCTACCCCTCTGGCATATTTTCTGCCCCTCTATAGTGGCGTTGGACTCCAGTTTGAACTCGTACAGCATACACGCCCTTATGACGCTCAGTGGAGGTCCCATGTTCACTCTGTCCTTACGCAAATTCACGGTATAACTGAACTGCCAGAAACAATTAGTACGGTGGATATACCTACATCAACAACTGATCTTCCCATTATCTTCATTCGCATTCAACTCACGATGTGAGGGCCAATTGAAGATAGGTTTCCACAAAAAGCGACAGAATTTTCTTGGTTTCCTTTATAAATTAGTCAAGAAATATACTGAATCAGATTAGGTTCAACTTTCAAAACAGAGGGGTATAAACTTTTCCAATTTCGAGTAGAAAATAATGTGGAAATTTACGCGCCATATCCACACTGCTTTTACCGCCACTAAATGATAACAAGTGTACCTCTGCGCCAAATAGTCCTTTCCGCCTCAACATATAGTGCCGCTTACAACATCAAAAACAACATCAACAACCACTATCTTCACTTTAACTATTTCCCCTCATCTGACTTTCACTCACTCTTCCTCACAAACCAAAATAAATTATTCTCCAACTAACCCGATAAAATTTCCTAAAAGTGGTCCGGCAATGTAGCAGTTACCCGATTAACACTTACATTATATGCCCCTCCTGCTTTTCCAGTGGATAATGTATGGTCCTTCGATGCACGTGATAATGGGTTCTATTTCCGGTGGGAAATAATTGAAATTTGATCTGTTTCTATTGGTTTGGATGCCACTTTAAACTGTACGTCCGTGTCTTATATAGCCGCAGTGCTGAAAAAGAGACTCTAAATTTCAACCACACTTTCAGATATGACGAAAAATGACTGGAGATTATAGAAGAAAGAAAATATAGGAAAATCTTAAGCTTCCAGTAGTGGACCGATTAGTCCGTAATGGAGTATGGAATCCCATTTATGAACCTCTCATCTTACGATATCAGAGGAGCTACACAAACTTGAATTTAAAAGTAGCTAACCATGGTACAGTAACCCGGAAAATCCAGAAGGAAATAGAAATGTGTGAAAAGCGCTAATTACGCTAGTTCGATTCTATGGCTGGGTATCCAACTTGACAAGTGCCATTTACTCTAAATTGTATACTAGGGTGCTAACTTGAAAACCAGCCAGTCCCAGTAGTATCCGGAACGAGCACAAGCTGAATGTTCGTAGGTAAGTTATTATAGTTCACTTCACGTACACTGAATCTATTGTCACTACTCGGTCATAGCATCTTTTATTAAAGGGTTTGCAATAGAAAACAATCACTTACTGCACGACACGCAGTAATTCATGTCCAAAAGACAGAACGAAAAACTACGCCTCCATTCTCACCCCTACCATGTTTGTTCAGTGCAAAGAGCTGAGACAAAGGGAGCACGCTTCTGCATCCCGCTCGCTCTCTGATTGGTCGCTCCTTACTACGCATCAGAGCGTAATACCGAAACGACAACTTTAATATTAGAATATATATAACTAAATAAAAATAGAATTTACATAAATCAATGTTTATGTACGTTTATAATAAATCCCTCTGTTTAAACGAAACACAAAATTTTAAATTATTTCAAACAGTCGCGCTATCTACCGAGACTGAGAAACATCCGCTTAACGCAAGCCATTGACATACAAGGAAAGTAGCATATTTCAACTACACATGTTAGTCCAATTGTCGACCATCTTGAATCCTTCATGAGGGTCGAGAATCGAGAAAATATAAAAGAAAATAACACTAACTAAGAGCTGATTAAACATCTCTACGAATAATCTCTTTGAGAAAATGTAACGCTCAAAGAGGGACGTTACATGTGCTGATTATACGTAATAATTCAAAGACACATGGTCAGTGTGGCCTTTGATAGTCTAATGTCAGCAAAAATATTTTTCTTTCTCTTATTTTTGGGGTCGCAGTCGCTCACTGGTAGAGTGCTTAATGCGTGGGATCCCTGATTCGATTCCCGGCCAAGGTATACAACATAGTGTCCCTGGGTTTTCCAAGGGTGCTCCCATTTCTTCCTACATTCTCATTCCACCAATTCGCATAGTTTGCAAGATTTAAGCCTACTTCCGCTTGGAGTTTCTAATTCATGTATAATCAGTGTTTTCTTTCTTCTGGTATGCAGTATGTAATAAGCAAATAAATTACACAGACAATTAATTATAGTGTCACTGATATATGGTGTTCATTGAGCAATAGACTCCGAACAATAAAGATTCAGCTTAGACTTAGGGTTATCCTTCGTTTTTCATTATTATCTGGCCATGAAACAAACGCCGAATAGACATACTACCTTGCATACAAATGTGTGGTGTGGGTTGTATAACTCGTAGGATATTATGCTTTACTTTTATAACATTTCAATATCTCTAGTGTATCCCTAAAAATATAATAAAGATATAAGGACCATCTTTAAAAAAAATCAATTAGAACTGAGCAATCTACACAAAATTTGCAATCAATCAGTGGGAACGGCATCTTTCTAGAACCTATGTTTTCCGAGAACTCACTGTCGACAGGATTGGCCACAAACGTGCAAACTTTTCTTGACTACAAACAAACAAACCTATAAATATATAAACATTTCAATATATAGACTACTAGTTTCTAATCGGAAAATTGCCTGAACAAAGAACGTATACACTTATTTGTAGAAACAAAATAATTACCTTGTAAAAAAAAAAAAAAAAAAAAAAAAAAACTAAAAATCTGCAATAATATTTTTCAAACTCAACATCATAAATATGAGGCAACGTGGCTGAATAAACAAATAGGCATTTGTTAAGGCAGGTAACGACATCTATATTAGCGTCGTCCAAGACAGGGAAGCGATAAATTTATATAAGTTAAATGTAACGATATGGTAACAGTGCACAAAAAGTACAGAAAAATTGTCTATATTGAGATCCATATGTTGACACTCGACAAAGTGCTCTTGAATAAGGTGAGTACATTTTTTCACAACAAAAACTGCATGAGGTCGAAACATGACGACAGTAAATAACACTCTTGAAGGTAAGTATTTAGACAAGAAAAGAAGTAGCAAATAACAGTTAATTGGATATATGTCACTCTGTATCCTTTTAAAATTTCGTCATGTAATACCAAGTTATTATACTCGTAAAGTAATTGTGTTACTGTCATGTGATGTATTGTAAATGAGATTTCAACATGAAATATTTACTGTATATTTATAGGGTTAATACACAGTGATAGGTACTAGTTTTTGTTTTGTTCACGGTTAGAATGTTTTGTCAGCAGTAATTACTGTATATAATACAATTAAATAATAGAACCCAGACTCGATGGATACAAAACGTGTCATAATGATTATAAGTAGAGCCCGGAACTTTGGCAAAATGTCTTTCTTTTAAAGATGCCCGTATTTGTATTTTTTAAAAGGAAAAATTCATTTTGTGTTGTTGTTAGCCTATTGTGAACTTTTTTTGTTTTGCCTATTTTGCCTTTTAATAGCTTAAACAACTTTTGGATAGTAAGACTATTCATGGCATTGGATTAATTGTTTTAACAAAAGAGACACTGACCAAAGCTTACAACTTTATTTTAAATTATAATTTGTAACTGTTTCGGATATCTAGCATATCCTTCTTCAGACACGATCGAAATTAATGAAAATACAGACATATATATAAATGTTGTTATAACAGAGTTTAAATTCTTTAACCGTCATATATATATTCATTGTTATAAAAAATTTTTAAATTCTTTTAACAGTCATATAATAATAATAATAATAATAAATAATTAAAAATAAAAAAGTACAACAATGACTATATATGACTGTTAAAAGAATTTAAATTTTTTTTATAACAATGAATATATATATGACGGTTAAAGAATTTAAACTCTGTTATAACAAAATTTATATATATGTCTGTATTTTCATTAATTTCGATCGTGTCTGAAGAAGGATATGTTAGATATCCGAAACAGTTACAAATTATAATTTAAAATAAAGTAAAGTTGTAAGCTTTGGTCAGTGTCTCTTTTGTTAAAACAATTAATCCAAAGCAATGAATAGTCTTACTATCGAAGTGACTCCAAGACTGAAAAGGAGTATATACATATGGAAAGATAGGAGAAGAAGGGAGATAGTGAAGATACAGCAAATATGGTTCCTGAAAACGTGTTTGGAAGAAGAAGTAACACCAAGAGGTCTCAGGATGATGAAGAAAGGAGTGGAGCACACATCACTGAGATTTAAGAAATTACTAAAAAAAAGGCCGAAAAAGAACTAGTGTGGAGTGTAATTAGAAGAAATAAAGAAGAAGAAAGAAGGAGTAGAGAGACTACGGAGAGAATAAGAAGTGAAATAGAAGACGGACTGACAGTGTTTGTAAGAGAAGTGGTTATGGAGAATTTGGAGAAGTGGGAAAGAAGTTTTAAAGAAAAAGTGAAAGAGAGATTGATGAAGAAAGGAAAAGCTTTAGGATGGCGTAGAGGAAAAAGCAAAGAAAGAGAAAAAATAGAGTAGTGGTCTTGGGAGACGTGAGAATAACGGAAGAGGAGGAAGAACTTCTTAGTTTAGGTCACAAATTCAAGGTGAAAGAAGGGGAAATAGACTTTAGAGAGCTGATTTACTCAGTGGAAGAGGCCTTAACGGACGTTAAAGAAGAAGAACAGAGAGAGAAGATAAGGAGAAGAGCAGTAGCGTTAGTGAAGAACAGCATGAAGAAAAGGAGTAAAGAGAATTTGAAGAAGAAAGGAAAAAAGGGGTCTTATGATGTTGAGAAGTAAGAATGACATAATAATAGAACAGGCGGACAAAGGTGGAGCAGTGGTAGTTATGGAGAAAGAATGGTACAAGAAGAAACTGGAAGATTTATGTGACAATACATATGAGGTTATAGGGGATAAGGACATGAAGGAAGAGGATCTATTGAAGAAAGTAATGAAAGAAGGAAGAGGTTTCAAGCAATGGATAAATATACAAGGAAGGATACTAAGAATGAAAGGTTTCCCAAAATTACACAAGAAAGAGGTGAAGCTTAGATCAGTACTAGACTGTAGAGGCAACTACTGGGAGCCACTAGAGAAGGAGTTGAAGGAGATTTGTGAAAGCATAAGAGAAGGACAAGAATCGTGCAGAGTGAAGAACACAGAAGAAGCCAAGGAATTGTTAAGAAGAGTGGATCTTATTGGAGGCAGAAAACTTATGTTTAGTCTTGATGTTAAGGCTATGTTCCCGAGCCTTAGTAGAGAAGCAATAATAAGTGTCATAGAGGAAGAAATGGGTAGTAAAAGTATAAAAGGATGGACAAAAGAGAAGGTAGTTAAGGCTCTGAAGTTAATATGGGAAAACAGTTATTGTATAATCGGTGAGAAAGTGGTAAAAATAAGAAAAGGAATCAGTATAGGTTCGAGGCTGAGCCCAGTACTGGCAGAAATAATTATGAACAAATGGGAGAAAAAGATGAAAGAAGAAGGATGTAAGAACTTGATCATATTTTGTAGTTATGTGGATGACTGTCTAGGCTTGTGGAAAGGGACTAGGAGACAATTAGAGAACTTCAAAGATAGTGTGGAAGATAAAGAAAAAGGCATAAGCTTGGAAATGGAGTTGGAAGAAAATGGAAGAATAAACTTTTTAGACATGACCATAATAAAACAAGGAGAAGGCCTGGTTACGAGGTGGTACCAGAAAGAGTGCTCAGCGGGAGTGTACTGCCATGAGAGGAGCGACGTGGATAGGAGTACAAAGAGAAATTTCATAACAAATATGATAAGAAGAATAGAAATGATGGAGGACGAAGAGGAAGGAAGGAAGGAGAGCATACAGAAATTCTACAGACAGTTAGAGAAGAACGGTTACAGTAAGAAAGAGTTAGAGAAGGAAGAAGAACGCAGGAAGAGGAAGAGAGGGAGAAAGAAGAATGAAGAGAATGAGAGTGGAAAATGGCATGGCATAGAAAGTATGGGAGAAGAAACGGAGAAACTGAAGAATTTATTGAAGAAAGGAGGGGTCAGAAGTTATAGAAAGAGTGGAGAAACTTTATTAAGATCAATAAAGAAGAAGAATAGAAAAGGAACTAAAAAGATTAATGAAGAGGAAGAAGGGGTCATTTACAGGGTATGGTGTGAGGACTGCGATATGTCATATATAGGAGAGACAGGAAAGAGAATGAAAGAAAGGATAAAACAACATGAAGATGATGTTAGGAAGAAAAAAGATACCAATGCCATATACAAACATGTTAAGGAGACGAATCACGCAATTAATTGGGATAAGACGGAAGTATTGGAGATGGAGAAAAGAATGATAATAAGGAAGTGGAAAGAAGCGGATTGGATAAAGAAGGTAGGAAGAGATAAACTGATGAACTGGACAGGGGGCTTACCAATTAATGAATCATGGCAAGGAAGTTTGAATAACATAGAGAAAAAATAAATAAATAAATAAAAATTTTAAAAAAATAAAAATAAAAGGCCCTTATAAGAACAAAAAATAAAGGAAGTGATTAATTGGAAAGTGAACACGAAGACTTATAGGATGGGCTGAAGGCCTCGGTAAATAAGAAAAAGAAAAATAAATAAATAAATAAATAAAAATAAAAAAGTACAACAATGACTCTATATATGACTTAAAAGAATTTAATTTTTTTTATAACAATGAATATATATATGACGGTTAAAGAATTTAAACTCTGTTATAACAATATTTATATATATGTCTGTATTTTCATTAATTTCGATCGTGTCTGAAGAAGGATATGTTAGATATCCGAAACAGTTACAAATTATAATTTAAAATAAAGTAAAGTTGTAAGCTTTGGTCAGTGTCTCTTTTGTTAAAACTTTTGGATGTGTAAATGCCTTTTTTTTTTTTTTTTTTTTTTGCAATTTTAGATACAAAAATTTCAAATTATAACTGCTCATTCTCGATTAGGAGTGTCATTTTTTCGTTGAAATGTCTGCGTAGCGTGATATCATGTTCAACAATAACATTGGCTTCAGGTTCAGGTTGATTTAAAAACACTAGCTTAGACGAAAGTCAGCGAACTTTGGGATTGTAACAATTAATGCGAACAAAGGCGGTAGCGTGCTATCAGAAGTAATATCTGCGCTTGCAACAAAGAGCGGCGATTTCCTTCAAGTTGTTGTTCGCGAGGTCATTGTTTCCCCAGTCGGCATCAAAAGAAACTGGAGCTTCTGTAAAAAGGAAAGAAAGAAAGAACTAAGTTCAATCAACGAAGCATTCGAAGCAATATTCTTTATTGCAGATTCGAACGCACAAAAGGCCGCATCATGCCAAAATTTAGCATATTGTTTAGCAGTAAGTTACAAGGATACGTCCGTGAATTTGGCGCAGATACGTTTACAACCGATGGCGCAGTTTTGTTGTGCAAAGTATGTAGCAAAGCAACTAATCACGACAAGAAATACTTTGTATCTCAGCATCTGAATACTGCTAAACATAAAGATGCTGCTTTGAAAATGACGGGACAGAAGAAATTGTCCTTGATTTCAACAGCTGTTTGTTCATCCAATAGACAATCACAATTTTCTTTTGACCTATGCAAGGCTTTCATGGCAGCGGGAATACCTTTCTGGAAGCTGGAAAACAAGACACTAAAGAATTTCCTGGAAAAATACACGAAGGAAGTTGTACCGTCGGAATCTACTCTAAGGAAAACATATTTAAATGCTTGCTATGAACAGACTCTGCAAAAGATTCGTGACGAAATTTGTGGGAAAAAAGATGTGGATTTCGATAGATGAGACTGCAGATGCTACAGGAAGATGCCTAGCCAACGTCATCATTGAACCCATGGAAACATCCTCATCCTTGTCATTTCTTCTGACTGTAGAAGAGTTCGAAAAGGCTAATGGCTCATCAATAGCTCAGTTATTCACAAATTCGCTTGTTCTGATCTGGCCACAAGGAACACAACACAATGATGTCCTCCTTTTCATTGCAGATGCTGCTTCGTACATGAAGAAAGCTGCGCGGGCATTGAAAGTGCTGTTCCCCAACATGATTCATATCACATGTTTAGTTCACGGCATACATAGAATCGCTGAAGAGATAATAATGTTGTACCCTAAAGTAGACAAGCAAATTTCAAACACCAAAAAAATATTTCTGAAATCTCCTTCCCGATGTCGGATTTTTAAGGAAGTAGCGCCCGAGCTTCCTCTTCCTCCACAGCCGATTATCACGAGGTGGGGGACCTGGATTTCAGCTGTAGTGTACTATGCAAACAACCTGGAAACAATCCGTGCTGTGATGGAACAATTATCAGAAAAGGATGCTGCTTCAATTTCCGAGGTGAAAAAACCTTTGTCTTGTTCAGATCCTAACAGTGATCTTGCATTCATTTCAGTGCATTATGGTAAGTGGCCACAGACTATTACGAAACTAGAGAAAAGAGGTGAAACCCTTCCAACATCCTTACAGATCCCTCAGGAAACAGTTGACCAGCTAGGAAAAGTGTCGGGGAAAAAGGGACTGGCTGTTTATGAAAAGTGCAAACGTGTTGTGCAGCTAACGAGGACTTTCAAAAAATGTTAAAAATTCGTGATGTTCTTAACGGTGAAAAGTGTGTTGATCTCGAAATGAGTCCATCTACAATAGCTTCATTTATGTACGCCCCAGTAACTTCAGTTGAAGTGGAAAGACCATTTTCTATTGTAAAAACCGTTCTTTCTGACAGGCGATTAAGTATGACTGTTGATAACTTAAAAAAGCATCTTGTAGTCATGTGCAACCAGCATACACTGTATGTAACATTTTGTATACATATTCATATGACAAGAAAAATATGTAATGTTTGAGTAATAGAAAGTATCAACTTTTGTTTTTACCTTTTAGTGCCTATTTGTCAAATTTTAAATGCCATTTTGCCTGCCTATTTTATACAAAATAAATGCCTAAACTTCCGGGCTTTAATTATAAGAGTTTCAAAATCATTCCATTCCCCTACAAAACTAATCATGCTTGAATGGAAAAAGGTGAAAATGAGAAACGACACGGAATTTTTAGTTTTGTATCCCACGATTATGCCCTTAAGGCTAGAGAGAATGTTGGGAGGCATGGTGGCTCAGTGGTAAAGGTTGTCCCTCGTTCGATCCACGGACAGGTAAGTTTGTGGTGGACATTCTCTCTAGTTCCTCTCACATCTGATTTCACCAAATCTTCCATCATCATTCACTTGCGTTAGTGATGAACGGCATAATAGTGGAACTACTCTGAAAGATTTACTACATTTCATTTGCTTGAGAGGATAGTTAACGTAAGTAGTTGTAAGGTAAAAAAAAAAAAAGAATAAAAAGTATAAAATTATTTATATATATTTCCGTTATCTTTATCTTTAACTATTTATCGGTATCGCTTTATGTCTATATTAACTATATTCCTAATCGATATTCTCTATCACACAACTCTTACGAGTCTGCCTTTTTTACCTTACAACAAAAGAAAAGAAAGAAATTCCAAAAGAAATAATTCGTCCGCTCGCTGTTGTCTAGGTAACAGGTTCAAAAATACGATTGAGTTAAAAATAACAAGTCAAAAAATTTACGGAGAATAACTAGATTTATTAGCTTAATGTTTCTCTAATTTAGGTAAGGTGTGTTGACTAGAAAACTGAGATTCAAAGGACGTTACTTCGCCCTTGCAAATTTAATCTTTAATATTTTGCTCGGCTTCACATAAACTCATCATGAGAGTTCAAGGAGCACAAACTCTAATTTAAATAACACTAAACATAAAGGTAAAGACTTCTCTAATAATTCTTTGGGAACTGCGGTAATATGGAAACTAGTACTCTCTCTACTCTAGGTCCATATTCCTTAATTTCAAAGACTGCTTAACTTCACTTAGTAACAGTCCGGCCTAAACCTGGTTTGGACTCTCAATACTCTGAGAAATCCAGAAAAGGAAACTAGCTAAAATCTTAAGGATAGGTAACTTAGGGAATTAGGAGTAGCAGCCGTCACTCATGGCCCAGCTATATTACGTCTTCCATTCAAGACTAACGTCTTCCATTCAAGACTCTAGGTTAAAAGGTGAACACACACTCTAATACTTTCAAACACGAAAGTCGCAGTGTGAAAACAAAAAACACCAGCCAAGCCTCACTATTGCCTGACTGTACGGGAAAAACGAAACCCAATCGCAACTTGGATTCTATTTGTATGGGAAAAACCTCCAGCACCTGGAGAGTTTCAAAACCTAAGTGCCCTGGGTTCACTCTCTCCCTAGGGTCACCCCAAGAGCAAATTACTTTTCACTCCTTCTAAGCAGCAAATAGAGCCCAGTTTAGTCATTACTCTGACGTAGAGCTCAAAAATCCTACTTCATTCTTTAATTCCTATTCCTAACTCTGGAATTCACCTAAGTTACGGCCAGAGACCACTTTCTCTAGCGGGACTGGAAGCCACGGACTAACATATCCATTGGACAGCCAGTAACTAATCTAAAGGACAAAACTCCCAGGAAAAAGCTCTCTTGCTAATTCCCTTCGGACTGAACAGCCACCAGCATAGCCCTCTACTCTACAGGCCTCCTTAGCTGAAACAGCGAAAGCCATAAAAAAAATCCGCCTTTTTATATGTTTTGCCGGGGACAGAAAAAATGAAGAAAAAATTTAAGTATTAACGGTTCTAGAAGCTTCCACAGCAGTGGAAAAATACTGTAAAAGTATGAAAGAAAAGGTGAAATCTTCAAAAAACTAGCCTCTCTACCAGGTCTATAATCAAATGGGAGCGAGAGTAATACTCGATCTAACTAACTGAATCTTAATCTTAAAAGAAAATTTGTCTTATATAAATGATTTGGGATAATGCACTAATTGATATTTACATACATTTACATATATTAAACATAGTAATATTATATATTATGCTATACTTATTAAATAGATAAAACCAGATAAATGCATTAGATAAATACGTGTCAGGCCTGACTTATTAATTAATACACAACTTAATTATGTATAGATTGATTTAATATTAAAATATATAACCTGAAATATCAAAGCAAGGTAACAAAGTGCCCCTTGCATATACCCATACCAATAAAAAAAGAAAAAGAAAAAAATTCTGGCCTCCAAACTGGGCATGTGAGTTTATAGTCTCGAAAACAGTCACTTTGAAACTCTCACTGATCAAAGAATCACAATATCACTGTAAAAATGAAATGAATTTACACATTTTAAAAACCACTTTAATTCTCTTGAGGTATAATATCCCTTCACTGTTTATTGTCTCGTACCGTCCTCAATGAAAGAAATAATTTTTAGAAAAAAAAATCACTAAATAATTCTCAAATAAAATGTTCACAAATCACTTCTCATTGTTCTATTGAATTTCTCAGAAACACCACTATATCACTCAGAAATTCAATTTCTTCTTAACATCTTCTGCACCTTCAGAGGGAATTGGGAACACCAGATTCTTACCTGGAGTATCAGAGAGTGACTCACAGTCCAATTCTTCTCCATCAGTAATGAGATCAAGCACAAACTCATCCTCGACGTGGGCTACGCTCGAGGATCCACCACCTGACGTTTCTCCAACTTCAGCCTTGTTAGCCTTTTCCCGTAAAAGGCTTTGGTAGAATTTCCGAGCCGATTTTTGGAACTGAACAGCTCGTATTTCCTTCAAGGTATATTCCGCTTCGTTTTTCCGGAATTTTTTGACCTGCACCTCACCAGACTTATCACTTAAAAGCAACCTTCGTTTATTGTTCTTTGGTGCATCTACGTGGAACAAAAGTTCTAATTCGAAACTTGATCCAGCTTTAGGGCGAGCTGCCACGAAAACATTTCTCGAAGTTTTTGGCTTCTTGAATAGTCCTGCCATTTTATTTTACTAAAAGAAATCTTACGATGTCTACACCAAAAAAGTAACTGTTCAACTGGTGGACTGCCAGGCTAAATCCCTAACCTCTAGCTAATTTCAAAATAAAAAGAAAAAAAAATATATATATAACAAACATGGGTGAAAGAACTTTAAATAACCTCATCCGTAGGATGTCTTATTTTTCCCCCTGCCCTTGCGACCTTTTCATCTGGAAAAAGTGTCCTCGCAAACTCTGGTTGTAGTTCTTTTACATGTTTACAAAATTTGGGAGCTATAAAAATCGGTTTAAGCATGTCGGCGTTCGTCTTTACTATTCTCCCACTGTCCTGATTCCTTACTAAAAATGTGTTAGCGGCAATCTGCTTCTGTATTAACCAAGGTCCTCCGTACTTCGGCAATAATGAAGCACTAACTTTGTTTGTAGGCGAAGATAACCTTGTTATTCTTAACCATACTCTCTGACCCTCTTTAAATGGATTGGGTTTTCTTCCTTTGTCGTAAATTCTCTTCCTGGCGGCATGTTGTCTCTTCTGAACCTCGTTCGCTCGGTTGTAGGCAGTTTCCATCCGATCTCTAATTTCTCTGACATACTTCAGGTAGTCTGTCTCCCCCTTATTTTTTCTTTCCGCGAGAGGTTCCAAAATAGGGTGTCTAAATGGCCTTCCAAAAAACAGATGGGCTGGACTAAAACCAGTAGCAGCACAAACTCTTGAGTTTATTGCAAATTCTATCAATTTTATGTCTTTTGACCAATCTTCATGCCGTTTTGCATATATTCCCAGTATCGTCTTGACGTCCTTAATCATTTTCTCACTTCGGTTTCCTTTTGGTCTATATGAACTAATGAATTTGCATCTAGTTCCAAGCATCTTCATTGTATCTCTCCACAACTTTCCAGAGAAAATAGAATGATTATCTGAACAGAGCTGAGAAAAATAACCAAACTCTGAGAAGAAAGCCATTAAACAATCGACCATTACTTTGGCAGTAAGCTTACGAACTGGGTAAATTTTAACCAATCGAGAAAAACCATCGACTAACACTAAGCCATAACGATAGCGTCCTACTTTACTTGGGACTAGGGGCCCGAAATTGTCGACAAATAGTAACTGGTTCGGTCTATCAGCCAGAGAAGATTCCATAAATCCGTATTTTGTGTTCATATTTTCTTTAAATATACTGCAAGGAACACAGGCTCTACAAAATTCCCTTACATCCTTTCTCATTCTTGGCCAGAAATATAGCTCTCGAATTTTCCTAAACGTCTCAAGCCATGATGGATGTCCGGATTCCTTCACAATATGTGCCATTACACAAATCGTTCCTTTCAAAGACTCGGGAATCCAAATAACTTCCCTTTCCTCTCCGTTTACTTTAACTTTTCTCCTTAAAATTTCGTTGTTATCAATATAACAATTCCGCTTGGCTGCCCTTAATTTTTTCTTCAATTTCGGGGGAAGGTCTAACTTCTCACCCTTAATAAACCGGATAATTTTTGAAACAAATGCATCAGTCATTTGTTTTTCTCTAAGTTTTCTTGTATCTTGGATTCTGGAAAAATCATCTTCTTCCTTCTCGACTTCTTCTTCTACAAGCATACAAAAAGGCAACTCGGAAATTAATTTCCTCTTTTCTTCTAGAGAGAACCTCCTATATTCACTCAAATCGGGCATTAATCTCTTTCGTTTTTCTTCCTTCATTTGTTTCTTCATAAGCTTTACTTCCTTATAACTTCTATAATCAATTAATAAAACTTCGGAGGTTGGCAACTCTTGAACATTTACTAATTTTCCGTCTTCTGTTTCTACTTTCAGAAAGCCGGAATCGTTTTCTTCTTCTAACGGGAGTATCTCGTTAGCTTCCGGGGTCCCCACGAACTCAGGTCCCTCCGTGTGAGAACTTTCTAGCCTCGATAAAAAATCAACTGGATTTTTCTTCCCTTGTTGAAATCTTAAAACTACAGGAAATCTCATTATTCGGGTCAGCCATCTCTGAACCAACGCTGGAACTTTCACGGAGTTAATCAACGATAATATAGGTCTATGATCCGTGTAAACATAGACAACTGGCGCATGAATTAAGTATAGTTCAAACTTTTCTAACGACGTTAGAATTGCAAGAATCTCTAAATATGTCGATCCATATTTACTTTGTGTCGGTGATAATTTTCTTGACCCAAATGCAATTACAGCTAGTTTTCCGTCTTCGTCCTTTTGACACAAAGTATACCCGCTAGCTAAAGAACTACCATCAACATACAAGTAATAAGGTTCTTCCAGCTTCGGCAACATCAACTTCGGATCTTTGGCTAATTCTTCTTTCAATTTCTGTAAAGCACGATCATGTTTTTCTCCCCATACGAAAGGCGTATGTTTCCTAAGTAAATCGGTTAACGGTAGAACTATTTCGGCCATGTTTGGAATTCTGAAATGGAAAAATTGAAAAAATCCGAGGATTTGTTGCAACTGCTTAACATTTTTCGGTCTGTTAATCTGCCTTGCCATTCTCAATTTCTCTGGCGTACACGTGATATACCCGGGTGAAATTCTATATCCCAAAAAATCTAATTCTTGAGTACAAAGAACAGCTTTATCAGGACTGAGAGTTAGTCCTGCTTCCTCAATTCGCTTGAGTGTTTCTTCAAAGATATCTAATAATTCGTCGGGTGTCTCAGCTCCGATAAGCACGTCATCATAGAACGTTATGACCTTTGTATAGTATAATTCCTTCAGTACTAATTGCATTAATCGGGCGAGAGAATAGGGATAATTCTTCAAACCATAGCAGCCCCTAAGATAATAATAAGTACCCAAATGTGTAATGAAGCCAGTGTACGGTTGGCTCTCCTCATCAATTTCAATCTGAGCATACGCGAAAGACAAATCGACGGAAAGGAAATACTTCATTTTTCCTAGGTGTGCTAATGCTTCCGTCAGACTCGGCAGACTTACCCCCTCCTTTTCCGACATACTATTTATCTTACGGCTGTCCAAAATTATCTTAAAACTTCCATCCTTTTTCTTGTGTAGAATAGGACAACTAACATACGGGGTATTTGCCTTTTTGATAATTCTATCATCCTCCATTTGCTTTAGCACTGTCTCCATAATTTTCCGTTTCTCAAAAGACATGGGTCTCAATCTAAAAGCAAAAGGCTTAGGGTCTTTAACTTTAATATGATGCTTGATCAAATGAGTAAGGCCTGGCTTATTTGAAAAAACCCTATTATGTTTTTCAAGAATGGTGCGCAGTCTATTTTTTCGCTGGGAATCTAGATTTACTTTATTTAACATTTCTTCAATCATCTGTTTCGAGGATCTTTCAACAACTGCACACCCTGTATCTCCCCCTTTCCCCTTGTTTGGGTTGTCAAACTCACAAATGGACATCTTTCCGTCGTCAATACACCAGCCGTTCAAAGAAATAAACAATGCAATTCTTGTTTTCGATAGGAAATCTCTTCCAACCAGACATTTTTTCAAAAGACCCCTCAAAAGGTAGAACTTCTGCCTGACTATATGCCCATAATATTCTATATTTACAATGACACTTTCTTCAGCCATTGTAGTTCCTTTCGCCAAACAAAGCGACAAAAATTCCTTTCTGAATCTGGCTCCTCTACTTTTCCATATTTTTGCTTCATCTTCGTCAATGAAAGAGAGCTGGCTTCCTGTATCGCAATAAAGAAGAACATCCCTCCCAAGAATTGAAGCTTTTTATGAGAGGTTCTGTGTCCCTTCCCTGAATTGCCTTTTTTTTCCTCGCAGCGCTAAAAAAGGATCTCTGTCTTTGTTTTTCCCTCCTACTTTTTCTGCTTTTACAACAGCAGGTGCATTACAACCAACACCGTTAGAGCTTTTGGGACAACGTGACCCTGAAAATTTTTCAACTTGAGTATCTTCTGCCTCTATTTCTGGTTCTATAAACCTAGTAAGACGAGAATCATTCTGAAAACACCAAGAATTCCTTGAGAGGAAAATATTAATTCCAGCCTTGGCAATGAAATCTGCACCTAGTACCAACTCGATAGTCTGGTCTTCCAAAACGTAAAACTTATGTGAAAACTTCCTTCCTTTGATAAAAAATGTGGGATACACTATCTGCCTAGTCTTTGCCTGTCCCGACGCTAATAATACAGTATCGTTTATTCGCCTTGTTTTCGCTCCTTTCAGAACCCATTGCTTACAAGTCTGTTTGTTTACAAGACATATAAACGAGCCACTATCAAGATAACAGTCCTTTATTTTCCCACGCCCAAAAATATATGGTGGAACGTTTTTTCCCTTAGCAATTTTCCTAGGGAATTTCATTACAGACGCAGTTATCTGGTGCTTATTTTCGTGGTTTACAACCTTTTTCCTACTCGGGCATTCAAAACGTTTGTGACCAAATCCCGCACAAGCATGACATTTAATTACAGCTTTTTCTTTCTTTTCCTGCCTAATTTCGCTCTGTTCTTTTGTCCTCCTACTAAAGTACGCTGGATTTAATGCCTCGGGTTTTATCTCTGGTTCTGCTTCTACTTCTAAATGACTCTTTTTAATGGCGGCAATCTGAACGCTATCTCCCTTCCCAGCATAATGCTGTCTTGTGTAATTATAATTTTCTAACAAAAATGCCTGCACTTTCAAAGCGTACTCTTCAAGCTCCCTCACATTTCTGAATTCCTTTTCATGCAAATACTGCTTGAACTTCGGATGCGCTTTACTAACTATCTTTTGAATTTGTTCAGCTTCCGGAATTTGCCTTCTTAGACGGGAAAAAAGTAACGCCATTTCCCTTATAAATTTCGATAGGGATTCGTCAGGTTGCTGAATCCTATCTGCCAATTGACTTTCTATCTCACTCTCATAATTGAAACTAAAATATTCCTGTAAAAGACTGTTTCTAAATTCTGCAAAACTAGAGAACTTCTCCTTGAAATTAAACCATTTCTTCGCATCTGCCTGCAACAGCTTTGGAATTACCTTCTCTAACATTTCCTCTAATGAAATATTCTTACTTTTTGCATAGTCCACTACGTTTTCAAGGAAATCAAAAGGATTCTCTGATACCTCACCAGAAAATGAAGGAAGCGTTATTTTAACTTCGTCTAAACTCCTACAGTTACAACTTCGCTGACTGCTTTCTCCTTGATTTGCCCCTCTGAGATTTCTTATCTCTTGTACTATATCTTCCACACCTATCTGCGCTTCCAACCCTATTCCCAGAGCTGTCTTTAGTACATTCAAATCCACCATATTCTCCATGTTTCCCCTATGCCTTGCTCTCATATTTTAACTCAATCCTGGACGAGAACGGCCCCCACTATGTAAGGTAAAAAAAAAAAAAAGAATAAAAAGTATAAAATTATTTATATATATTTCCGTTATCTTTATCTTTAACTATTTATCGGTATCGCTTTATGTCTATATTAACTATATTCCTAATCGATATTCTCTATCACACAACTCTTACGAGTCTGCCTTTTTTACCTTACAACAAAAGAAAAGAAAGAAATTCCAAAAGAAATAATTCGTCCGCTCGCTGTTGTCTAGGTAACAGGTTCAAAAATACGATTGAGTTAAAAATAACAAGTCAAAAAATTTACGGAGAATAACTAGATTTATTAGCTTAATGTTTCTCTAATTTAGGTAAGGTGTGTTGACTAGAAAACTGAGATTCAAAGGACGTTACTTCGCCCTTGCAAATTTAATCTTTAATATTTTGCTCGGCTTCACATAAACTCATCATGAGAGTTCAAGGAGCACAAACTCTAATTTAAATAACACTAAACATAAAGGTAAAGACTTCTCTAATAATTCTTTGGGAACTGCGGTAATATGGAAACTAGTACTCTCTCTACTCTAGGTCCATATTCCTTAATTTCAAAGACTGCTTAACTTCACTTAGTAACAGTCCGGCCTAAACCTGGTTTGGACTCTCAATACTCTGAGAAATCCAGAAAAGGAAACTAGCTAAAATCTTAAGGATAGGTAACTTAGGGAATTAGGAGTAGCAGCCGTCACTCATGGCCCAGCTATATTACGTCTTCCATTCAAGACTAACGTCTTCCATTCAAGACTCTAGGTTAAAAGGTGAACACACACTCTAATACTTTCAAACACGAAAGTCGCAGTGTGAAAACAAAAAACACCAGCCAAGCCTCACTATTGCCTGACTGTACGGGAAAAACGAAACCCAATCGCAACTTGGATTCTATTTGTATGGGAAAAACCTCCAGCACCTGGAGAGTTTCAAAACCTAAGTGCCCTGGGTTCACTCTCTCCCTAGGGTCACCCCAAGAGCAAATTACTTTTCACTCCTTCTAAGCAGCAAATAGAGCCCAGTTTAGTCATTACTCTGACGTAGAGCTCAAAAATCCTACTTCATTCTTTAATTCCTATTCCTAACTCTGGAATTCACCTAAGTTACGGCCAGAGACCACTTTCTCTAGCGGGACTGGAAGCCACGGACTAACATATCCATTGGACAGCCAGTAACTAATCTAAAGGACAAAACTCCCAGGAAAAAGCTCTCTTGCTAATTCCCTTCGGACTGAACAGCCACCAGCATAGCCCTCTACTCTACAGGCCTCCTTAGCTGAAACAGCGAAAGCCATAAAAAAAATCCGCCTTTTTATATGTTTTGCCGGGGACAGAAAAAATGAAGAAAAAATTTAAGTATTAACGGTTCTAGAAGCTTCCACAGCAGTGGAAAAATACTGTAAAAGTATGAAAGAAAAGGTGAAATCTTCAAAAAACTAGCCTCTCTACCAGGTCTATAATCAAATGGGAGCGAGAGTAATACTCGATCTAACTAACTGAATCTTAATCTTAAAAGAAAATTTGTCTTATATAAATGATTTGGGATAATGCACTAATTGATATTTACATACATTTACATATATTAAACATAGTAATATTATATATTATGCTATACTTATTAAATAGATAAAACCAGATAAATGCATTAGATAAATACGTGTCAGGCCTGACTTATTAATTAATACACAACTTAATTATGTATAGATTGATTTAATATTAAAATATATAACCTGAAATATCAAAGCAAGGTAACAAAGTGCCCCTTGCATAGTAATTGATGCAATCGGAATATGGGAGAAAATTGGATAACTCCTGAGGAAACTTACAGGCACGAGATTGCGCACAACAAACTCGCGTGAGCGGTTATCGAACCAAAGAGTCCTGTTACCAGAGGTGAGCACACTACCACTAAGAAACATGTCCCCCAACATGAAAAAAAGTCGAAGGTAAATTTAATATTACACTAGATTTCTTGTCTTTAGATATTTGCTTGGTTGACTCGTATAGGTTATTTTTTTTTTTTTCATTGCTCAGACGCGCCTCTTCGGTTTCGGCACCTGAAGATTTGAACCGAAACGGGCTATCATCATTGCAATATCATTCTTCAACCTTTATTTCATCATTCATATTTATTTGAGGAACGGGGACAAGGACAAGGACGAGGACAAGGTTGGATTTAACAAATCATAACGTTGAACAAGAAAACAAGAAAACAAACAAAACAAAACAAACAAAAATTTTGAAAAAAAAAAACAGAAAAAAAAACAGGATCCTAACTACTTGATTCTGACTCGAGTTGAACTTGACGTCAGTCCTATCATTTTCATCATTCATTGCTTGTTATCTATACTTAGCCTTTCCCGTACTATTTCCTCTTCTTTTTTTCCCGTTTTGTTCAGGTTTTTCCCTGTATGATTTGTTTTGGTTTCACCTGTATGTGTAATTTGACTCTCTCCTGTGCGAGAATTTACCACATTCTCCAATTATAACACTAATCACACACATCGCGTAGCACTATTTAGCCCTATCCACACTGAATTTTTGTAGTTTGGACACTAGCACACTATCTCACTCCTGTGTGAGAAACACAACTTAACACTATTTCACTACACTCATTTCACTCACTCATTCCCCTGTCGTGTATTCTTCTCTAATGCCTTGATTATCTTGTGTTTGATGATTTTGTTTCTAATTTATGTTCCTCTGTTGTTTTGTACGTCCTCGATCCCTCAAGCAACGGCTTGGGGCCCAGGACCCACTCAGAGCACTTAGTGTGGGCCCTGGTCAGTGGTGTCCCACCGCCGTCGCACCGGAAACGGAAATGGCGCCTACGCAGCTTAGTCACGGTTACGTTATTTTTCGTATCGATTCGTATCCTTATATAGTTCCATGATATCTTATATATTTGTATATTGAAGAACACGACGTCCCGCCACCGAAACTCAAAATTCACTCCGGCCCGACGCATCCGGAGTTCCATTCCGGTTTGTGCCGGGTCGTATAGGTTAATGTCCATTTTTATCCCCGAGGATATGAGGCATAGATTTATAGTTCTAAGAGCAATTCGAACCATCGTAACGCTTTCAGTTTTTATGCTCTCCCACCGGGAATCGAAGTCGGGTACTCTTTCGTCGCCATCATACGTATTTTGTTTGTAAAGCGCGTCCCATAAAGAAGGCAACTTTTGAAATGCCCGTCATTTCTTTTCCAGTAAGTTGGCAGCACTGAACGTTACACGACTTTCATCTGTTGTCTTTTTTGAGTAGTAGTCTAGTCACGGAGCGCCGAATAGCACATGATCGTCATGTGTTGTCTTTGTGCTTAGTAGTCATGGAGCGCCGAATAGCACATGATCGTCATGTGTTGTCTTTGTGCTTAGTAGTCACGGAGCGCCGAATAGCACATGATCGTCATGTGTTGTCTTTGTGCTTAGTAGTCATGGAGCGCCGAATAGCACATAATCGTCATGTATTGTCTTTGTGCTTAGTAGTCATGGAGCGCCGAATAGCACATGATCGTCATGTGTTGTCTTTGTGCTTAGTAGTCACGGAGCGCCGAATAGCACATGATCGTCATGTGTTGTCTTTGTGCTTAGTAGTCATGGAGCGCCGAATAGCACATGATCGTCATGTGTTGTCTTTGTGCTTAGTAGTCATGGAGCGCCGAATAGCACATGATCGTCATGTGTTGTCTTTGTGCTTAGTAGTCATGGAGCGCCGAATAGCACATGATCGTCATGTGTTGTCTTTGTGCTTAGTAGTCACGGAGCGCCGAATAGCACATGATCGTCATGTGTTGTCTTTGTGCTTAGTAGTCATGGAGCGCCGAATAGCACATAATCGTCATGTATTGTCTTTGTGCTTAGTAGTCATGGAGCGCCGAATAGCACATGATCGTCATGTGTTGTCTTTGTGCTTAGTAGTCACGGAGCGCCGAATAGCACATGATCGTCATCTGTTTTTTACACGGGTAGAAATGGAGCGTGTCATGACAGAACAGCGTGTTGTCTTAGTAATTACAAATGTGGCGGATGTTGTGTAGAGACGGTTCGCAAATTCTGTGGTAAACGTAAGACTATCATGCGCTATTCGGCGCTCCGTGACTACTACTCAAAACAGACAACAGATGAAAATCGTGTAACGTTCAGTGCTGCCAACTTACTATAGCAGAACAGAAATGGTGGACATTTCAAAAGTTGCGTTCTCTGTGGGACATGTTTATATTACGTCGACACCAGTGTTCGTAGGTTTTCTTAACCAAATTTCCCACGACTGACACAAAAATTTTCCCTTTTCTTATCAAATTTTCCCTAGTTTGTTGAGAGTCCAATTCCTATGACAGAAGTTATGTGATAAGCAGGGGCGGATCCAGAACGGACTTCTGGGGGGCGGGGTGGTGGGTTGTAATACTGCTATTGCTTAGAACTACTTTAAAGAGCTCCGAACTCTGAGATGGGTTTTATTTATATATAAAATAAGAAAGTTTCCTCCTCTGGGAGGGGGGACAATTGCCCCCCTTGATCCGCCCCCTGGTGATAAGGTTAATTTAGCTATATTAAAGGAAGTGCCAACCACATTTGCATTATTTATTTGCTTTTTGATTCTACTTTCTACATTTTCTTTCCTTTTTTTAAACAAAAAATACACGCAAATGTTATATTATGATGAATCATAATACTTTGAACTGACACACACAAACACACGAAACATATAAAAACTGTTGGTGTTGTTTTGGTTTATTTCTTGAAGAAAAAAAAGAAAAAAATTAGGCATTTATATTGGTAAACATTCAGCGCGAGAATTTCCCTGAATTTTTCATGTTTTACCGAAAAATTCCCTTTTTTCCTCTTTGTTAAATTTACCTATGAAATTTCCCTAGATTAGGGGAATTTCCCTCAAACTACGAACACTGGTTGACACTGGTTTCTGCCACTTACGCTCGCGTCAGATGACAGCACACGTTCCTAAGGTGAAGCATATTCAACCTAACATCCTCACTTCTATGTAATAGAAAATCGTCGACTCCCTAACTTACACTCTTCTGATTCAGGAATTGATAAATTACTTTGTTGAAATTTACGCCAGGAAATTGTAAGAAAATTTAACGAATAGAAATGACTTGAAGTAACGGCGACTGTAACATTACAAATGTTTAACAATACTACGGTAATTAAGGAAAATAACATTATGAGTCCATGGAAACTCACAATTAGTTTAGGTGAACTTCAAGATTTGAAGACTTCAAAGTAAAAATATTGTTAACGAAACCACAAGACGAAGTATTTAAATAATAGCTATGTCTTTGCGTAGAACAACATTAGTGCCTTACAAATTTAAAGTAAATTCACTATCTTCTTCAACTGGATTGAAAGAAGACGATGCCGCAAAGCCCGACACAGATAAATCTTTACCTTCGAAAGCAGACTTACAAACAACAATGTTGTTACAAGATTCTGAAAAAGTTGAAGAAGAAACACAATTAAAAATAAACATTATGTGTTTACCAAACGAAATGTTACGAAAAATCTTTGAATGGCTTGATTACAAAAATATTAGCTTAATTCGCATCGTGTGCAAAAGATGGCGCGACGTGTGCAGTGATATAATGAACAGAGTGTTTATGAAATTGGAACCTATCATTGACGAAGTAAATCAGATGGAGCATGTTTCTAACAACCTCAGTCAATCTAGACGATTCCTGTTTCGCGCTTTGAACCTGGAGTACCAATGTATACGAGCTTTGTGCTGGCATTACGTGAGTGAGGACTGTTTCGCTTATAACCTTCCGGCTAACATGTTGGACCGATTTTATTCTATGCTGCAACTTTGTAAAAAAGAGAAGAAAATTACTGCAATACACAATATGGGTAAATATGAAAATGCTCTCGAAGTGGTGAAGAAAATTGTGGAACTGTTTGAACAAGGAAAAGATAATAACTAAAATCTGAAGTACAAAAATCACTTCTGAATCATTCTGAGTCATTAAAGCAGTTTAGAAAATAAATAAAATATTACATTGTCTAGTTATGTTGAAAGACATTTCACTAGGCTGAATGTTTTACCTGAGGGAAATTCTAACCAGTCCTCAAAGGTCCTAACTCGTTTGTCTAGCGTATCTAGGTGGCGTAACTAACAAGGAGACTTACGGAAGTGACACTCACTGATTTGAATGAAACTTTACACATTTGTAGAACATCGAAAAATAATCGACACGTATTTTTTTTTTTGTTTTGTTTTGTTTCGGCAATGGTGAAGATTTAAGGGTGGAAACCACCCTTTGAACGTTAGGAGTAGTCTCTAAGCATAGACCGAAAACAACCATTTAATCTAGAAGAAAACATACTACCACGGGGGGGGGGGGGTCAGGATAACTGGTTCAGAATCTGACGTCAAAATTACAAAATTCAAAATGGCGGGTCTAATATAGTGATTACAATTTCAAAATGTCTTCTGGTTTGAAATTCTCTGCAGTTAGTCAAGAAACCAATTATAGTTGGCAGAGATTATTGAGATGAGAATGTAGACCAATTTGAAACCCCTTTCTGTACTCATTTTAATGGGATGCATGATTAAAGTGAGTCACTGCACCTCTCATTATAGCGTTTACAGAGACACAAACATAAGACAGTGTGGCACAGTCAATAAATCTATGACTCACAGCTACACCATAGACCCTCTATAGCCTCTAATTTCTGAAAATGGTGTTATCACCGTTGTTAGTTATTTTGCAGGAGAAGAATGGAACATTTAGCCCTATAGTCCAAAACAACCTCTTTAAATCTGAAAATGTCCTTGAGAAATGCATCGTATTCGAGAAAATTAACATCAGGTCTTTTGAGATCATGGTTTCAAGAAGTTTTTCTCCCAGCGTCTAATGCAAAGTCTATTTTGTTATTAGATTCGTGGAGTGGTCACAATTAATCAACTTTTCAACCTATTTTACGAACAAAAGGGTACTTCAAAATAGAAATCATTCGGCACTAACAACTGGTAGGATTCAGCCTCTGGATGTGTTCGTCTTTAGGCCGTGGAAAAACTTCTTGAGACATTTTACTGATATTGTCCTCTACAACTATAACATAAATTTACATCTCCGTAATAATATAATTTAGATCCAAATCACTGAATCATAATCAATTTTCTTCTCTCAGATTTGCAATTCTTATTAGATATGCGTGATACAAAAACAGTTATTTGGAAGAAGATTGTGCTGCATTTTGCGATTTCTAACTGTTATTGCTGTAATAAGGTGAGCTTAGTGTAAATAATGTTTATGCATCATACACTTTTTTAATTTTTTTTTTACGAAATATCATTACTGTGAAGCATTTTCTCAATAAATCCATAATTATTAACAATTGAGGATATGTGAAGTTTTGACATACTAAAGGTGAGGGGACTCATTATACATAAGCACCCCAAATGGGGAGAGGTGCAGAGACCCCTGGCAGTATGTTTTCTTCTATATTAGATGATTGTTTTCTGTCTACGCTTGAAGACCACCCCTAACGTTCAGAGGGTGGTTTTCACCCTTAAATCGTCACTATTGCCGAAACAAAAAAAAAAATACTGTCGATTATTTTTCGATGTTCTACAAGTATGCAAATTTTCATTCAAATCGGTGAGTAACACTTCCGTAAGTCTCCTTGTAAGTAGAAAGTTCTAATGTGTCAAATTGCTTTCCCCAATTATTCAAGGAATTACAGACCCTCCTCGCTAGTCTAGTGGCTAGCGCATGTGTCTTTGCTTCATATGGTCCCAAGTTCGATTCCCGGTGGGAGAAAATTTCACAATCATTCATTTTCGTTAAATATATATGTTTTCTTTAGCCTGAGAACATAATTGTGGGATGTTAAACTACATATAAGAAATCATACTTCAAGAAATAACATTGACATGGTAGAGTTATAAATAGAAGCAACTTTTCTTATCAACAGTAATTTTACGGTTATTCGATGCGTTCGCAACGCGTTTTTACGGCTTATGCGTATGTTTGGAATACGCTGACCATGAATCTAAATGTGGATGGCTAATCACAATGCACTGCAAGCGCGAAAGCAATAAAAATGCACAGAAAACGTCGGATCCAGTGTATTTGGTGCGATTCAAGAACAATAGACCACATGCTGTTTAAAAGATGTCTAAAGGAAGGGACAAAAAGGAAAGACGTGTTGCTAGGCAAGGGAATTTTAGCAAAAAAACAGCTGGTTGAAAGGTGCTTTGTGCAGAGTATTGGAACTCTCCCATTATAAGTGTGTGCGTGTATAACGGAAGAAAATTCACAAAAATACAAGGAAATTTCGAAAAAAATAGCTAATCACAGAAAAATCTATGTAACACAATATAGTTATTTCTCCTGATTCGCATGGATGAGAACAAGTTTTTGGCAGTAAAGCCTGGAAACCCTGACTGGCTAACAATATGATTTATTACTCTGGTGAAAGTAAAATTACCGAGTAGACACTTAGGTCGCGTTCGCTGCGAGGAGGAGGGTAACGCATCGGAAACGAATCCTCGAATAGCCATACACTAAAACTGTTAGAAGGGCATAAGAGCACATGCGGACTATCTATGGGTCGTTTTGCCAACGTTACAAAGGAGGAGCCACCTGCTATTGTGACCAGGAAACACAAGAAGATTGACTTGCTCTTCTCTTAAATAATGCCACTTACAAATCATGACCTTCATGTAAAAAACGTTGGTTTTGTTTCTATGCAAACTATATTTGCCTATATTGACTACCATCGATCAGTTCCACTGTTAAGTGGCCAAATTACGTAGGCTAAGATAAACGTATTTTGAAGAATTAACTATTATAGACTAATATGTGTACTTTTAATACAGCTACTAATTTTCATCGTTATATTGTACAAATAATACTGTACATGGTGGCCCAAAAGTAGGTATACAGTCCCATACTGATCAACTCACTCTATTTTATATGATATGATTTCTTATTGGTAGACCTAGTTTCTGTAGTATTTGTTCTTAACGTCTTTTTACTTATAACTTAATCCCGGAACAATCGAAGCAAATAAATCCATAAACTAGAATGTTATACTTGATCAATGCAGGGGTGTGTAGCTACTTTTGGGCCATCCTGTATATAGTAAAAATATTTATTCAATACTGAAAACAACGTTTATCTCAGTGGGATATTCGCATATTATTCTTAAAATATAATAGCAACGTAATCCCTATTAGTAAGAGAGCTTTCGGTCAATTTGCGTGTGCTTGCTTTTGGTTTTCTACGCTTGCACTTGAAGCGCATGCTTTCATATAATCTGCCTTTTGTTGTACTTGCAAACGATGCTTTAGACCCTTCGCAGAGCGCCGTAGCATCACTAGTAATTCATTGGCTATTGACTTTACTTGACGTGTAAAACGCTTGCGTCAAGCTTGAATGGAACACTGAATGCAAGGTTGCGCCCCATGTAACTTCGTTACTGGAATCCAGCTTGCGGCATACTTGCATGTTTTCCAATTAAGCTAGATGCAAGCTTGGTCGACTTGCAATGCTATTATCGGTTGGCTCTGCTACTACTGATAATTTTTTTACAAAACGGCACGGCACATTCTTAGCTCTTTCTAGCTACGATGATAGATATAGATAAGGTCACCAGTTCTATATAATTCTGGACACATCCATATTGTGTCAATCCTCAAAACACCGCCATGGCCGGTCCCAAGCCCATGCTGAGCACTCCCAGGGTTTCATGGTAGGGAAGGGGAGATAGGACCAACAGGAAATGAGGTAACTCGTAGTCCTGTATGCCCGCTGAACGTAGGGCTGCTGCCGACACTGAAACTGCCACATGACAGTAGTTTGTCTCGTTTGGTCAACAACCTACCGACAAATATAAGGCTTCGACTACCCTTCGAAATGGGCGACTAACTCGTACCATTGGATCTGGGAGATTACGTGCGATCTCGTAACAACCTCATAGAGGTAAGTAGTCTACCTGCTGCCTTACCATCAAAGTGAGACTTCAGTTATCCTACAAAATGGGCAACTAGGTCCGTGGGCTTGGGTCCGGGAGACAATATTATGTGGTAATCCAATAGTATGAAAGAGAGATAGTTGGTGTTTCCAGAGGGACGGATCCAACACTCTACCAGGAAGACGATGTAGGTACAGCCCTCAAAGAGCGTTTCGTGAGTGCTCTTCGGTCGGGATGAGGTACTCGTACTCTATCGCACACTCGTACCTCAAGAGTAAGCCTTCGTCTCAGGTTCTTTTCTTTCTCACTGGGTGCAGGATCTACGAGTCTACGGGACAGAATCTCTGAGACATCCCTGGAAAATTTTGAAAATTGGCCCTCCTGAAAATGCAGTTTTAGGTAATTTTGAATGAAATAAAGTTTAATTTCCTTCTTCTTCTTCTTCTTCTTCTTTTTATTTAGCGAAGAATATGTATTTTTGAATTTGCGTATGCCGGTATAAAAAGGGTTTTGCTACGATTCAGTGGCGTATCCAGGAGGCGATCGCCTCCCCAGAAGAGGAAACTGTTCTTAATTTTATATATAAATAAAACCCATCCCAGAGTTCGGAGCTCTTAAAAGTAGCTCTAAGTATAAGTATTACAACTCACCGCCCCCCCAAAAGTCCGTCCTGGATCCGCCCCTGCTACGATTCTAAAGTTCTAGACCCGATGTAACTTCTCGTTACTCTATTCTGAACGCAGACCATTTGTGATATAAGTAGGAAATATTTTGGAAGGAACTAGCATGAAAAAAACATTCAATTTGTCACTTAATAAATCTTCAGCGCAACAATTACGCAGTTCTATGTGTTTTAATACCTAGTAAAGTCTGTCCAAACTTTATACATATCATTTGTCCTAGTATCATTTAAGAAGGGCAAGGAAATTTTGGGTTTTTCCCTCTTTTCCCTTTCTTTCTTTTTTCTTTTCTTCTTGTTTCTTCTTTTCCTTTCCTTCTAAATTTTTCCTCTCCCTTTTTTGTGTGAATTCTCAGCACCTCCGCACAATATTTTCGGGAAGTACTCGAGCACCGACGCTTCCCTAATGTCACCTGGATGCTTCCTTGGTTACAGGAATGAAACATAGAAAACCTTTTGCCTTGTTTTACACTTTCAAGGTTAGACAATATCGTATTATATGACTTAATACAACTACGTATTATACAATAGTGTATAAAACACATCTTGAGTACCCAGAAAGCACGGTGGCTCAAAGGTAGAGCTTTCATCTCGGTGCGTGGAGTCCCTGGTTCGATTCCAGCTTGCGCCAAATGGGCTTTGTGGTGGACAAACACTGTGATCATGAGTTTTCTCAGAGTTCTCCCGTTTTCTCCCAGTTTCTTCGTTCCACCATTATGCATTCATTTCTCATCATCAACATCTTCTTTAGCCTAGCTGGCATAATCGTGGAACGTAAAACTTAAAGATTTCATTTAATTTTTTTCTACATCTTAACTACAGTACATCCTACAACTAATTTTACATGTATGTGTCACTTTAAGATGAATAAATAATATATTCGTGTCGTTGTATTCCCCCGTGCAATATTAAGTTTTTAAGTGGAATTCGTGCGTGTCAAGATATCGTTCTTTCAGGTCGTTGCGTGTGTTAAAGGAGCTTAATTATCATTTTATATTTTCTTGTAAAACTGGGAAGAACTTAGTTGATAACTTATCACAAGTAATGTTTTATCTCATTTCTTTGCGTTGTAACGATCAAGAACATGTTACTCTTTCACTTGTACCATAAAGGATTTTTCTGTGAATTAAAACATATATAGAAATTGTGCTTTTCGACGAGGATCTACACAGGTACGCCTACAAGAATATATACACAAAATATTAAATACCTTTAGTAATTAGTTTTCCTAAAAGCTTAAGCAGATTTTACACATCTTAAACAGGGCTACACTGTAAAAAATCGTTGTGTTATTTCAACGACATGCCTATGTGTTAACACGATTGTGTTAAAATATAACACAAACAAATGGTTAGAATAACTCACTCTCCATTTGTGTCAAATACCGGTAGTTGAAATGGCACACAGCCTGTGTGTTAAATTAACACAAGTGTAGAATCTTTGGTGTTGTTTTCTGCGTGATTGCCAAATATGTTGGGCATCTAATTATAAAGGCTTATGAATTGAAGCTACAGACAAACACAGTAGAAAGAACTACTTAAACAAATCCAGGTATACGCAAAATTTCAAAAAGCAAACCGCGCGATGTGTTTTCAATTGTTTTACATGTTTCTGAAGAAACTCTAACAGCACAAGATGTACTAGGCATGTGCCATTTAGGTTTTCTAAATTCATCTCCCACATTTGACGCATTTATTGCTTCTTTTTCTAAGCGATTGTGTACTAGAAGCAACAAACGCATCAACTTTATTAGATGGCAACTGGCGCCGATCATTTGAAAGTGAATATGGAAGAACTATAAAATAAAGTAAATATACAGTCGTCATTTTGTTATAAAATTAGGTCTACATGGCGAGCAGATTTTATCTTATCACGAACGGTTACCGTCGAACATACGCGGCTTAAAGGAGCACTCTGATTAGCCAAATTCAAAAGACCTCAACAATTTATCCCTCTACAAGCGACGTTTTCTTCATCGCCTCCGTGGCTAAGTCGGAAGAGCATGCGGCTAGTAATTGAAAGGTTCGTGTTCCCCGGCCACTGGAGTACATTTCTTTTTACTTGTTTAAAGTGTTATTTTAGACTCAGCATAATGTAAACAAATTACACATATAGGCGATTTAGCATATTTTGGAGGAGTAATTTTGTGGTTCATTAACGCTTACGGCGCGGCTCAACACCGTACGTGTATTAAAGACGTAACACACCCCCTGTGTTAAACGCCAACACCGCGGGATATGTGTTGAACTAACACTGAATAGCGATAGTCACGCTGGAACCACTGCCTTGTGTTAAAATTGAGTTGAATTAACACAACCATTTTTTTACTGTGTATATTCGAGTACCATTGATATTTAGCAAACCGTAAAATAACTCTTAAAAGGTATATTATCACACTTTAACATTACATAATTGTTTCTGATTAATATTTACTGTATTTTTCAGATTTATGAAATGAAATTGAACAAATCACAACTTCGCCTATATTAACACTTAATCAATTCGAATTGGGCGGACGATAGACTGACAGACGCGCACCAAGAAAGTTTTGTTGGGGGGGGGGAGTCCAATATTACAAGCCACTACGTTTATATAGTATTAAGCTGGTATATTTCTTCCCCCCCCAAAAAAACTTATACTTTCCTCAATATTTTCAGAAAAAAAATGATAGAACTAGGTTATTTTTATAAGGGAAAGAGTACAGATGAAGTGTTCGGTCAAATTTTCACGCTACATCAATCATTTCTCTGTTAAATATAGTTTTATTGAGAAAGTGTACACTATAAAAAATGAGGTGTTGAAACAACACAAAATTACTACCACTTTAGCGTGTTACTTGTGTGTTAATTCAGCACCAAGCACGTCGCCTTCCGAGCATATCATTAGTAACTCGATACTACCTGGGAGAATTTGCATTGGTATTTATCGTTTAATATGAGCAAAGCTTTGCGAAATATATTTGGCACTTATGCCAAGTAATGAATAATGTTCTGTTTTCTGTAATCGGTCACAATAATATTGTTGTAAACCTGTGGATCGTCTGACAACACTTACTTAGGCAACAGTACTGCCATCTTCTATTCATAAGTGTTAAGACACATGAATAACAGATAAAGAAACTAAATGGAAACACCGCTATCTGTGTAAATGTTGTCAGATGATTCACAGGTTTACAATAATATTATTGTGACTGATTAGAGAAAACATAGAATGTTATTAGTTAAGGTGGATCACCACCCGAAAGTCAGTACATATTTTAGCTCGTTCCCTTAACTATCGCGCAATGAAACGTTACATATTATAAATATTATGCTATAAGATGGAGTTATGTGTCAGCTACAACACAAGATACTGATTCATTTGGTTGTGTCGTCTGATATCGAGAAAGTTAACAAATAAAAGAAAGTATTTGATTCGTTTTACAATAAACACACAAGATGGCACTTACTGTTAGATCTTACTAGAACTGCTCCGTTTTATGAAATGTTTATTTGTATGTGTAAAGTATTTTAAAGTAACGATCTTATTACGAAATAGATAATTTGTTTGACCGTTATTCGTGTTATGTTTCACATTTTATTTAAATATTAATTTACATTTAAGTAAATAGATTTTGAGAAGAAATTTGCGCAGAACGCCATAATGCGTTGTTGCCAAATTTTTGCGTTTACTGTGGTAGTCACAATAAGAAAATTCCTGGATTCTAGCGTTGCATTTCGAGAAGCGGAACTTACCTGTGAATTGCGGTAAGGGTCGAAAACTAATTTCACAGGTAAGTATCCAAGCAGAATTCCAGAATTACTTTCTTTACTATCTGGTATCAGTAAACACTCGGCACTATCTCACAACGCCGCACTATTCAAGCAGTGTTTAGCATAGCAGCGAGAACACCTAGTGATCCACCTTAATTGACACAAATGCGAAATATATTTCCCAAAGCTTTCCTCATATCAAACAATAAAAAACGATGCAAATACTCACAGTCAGTAACTAGGTATTTCTATGCTCTGAAGGCGATGTGATTGGTGTTGAATTGACACATAAGTAACACGCCAAAGCAGTAGTCATTTTGAATTGACACATAAGTAACACGCCAAAGCAGTAGTGTCAACACCTAAGTTTTGTTGTATACATGTATGATGAGTTAGGAAGTTTGGGGGAGTTCCAGACCTGGTGGACATCTGTCCGTGTGCCTCTTGACAGATGGTACAAAATATAATGGCACGTCGAAAATAAGAAAAAAAAAACTGTCCTAAGGTGAAACACCATATTTGGTGATAAATTGGTTCTGAGAAAATCGTAATTTTTTGTTGAGCTAAAAGTAGCGTTACGGTTTATCCATATAAAAATGTCACAATAATATAGATATGACTTTTGCTTCTGTCAGTCCATGTTTAATAGCCGTCCTATGTATGTATTGTTTGCGTGCTGTTAACAACTGAATTTTGGCCAAATCTGAAAGCTCATTTTCTTTACTTTCTTGTCTTGAGAAGACATCAGTACAGGAATGGTTTGTGAACCAATTATGAGCTTCGAAGATGCTCTTCGCAGTGGAAGGCTCCTCTACTCCAATACATGATGAATTGAAACTATAGTTGAAATGATTACGCATAGGTTTATGTTGCATGTCTCAGTGCTCAAAAGGACGCTGAACTCCAATTCAATGCAGCTAATGATAAATGAGTTGGCTAATGGCATGAGTTTAAATAAACAAATGAATAGCGACCATATGAAAACAGGATAAAAATAATATCAGCATTGTTGTAACTCGCATCTGGCTTTAGGCACAGGATTAAACTTGTTACATTCCTTCAATGTAAATTGACTGCTATCTTCATCACCTTCTGCCAGACGTATAAAAGGAGTCGTATACCGTCAGGGCGTCCATATTTTGTCGATGTCCCGCAGGAACCGCCTTATGGCATGGATGATGACTTCTTCTGTGTCGTAGTGCTTCCTGCGAAGATATTCCGTCATTTTGGCGAAAAGGTCGTCACGAAGTCCATGAAAACATTGCTGTGCATTGCGCCCATACGTTAATTCAATCTTGATCCACGCATGTTGTTCGTCTTTCCGAAATACATTGTTATGGCGCCTTCACTTTTCTCCTCCTCTACGCCACTGTTGCTTTTAATTGAAAAACACAGTTGTTAACACTGGCCATACATAATCTCACATTCCCTTATCAGCTACGGGATTCGTGCTAAGATATAACCCTGACGTTCGAACAACAAAAAATCCCTTACAGTTTAACATTCTACGATTTTGTCCTTTAGCTAAGGGAGATGGATGATTAAGGCAAATGAATGATGATGGAAGAAATGGTGGAATAAGAGTGTAGGAGGAGACGGGAATACTCCGAGAAAACCCACGAACACGATATTGTCCACCACAAACTTAGTTAGCCGGGGATCGAACCAGGGACCGCACACCTACCAGAGATAAGCGCTCTACCATTAAGCCACCGTGACCCCTGCCATGAAAAAAGTGTTCCCACTAATTTTAATCCAACCTATGTATATGACAGACACAGTAATGTTGTCCATTTCTTTACTTACTTTTAGTAAAGGCGTACAGTGGGTCAGTGGTCATCGATGGTAATAGTCGAGTAGTCTCCGGCGTTCGGCTTCGGATCATGTGGCGCAATCCACTGAGGATTCGAATCCCTCTGAAGAGCATGGTCAGGACTTTTAACTGTCATCAATATTTCTGTGTTCGTGTCCCTGTCGTGTTTGGATGACGTCGAATTTACAAGAGATGGCCATAGAAACAAGTGCTTCGATTGGGACTAATTTAAAACAAAAAGTGGTATAAGATTTACCTCTGGTGTGTGGGGTTGCTGGTTCAATCCCCTGCTAAGTAAGTCTGTGGTGTAGTGTCCGTAGGTTTTCTCGGGCGTACTCACGTTTTCCCCACATTTTAATTACTTTTGTTTAGGGTCACAGTGACTCAGTAGGCAATCCATGCTGGATTTGAATCCCACTGAAGAACATGTAAGTTTGAACTATCCTCCAAATTCCTGTGTTCGTGTCCTTGTCACAGTGCATTAAGTAGAATATAGAATACTATTGATTAGAAGACTATCTAAACAAATGTCCCGGTTGATTGAATTAAAGCAGAAGTCGTATTTAACCCCTTCTCTGTTGGTTCGATCCCCTGAGATCTAGATAATTAATATTGGATATATATTTTTAAAGTGATATTTTCATTGCGGTGGCTTATGTATTTTGCGCTCTCATTCTTCTAAAGATGCTTCTGAAACACTGAAACTTATATACGCCTTTTCATTATACCAAAGTAAGTTTGAACTTAACAGTAGGAGTGTCAGAATTAGGGATGGACAATTCCGGAATTTTTACTTTCCGCAATCCGGAAAGTAGAATCGGAAAATTTCTGGAATTCCGAATTTAGAAAATTCCAATTTCGGAAAAATTGTTTTTGTGTTTTTGAATCACGTTTTTCCACAGCACTGCATCGGACTTTGGGCTTCAAATAGAGATATAACTTTCTCCGTTGGTCACCTCGTTTGCCGGATCTTACAACCAAGCGGTTTCTTTCTTTGGAAGTAGATATTATGTATTAACTTTGTACAATTACATCCACAACCTTTGTAATAGCGCAACGCACGTGCTGCAGTCCATTACGATGGATTTCTACACCGAACCTGAGATGAACTTAGTTAAGTCATGAGTGTGTGTCGCTGATGCAGTGTGCATACATTGGAGGATTGTAGGATGTCTTGTCTCGAAAAGGTTTTGGTAAAGTGATGTCTAGATTCGGAAACTGCACCTCTTTGTATTGGAAGAGCTCGGTTTCGTCATGAAAATTGCATTTCGCATAGTATAGTTTAAAACTAAAAAAAAAAAAAAAAGTAATTAGTACATGAAAGAATTAGATAATTACCGCTGCTGATGGTATATATTTTGGCCTTGTACGGTAAGAATATTTATTTATTTATTTATTATGTTTGAATAGCACTGTTCCTTGAGTATGTCTTACATGTATATTCAAAGAGAGAGAGAGAGACACACACACACGGAGAGAGAGAGAGAGAGAGAGTCAAAGAGGGAGCAAAAGAGATACAGAGACAAAGAGAGATAGATAAGAAGGGAGCGGAAGTGAAAGAACGAGCAAAAGACATACATAAAGAAAAAGAGATATGAAGAGAGAAAGAGAGAGGAAAAGTAAGCAAAAGAGAAACATGAAGATGGAGAAGAAGAAAGAGAGAGAGAAAATAAGTGACAGAGAAAGTCACACAGACAGAGAGATAAAAGTAATAATAAACAAAAGAGACACAGAAAGAGAGAGAAACGAGAGAATAAGTGAAACAGAAAGACAGACAGAAAGAGAGAGAAAGAAAAGAGAGTATAAGTGAGAGAAAGACAGATAGAAAGAGAGAGAAATGAGAGAATAAGTGAGAGAGAAAAACAGGAAGAAAGAGAGAGAAAAGACAGAAGAAGTGAGAGAGAAAGACAGATAGAAAAAGAGAGAAAAGACAGAAGAAGTGAGAGAGAAAGACAGATAGAAAAAGAGAGAAAAGAGAGAATAAGTGAGACAGAAAACCAGACAGAAAGAAAGAAAGAAAGAGAGGGAGTATAAGTGAGAGAGAAAGACAGACAGAAAAAGGGAGAATAAGTGCGAGAGAAAGACAGACAGAAAGAAAGAAAGAGAAAAGAGAGTATAAGTGAGAGAGAAAGACAGACAGCAGGAGAGAAAAAGAGAAAATAAGTGAGAAAGAAAGAAAGAAAGAAAGAAAGAGAAAAGAGAGTATAACTGAAAAAGAGAGACAGCAGGGGAGAAAAGAGAGAGTGAAGTGAGAAAGAAAGACAGGCAGCAAGAGAGAGAAAAGAGGGAATAAGGGAGAGAGAAAAACAGAAAGAAAGAAAGAAAGAAAGAGAGTATAAGTGAGAGAGAAACACAGACAGAGAAAGAAAGAGAGAGAGGAAAGAGAGAATAAGTGCGAGAGAAGGACAGACAGAAAGAAAGAGAAAAGAGAGTATAAGTGAGAGAGAAATACAGACAGCAGGAGAGAAAAAGAGAAAATAAGTGAGAAATATAGACAAACAGAAAGAGAAAGAGAAAGAGAGTATAAGTGAGAGAGAAAGACAGACAGTAGGAGAGAAAAGAGAGAGAATAAGTGAGAGAAAAAGACAGGCAGCAAGAGAGGGAAAAGAGATAATAGTTAAGAGAGATAGAAAGAGAGACAGAGAAAAACAAAAGTATAAGTGAGAGAGAAAATAACAAGAGAGAGAAAAAAGAGAATAAGTGAAACAGAAAGACATTCTGAAAGAGATACAAAATAAGTGAGAGATGATAGATTGAAAGAGTCAGAAAGCGTGTGTAGGTGTTTATGTGTGTGTGTGTGAGAGAGAGAGAGAGAGAGGGACAGAGGGAAAGAGAGAGAGGGAGGGAAGAGAGAGAGAGAGAGTAGGTGTAAAATGAATTCAAATAGAAAGTTTAACATTTTGTAAAACTTCATGCTTATATTTAATGAAATGTGGTAAAAACAGATTAATTCGAATGAAAATGCCAGTTGCAGTATAAATGTTATTTTTTTAAAAAAAAGTTACTTTTAATTTAATTAACAATATACATACGACAGTAGAATGAATTTAATGGGGTTAATTTTGCCTGATTACACAATTTATTAAAACATTGATCGATCAGTGTTTAGATCATCAGTTTCCCTTCCTCCATTTTTTTTTTTATTAAAAGAACACTTAATATGACGTGTGTTTTGTTATGTTATTGCATATTTAATTATTGGGGAGAGAGAGAGAGAGAGAGAAAGAGAGAGAGAGAAAGAGAGAGAGAAATACAAAAGTTAAGCAAAAAAATTATTTTAGTTGTTTTAGGAAGTTACTTAACAATGACAACCCTACTATTTCAATTAACAAAGATAAACCATTTATTATAAATAAAGGGAAAAATTTAAAAATCGAAAAAAAAATCTCATACGAGTAGTACACAAAAATATTAACAATTGGATAATTAATAAGAAAAATCCTACAGTTCCTGATGGAAACAGCGTAGAATACATTTTTTCTCAAAAGCGCCATTCCAACATAGCCTACAGCAACCTCTGATTTTCTCGTCTTTAAGTAGTCAAATTTTCCATTAGCAAAAATTATACACTTGCTCGTGTCTAAATACCAGTATGTCAATCTTTAAATAATCATCTTTCAAATACATAAAGTATACTCACAGAAATCCACTGACAAAATTTTCTACCATTTTTCACACAAAAAATAATAATTTAATTTAACAAAGTGTAAAAACAAACACTACGTACCTTAAACAGTGACCAATTGACGATCGACGTCAGTTGATCCATGGCTTGCATTCCGGGTTCGAAACCAACCAATAACAATCCGGATTTTAGATCATGAGTGCCTCGTCATTTTACATTACCAGCTGGTACCAGATCTTCGAATATATTTTCTCAATTCATTACACAACTGTTTGAGACCAGAAAGGTAGGATGGAAAGGGCAAAGGGAGAATAAGGTCGTATGTCTCCACAAATAAAAGATGGCGCCATCTACTTCCTAATAAATCCATAATGATAAGTTACCTTATTATATATACATACATCACACAATTCCTCATTACCATATTTGTGACAATCCATGTCGTCACAAAAGGTCTCGATAGAACATAGAAACCGAGTAGAGGTCCCAGCTTTTCTGACTAAAATACCAGAACAGCCTATGAAAACACAGTACAGTGATATTTATGGACTTGCTTTCGGCTTAAATATCAAAAATAATTACACGCAAATAATAAATCAACAGTCACGAGAAATGGGTAACAAAGAGCAGAGTATTCCTGTTAATTAAACATCGATGACTAAATAAACGAGAGATTCTTTAAAATATTATATAAATAATTTTCACTGACGTTCTCGAGAAAAACCGGGGCATTAAAGAGTTTTCAACATGTTTTGAGGATGAAGGCTCTCTGCTGGTTCACTGGTTGGCGTGTGTACATTTGGTGCACATGGTCTCGGATTTGTTTCCCGATGGGAGAATACAATTCCTTATAATCATTCACTTTCATTAGTCATCAGTATCCTTTAGCCTAAAGGGCATAATCGTAGAACGGTAAACTTAAATATTTCATTCATTATCAATTGTTTGGGGAAAGATAATGTGAATGCGGGACTGTAATGGATAAATTAAGCGATGTTCTAAACCCATGACAAGTGAAGTGCTAAGCAGCTGGATGGCTAGCTTACTACTCATTATTTTTTTAAAATTGGGATCTATGTGAACCTGAATTACTGATGATACAATTTTCTTTCCATACACATAGTGTTCAATCTCATACAATCACTAATAGTATGTAAATTCTAGCCGTTGCGTGGGCGGAGTTTTCGGGGCAATTGGCCCGGGCGCTGCGACCAAGGGGGGAGACAAAATTCAAGTAATTCAGATTCTTCTGTCATCTTAGTAAATGAATGTTTTAAAACTTTAAGGTTAATTCAGATATTTTATTAATGATCAGGACAGAGCTAAGTAAAATTACCGGTAATGTAAAGCATCGTATAGGATTATTCAACGGAAATTATCTCCATCCCTCTATGAGAAGAAATTTTATCTTGGAAAGCTGACAGAGATCTGCTACTACTTATTTCGTATCCGTATAACAGTTTGGTACAAACAAACTGAAGAAACTTCACTAGAATTCAATAACATTTCTTGATTCCTATTCCGTCCAAGAAATGCTCAACTAGTAGACATATTTACGCTTAACAATGGCCCAGGAAAGACTTAATTCATTGGCCATAATAGCTATTGAAAATGATTAAACCAGAAAGTTAATTTTCAAGGAGATATTGTCCACATTTTCTCACAGAAAAGGCAGGAGAATGCCATTTAGTGTTTGAATAAAATATGCATATGTCATTATGTAGTTAATTTTGCTCACTTCTATTGTAATTTATTAGTATTTTTATGTTATCATTATATGATCTTCACACTACGTTTTGAAACAACGTATCGTTAATATCGTCTTGCAGAACAAACATGAACAAACCGTACATTTTGATTTAGAACATAAATTATAATTGTAGAATTGAATTGAAGCAAATACTCCCAATGAAAAAGTTACTGTAGTTATCCAACGCTACGATAACTTTCACTGAAAAATTTGTTTTAATCGCAAGGAAAGAAAAGTTTATTTTATTTAATTTTAGCGAAAATCAGAAAACTACAAAGTTTTTGTTGTCACTTACGGATTGGGCTTTAATATTTATATCGTTATTTGTATATTCTATGCTATTATTAAATCTAAGAGTACAGAATAAACTCTGGTTGTTTATCATAACACAATGCGGGGGTTCCTAAGAATTCTCCCCCGGTCGCTTACAACCCATGCGACGGCCCTGGGTAAATCCTCTGCTTTTTTTCCCCATAGTAAATTATTGTGCTATTGTTTACAAGAAAACAATGCTTTTTCACGCCCGTGCCAAATGACATTTACAGCAAAGATTTTCTACTTGAATCATAAAGATTTATTATAAAGTTATAACGTTGTTCAACTTCCCCGAAATGCCAAGTACTTTCCAAACTTTATTGTTAAGCCTGGTATTACAATCTACAACACCAGCTTTGTTAAACTGATCTCTTGAGTGGCATTTTTGCATATTAAGAATGGTTTAAAGGGACAAGTTTTGCCGATAGATGTCACCACAGTCTTCGAATCTTTCTAGTATATTTTTTTAACTTCCACGAAAATTCACGATTTCTCTTACAGATTTCAACCTAGAAACCACATATTTTTAGAGAAGGAACTTCATAACCTATCGAAGGCAACAATCTGTGCCGATTTTTTTTTATTTAGCATTTCCTTCATTGTTGAAATGGCTTCATTGTTGAAATGGACATTCAAACCTTTAGCAATATAACTGTTTCAAGAATGAAGAAAATTCTAAATAAAAAATCGGCACGGATTGGTGCCTTCGATAGGTTATGAAGTTCCTTCTCTAAAAATTTGGGGTCTCTAGGTTGAAATCTGTAAGAGAAATCGTGAATTTTCGTGGAAGGTAAAAAATACATGAGAGAGATGCGAAGACTGTGGTGACATCTATCGGCAAAACTTGTCCCTTTACACCATCCTTAATGACAATACATTAGACCAAACAATTTCATTAAAGGTACAAGAATAAAAAAACACCAAAGTTTGGCTACCAAGTTTATCTTGTTTTCATCTTCCGTGAACTTCCCGTATATTTGCAAACCCAGCGAAACGATGTTGATATTTGATGACCCTCACCAGGGGAAGGCGAGTTCGATTCAAGCAGAAAGTCACGTGGTTCGTATCCCACTTTAAGTTGTAGGCCCACGTCTAATGTAGCATCGTTGTTGAAAGGGCCGCCACTCAAATTGAACCAATCACATTCAGTTAAAGTAAATCTAACTTCTCGTAATTTCATAAGTGGCCTAAATAAATGTTGACTATCGTTTTTACGATATGCTTATTTACAACTGGGAACAAAACAATTCCGCATGTTAAATGTAATATGAGAATAGCACTGATAATTATTACTCCCTCAGTATTTAGACCAGCCATGTAGAACAGCCGGCCCCTGGGCTCGGCCCGGTCCGTGAATTTATAATGTGAGACCCGACCCGAGTATGAAATATGTTTTAGCATTTAGGCCAGAGCTCGAGTGATAATCAAATGAGCCCAAAATAAGTCAGAATTACAGAAACTTAATAATTAACGCAAAATTGTATTTTTATTTACAGAAATTACAGGTTTAATTTTGCAGTTGTGCTTTAAAAGTTCTCCAACCTAAAGAACGGTTCAATCCTAAAAATTGTTGTACAGTATATTTACAAACTGAGGCCCGAAAAGGTCCGGGAAATATGGTTGCATATTTAAAAATTTACGCCCCCTTTCCCGAAGTGTTATAAGCTTTGTAGGTCCGAGTCCGGCCCTCGGACTCGATCCGAGCTCGTGCAGACTTCTGGTCCCGGCCCACTGAACCTTTTCATCTGGCCGGCTTGACCTATTATTGAAAATGTATTTCTTACGTAATCTCTTATTGGCTTGCCACCAAAGCAAATTAGTTATTGATACCAGAATAAGCCGTGTGTACCCATAAGCCGTACGGGTACCACAGGTTGAGAAACCTGATTAGATTTTTCTTTCTTGGATAACTGATGCTCAGCTTGAAAATCTCCTCCGTTTGGAACATTCAATGTACCACTGAATATTAAAAGAATAGTTCAAAATTTCCACTAAAATGATAAATAAATTGATTTTTTTGTTTTCATTACTAAGTAAATATTTTTGTTACCGTTATAATACTTATAGTTTTTGTGTTACTGTGATGTTAGTGTATTATGAGCGAGTTCCTTAATGAATATGGCAATTCAATTCTTGTGAAAATGTTACACATTGTATCGTATGGCCCGGGACGCCAGTAAGTTCTCTGTGATTAGCTCATTTCTTGTTCCAACTTGCTCATGCCTGGTTTAGACTAAACAAGAGTAAAAAGAAAATATTATTTTCACGTACATGCACACTAACTTACCCCCCCCTCCCTTCCAGCACACACACACACCAAAAAGAAGAAAAAGCAGAGAATAGTGACAGTACTGCTTTCTACCGTAATGGTAGGCGAAAACCACCTACACATCCTTTCCTACCGACACACGCGACATTTGTTCAGAATTACTAAACTTGAACTACGAAATCTTGTTTGTAACAGTTCCAACACTTAAGTTTAAATTGTCATGCCATGTATAAGGCGTAATGAATTTTTTTCAAGAAACTCTTGTTTACTACTTAAGAGTATAAATTAATACTTAGGAAACAATATTTCTTGACATTTTGATAACGAAAATAAATTTCTCCCAAAATAAACATTTGCAAATGATAATTTAAATGTAACTTTGTTTATCCTTCTCATTATGAAAATAATTCCTTAAGTAGCGAAATTTTAAGATTTTGATTCAGAGAAGAAAACAAAATAAATAATAATCACAAGAAAGAAATGTTTACAAACTGCAAATGGAATTTGAGTGCTAAATCAAATTAAAGGATAAACTTCTTGCAACGAAACTTTTCAAGAGAAAAACAAAGAAAGGAGTAGAAAATGGTGAAGATATTTATCTATTTCGTATCTCCCCCAACTTCTTACGTTGGAAAACAACTTCTTGATTCTCTGAAGATTATAGAGAAGAAATAATGAAAAGATTAAGAATTTCGTGTTTCTTCGGTGACAAAACAAATCATAAAATTCTTTATTATACATGTAGTGGGAAGGTAATTTACCAGACCTTAACATATTTAATACGAATGTATGTAAATTCATAATACCTCATCATCATCATCATTATTGGTTTTCTGCCATTATTGGCAGATCACTGGGCGCAACTGAGAATCGTTAATGTTCCATGGTCTTTTGCCAACCTCTTCGTCTTTACTTACGATTTTTTTTTGTTTTGATATAATCCATTTATTGTAGTTTCCTTTGCCCCCTCCATCTCTTTCCTGCCGCCATACCCACTAGCACAGTGGTTCTCAAAGTGGGGTCCGCGACGCCTAAAATTTGAAATGTGTTGTAATAAAATGGAACTCCTTGCTGTTATGCAAGAAGTATTTTCTCAGTCATTAAAAATAAAAACAATTAGAAATTATATCTACGTTTGGAAATTTAAATGTTTTCCTAGTTTACTAAATTTCTGCCCTGCTACAGTCAACCATTATATAGGACTACTTTCAGTGAGGGAAATTCCTTCTTTGTTAGGGCACTTTTTCAAAAGCAATAGTACAACTGCATGACGCTTCGGAATTTCATGGATCCGGAAATTCACGGAAAGCGACGGAAAGCTCCCACCGATTTCAGATTTTTTTTTTAAAAAAAGAAAAGAAGTAAATGTTTGTCATTCCTATGCTTATAAACATCAATAAGCATAGGAATTCCCTACAATTCTGGGATTTCTGAACAAAACGATCAGAAACCCCTCCCAAAATATATTAAAAGAAAATCAACTTTGTAGCTTTTGGTTACGTGTGCTCTGTGAGTATGAAGAGTTGTCTAGGAGAAATGCATTGCAACATTTGATGCCTTTCCCTAACCTTTTACTTATGTAAGCAGACCTTTTCTGCTCTTTTCAGTATTAAAACCTTAAAGCGAAAGCGTCTTAATGTGGAATCGGACCTAAGATTAATGGTAACAAAACTTATTCCAGATTTCAATACAATTATGGAAAAACACAAAGAATTTCATTCCTCACATTAGTGACTCCACATTTGAGAACATTGTTTATCAAGTGGATTTCCTTAAAATAAAAAATACATTGAATTTCAGTCTTGAAACTTACTATATTTTCAATTGAAATTTCGTTTATTAGGAAACAATCACGTGTCTTTAGAATATTTATTGCATTACTTTTCTTGATCTGTTTTCTTGTCAGTGGTAATTCTAATTAATATATTTTTAAATACTAAGTGAAATTTCAGAAAGCATTGCAAAGGGGGGTCCGCAGATCACTTTCCGAATGAACATGGGGTCTGCGTTATCGGAAAGTTTGAGAACCACTGCTCGAGCATTCCGTCATGATACAGTTCCTTCTTAGCCAATGTCCCAAACCACTTTCTCTTCATCTTCTTAATAGTATCTAAAATTGTTCTTTTCTCACCCGCCATTTCTAACACTCTCTCATTTGTTTTGTGCTCGATCCAACTATTTCTCTCCATTCTTCTCCACACCCATTTTTCGAAAACTTTCAGTTGTTTTTTCATCATTTTTCATCAATAGTACATTCAGTTAATCATAATAAAAGTAACTGAAAAAACCCAGCCAGTTTTAATGTTCTTTTAAAGTGAAAATCTTAAATATTTTTATTATACGCATTCTATACATCAATTTAAAGCTAATTCCTTTGCCTTGGTGAGTAAGTATTAGTTTAATATGCGTAATAAGACACTTTCAAAATACTACGTGCATGGGACCAAATGTATTAATGTACCATTCTACACTATATTATGGAAAACATTTTTTTTTTAATATCAAACATTCTGGTCTTTCTATTCACTCATTAGACTAAAGAAAATTCTACCCACCATTCAGATCACAACTCCATATTAAAGAAAGCTAAGCCTTCTGAAATTTGCAGAATATGCATCAACTCACCCTTCTCTTTAAGACTTTACGCTTTCGACAACTGTCTTACTTATTACAATGATTGTAACCATTAAATGCTCACGAGGATCACAATTCAAAATTAGATGTAAATAAGCTCCTTTCTCTTCACTTACGCTCATCGAAATATTACTCTAATGCAGGGATGCAAATAAGCAACAACATTTTACTCGCTCAATAAAAGAGTTACTAGAACACATCCCACAATAGAAATCATTTACTTACCTTTGGTATGATATTAAATAGTCGTCGTTATTTGTATTCCTGCTCTAATGCATTCTTTTCATCCGCTATCCGTACATGGAATGATCTTCCACCAAACATACGACAATATAATTTAATCAATCTTCTTAAGATGTCGGTTGAGTAGACCACCTATGAGACTCTCTAGGCTTACTGCTATCTGACAAAAATGCTGATTTTTATTCTTCTTACTTTTCGTTTGTTCTTTCATTTTCTAAATGTATCTGATTATATCACATGTGTATGTATGTGATAGGGGTGTGTGATTGTAATTTTTGTTTGTCGTATTATTTACCACAATGCGTAAGAATTTACTTTTTTATACATATAGGATTAGGTACAATAATTTTTGTATCTATACCTGTAGATGTGTGTCATTTCAATAATTATTTTACAAATACAGTAATTGTTATTATAATATTAATGCCGATTATTGGATGATGGCAAAATTAACCTCATATTAAGGTTAATTTCGGCATGTAAAATAAAGCTAAATAAATAAACAGAATACTAATATGCACTGAGAAAAATACGATATCCGGACAACGGTATATTGTACGAATACACGGAATCCTTATGTTCACTACAGAAATCAGTACCTAGCATATGTTGTCCATATACTACATACGCACTGTCCTCTTTCCGCTATGTCGTTGCAGGATGTCTGATATCTAGCAGTCTTCCTTATATTACATATATACAGGGGTAAAAGTAAGGGGAACGCAGGGGAAAGCAGTCCACCCACTTTCAGAAAATATCTGTGGCGCGCCCCTACTTTCTAAAAAAATACAATGGGCAAAGATAGACACGGGGAACGGCATGACGTCACACGTCCCTATACCTTTTCAGATCAACTTTTACCCCTGCTACATATACGTATATTACACACGTCAGCTATATGTTATATACGTCTATCTGTATGAGATCCTGACCACCTATATACAGTTCTTTCATTCGTACGGAAGGTACGTTTATTCGGAACACTTGTACGGAAAGTACTATAAAATATACTTTTTGAGTTATACGTTTGCTCTACGTTAAGTCCAGAAACTACAGGATTTACACATGTAACATACGTTTTTACGTATGCCACTACGTGTTTTTCTCAGTTATGAATATATAAAATCGTGTATATGCTAGGGTTAAATTGACTTGTGTACTCTAAATGAAGCACAGGTAGCGTTTACAAAGTGTCGTCAGATGAGATATACTAATCGATGGACTTTAAAAAATGACATGCGTGTGTAGAACATCATGTGTTGTTTTCAAAAAAAAAAAAAAAAAAAAAAATGAAAAATAAAAACGAAATAATTTGAAAACCTAATGCTGTAGGAGAACGATACCAACTATAGAAGTGAAACTAAGACTAAATTATACTCTCATTAACTTCGCGACGACTCGTAAAGCCTGAGCTGCAACGAATCATACAACTCCTCTCCGTCACGTGTGATGCATGTGAAGAATTCAGTACGAATCGTGGAGTTGCTTTCCGAACACACACTTGAGAAAAACTGAAATCGCAGAAATGCACCAACAACGTTGCCAAATTTAGAAGACATGGAGAACGAGGGAGAAGATTATATCTATCTATCTATCTATCTATCTATCTATCTATCTATCTATCTATCTATCTATCTATCTATCTATCTATCTATCTATCTATCTATCTATCTATCTATCTATCTATCTATCTATCTATCTATCTATCTATCTATATCTATCTATCTATCTATCTATCTATCTATCTATCTATCTATCTATCTATCTATCTATAGGGTGTTTAATAAGTATTGGCCATAAATTAAACTGTAGATAGTACAAGCCAAAACTAACAAAAAAAGTCTTAGTAAACACGTCCAACTTCACAATTCAGTTTTTATAATCTGCGGAGGTCAAACTTATGACTCATCCGCCGTATAGCCCTGATCTGGCCCCGTGTGATTTTTTTCTGTTCCCCAGGATCAAAGATCGCAAGCGTGGGAAGAGATTTTGCAGCCCTGAAGAAGCTGTAGTGGGTTACGAGAATGAACTTTCAACACTTGAAGAAAAAGACTGGCAACACTGCTTCCAAAAGTGGTTTTCGAGGATGCACAAGTGTGTACAGTGTAATGGTGAATGCTTTGAGAAAATGTAAGTGTTAAATTGATTTTAAGTATGTAAGTTATTTCACATCTCAAAACTTTCGTAGTGACCCTCGTATATATTAATGGCATTCAAATGAAACCCGTTCACTAGTGTAAAGTAACGATAACGATTGTATTAACTCAAAAATGTAGTAATACACAGTGGACATACTCAAAAATAGTCGCTAAAATTGTTGGCACATTTATCCCATTGCGACACTAGCCGGTCGATTCCATTCTTGAAGAAGCTAGTAGGCTGCTGTTGGATCCAGGCCTGGACCCAGTCACACACTTCGTCGTCCGTTGCGAATCGATGTCCGCGAATAGCTTGTTTTAGAGGTCCAAACACATGAAATCACACGGTAAAAGGTCGGGACTGTACGGTGGATGTTTCCCACCGAAACTGCTGCAATGTCGTGTTCACCGCATTGGCCGTATGTGGGCGGGCGTTATCATGCAGGAGGATAACGCTATTAGACAACATGCTTGGGCGTTTCGACTTGATGGCTCGTCTAAGGTTCTGTAAAGTGGCTTGATAACGCTGGACATTGATGGTGATACCCTGTTCCAGAAATTTGACAAGCAGTGGGCCCTTGTGGTCAAAAAAGGACATTATGACCTTACCAGAACTGGTGTGCATGGCTTTTGATTTCTTTGGAGGTGGTGAAGTCGCATGTTTCCACTGCTTGCTCTGACGCTTGCTTTCCGCTTTAATTCCTCCTCGTGATAACGTTGCAGATGACTCAAAGACAGCGCCATTCGCGTATTGCGCTATTCGGCGGTCAGTTGGTGGGGACCCCACAGCGCACAAATTTTTCGAAAGTTCAAGTGTTGATACATTATGGTGTGGGCGGTGCTCACGCTAATACCTAGTAACCGACGGAACTCGTCCAAGGTGATTCTGCGGTTGTCCAAGATTAAAGCATTCACTTCTGCAATCATTTCCGATGTGGTGACACGATAAGCCTGTCCAGGACGAGCATCGTCTTCCAGTGACTCGCGCCCCTTAAGGAATCTTTTGCGCCATTCACCAATACTTGCACGACTCAGACTGTACTCACCGTACACAGCCTTCATCCGTAGATACAGTACATTTCACGGCCTCCAACTCCCTCCGCCGCCAAAAATCAAACTACTCCTCGTTGTTCCTGCTTACTCGCCTGCATGTTCGGTAGTGGACGATAACTTGTGTGACCACCTTCTCTTCGGCGTGAAACCACACTGGCTCTATGCAACGTCAAACGGGGCGTACGCGTCACTCTCTATACCAATCGATGGTGCCACCTTACATGTAAGGCAAAGTTAGACGCATTGACTAGGTTTCATTTGAATTTTCGTCATACTACTAATAATAACAATAATATATAATAAACTTATCTAGTAATCTTCAGTATCGAAATCCAAATTGGTGTCAATGTCATTACCATTTTTTTTAATCTTTATAACCATTACTCTTAACACCAACAATACTTCCACCGGCTTATAAACGTAATTGAATTTAAAGAGCGGATGCAGTATTTCCATTTGCCAATTTACAAATTGGTACTTTTTAGTTTTAGCGGGATAATAATCTCAGTGTGTGTGTGTTTTATAATTATTTAATGCACATCAACACTTTATTTGCACATTCAAAAACTGAGAAAAAAGTGTGCATTCTAAAATTATGGTATATTCACCTCTTGTTGCAACGGCATTATCTATAAATTATCGTATGGTTGGCAAGCCTGCTGATGCTCTACGACAACCAAGCCACCTATACATATACCACATTGACTTGACACCTAGTCTTCCGTTCCAGGTGCTGCTATCGGCTGAAGGAATTCCACTCCCTTTCGCTAAGGCTCTCTCGCTTAGCTACAGCTGAACCCTTATTGGCTCAACGCATGGGTGTGAGCTTTAGTTCGCATTTTTGCCATGGCTCAAGACATTTTGACAGCACTATAATAAGTAGTACATAGATCAGCCACTGTGAGTAGGGATGAAAACTTGATTAAAAATAACATTTAATAATGCTATAATTTATTAAAATAAACAAATAAAAATCGCAACTTTGATAATTCCATGGAAATGTACATTATAGACTTAAAAAATATGATGGAGCATGCAATTTGAAAGCTAAAATATTGTTGCGAAGTGGGAAAAATAAAATTAAGAAATATGCCTTTGAGTAGTGTAACACCTCGAAAATTTAGAATAAAATCATCAAGAAATAAAGATAGATCTTCAGCTGGATTGAAAGAAGAATGTGCCAAGAAGTTGAACACAAATAAATCTTTAAGTGCACAAACAAAATCACAAAGTAATTTGTTAATACAAGACTCTCAGAAAGTTCAAAAAACAAAAGAAGAAACAAACATTATGTTTTTACCAAATGAAATGCTTCGAAAAATTTTCGAGAAACTTAAATATAAAAACATTAACTTAATTCGCATCGTGTGCAAAAGATGGCGTGATGTGTGCAACGACATTATGAACAGCGCGTTTATGAAATTGGAACCCATTATTAACGAGGTGAATAAAATGGAACAGGTTTGTAAGAATAACACCCATTCTAGACGTTTCCTCTTGCGCACTTTAACTTTGGAGTACCAAATGATAAGGGCATTTTGCTGGAATTACGTCACAGAAGATGATTTCTCGTATTATATTCCAGGCGAAATGCTGGATCAGTTTTATTTTATGCTACAACTGCTCAAGAAAGACGAGAAAATCACAGAAATAAATATGGATAAATGTGAACATATGTTTGAAATGACGAAGAAATTTGTGGAACAATTTCAAGGGGAAAATACAACGAAGAAATTACTCCATTGAGCTTGGGGGAAACAATTTTGTATTCTTGATGCATGACAATTGTTATTGGGCTGAAACTGTTTCTCAAAGATATCTTTATGTTAGTACGATAATTACTGAAATTTATGGTAAAATATTCTTATATTGATTATTCTATTCGTAACAATATAAATAAGTTAACCATAAAATATTGTATTGCTTTCATATTTGAATTTAATGAAATTGTATCCATTGACGCAATGATACAGCTGAGCACACGTATTGGAAGAATCTTTCAAATGAATTGCAAACAAATGAATCTTTCAAACGATTGCTGTGCGATCGTTTTTAGTTTCGTTAGGAGGATAAAGCAGCAACGAAATTGAAAACTTAAACGAAGTTAGTAGTATTATTTTTATTGCGAAAGTACGGTAGATTTAAAACTGTAGGGGCCGCGGTGGCTCAGTGGTGCTGGTGGGTTTGGTGTCGTCCTATTTGCGACAGTCTTATGTGCGACAGGAACTGTTAACTGTCCTATGAGCTACGTATTCGATCTTTTAACTTGCCTATGATTCACCGGTTCGTTCACCTCTCGCAGGACATAACAGTTAATCTAGCTATAATTGATTATATCAGACAAGCTTTGGTGTATCTAGGTATAGCTCAAAATAAGGGGAAACGCGAATTAAGCGATTAGTTTACCTTTTGGTAGCTTACAACAGGGGGGAGGTAATTGTAAGACTTCGTTTAACGTTTGGATTGTTTTGAGTGCACTGCATTGTAATTGGTAGAATTGGTTGGGAATAGCCTATCAGATGTAAGAAATCTCAAAAGCTGTCTTTTATTACTGAAATGTTTTTCTTATTTTATTCATAGAGTCTTAGGAAGTCTAAAAATTAAATAATTGGTGAAATTGTTACACGTTGAAGTTTTCCAAAACAAAATATATTTCTTTGCTTAGTAAGTAATTACATTTGAATTAAATTAAGTACAGAAAGCAGAGCCTTTGAAGAAAGGGGATATTACAATTGGGTTTTCAATAAGTAAGTACATAGGACTATACTTTTTATGGAAATATCCTTGTTATCTCATTAAGTTATTTCATATGGTTTGTGCCAATAAGTTTTCTTTGCACTTACAGTAGAGGAAAATATATTTGACGAACAATATCACTGGCACGTACATGTTTCATAGCAAGATTGTTCGAACGCTAATAGCGCCAGAAGCAAACATATTTTACGATAGGGAATCCTATCATCTTCCATCATCTCAATGTAAATGAATCGGTCACTTATAGGACGGATAACAGTTCCCGCCACTAACAAGACTGTCGCTTCTAGGACTAATTCGGTGGGTGTTGCCGAGCGGTCTAAGGCGTTAGGCTGATGATCGTGAGGTGAAGCTCATTGGAGGTTCGAGTCCCTCTGAAGATCAAGGGTAGAATTCTAACTGTCCTTGATGTTTCTCTGTTCGTTTCCCTATCGATTCTAATAGTCCTGAATAAAAAAAATAAGTCAGGAGGTTTTTTTAACATCTGGTGCATGGAGTCCTTGGTTTGACCCCAGCTCACGCCAAGTGAACTTTGGGTTTCCTCGGGGGTTATTCCGTTTCCTCCTACTTTCTTCATTCTAAAATTTCATTCATTTCTTTTCATCACCGTCTACTTTAGCATAGCCGTGGGACGTAAAACCTAAAGATTTCATTTCATTTTTCAAAAAAACTTTGCTATCTCTTACGGTTTTTGGGAATCAAGTTTGCGGCCAGCTCAGCACCGAGGCTAGTTATGACATCCTTTATCCATCATGTACAGTCAGCGACAAAACTTCTCACCGCTTGATAAAATTAGTTTCGTAAATAGCTTCAGAATAGAAGGAAAATTTGATTACAGTTTATAGTAAATTAAAAAGAATGTAATTTACTGTACGTTCAAGCCATACTACCATTATTCCCAAAATAAACTTTACCAAACGGAAAGAACTTTTGACACTGACTGTACAACCCTATTCTTCTTCGTCTGACAAAATTTATGGCTACTCAGAAAAACAACGGTTAATTGTGTTACAACGTTTTAGGTTATCGAAATAATTGGTGCGTGAATTCTTCGGACCGATACAAATTTTTATTTTTATTACATGACAAATAGTTACGTAACCAGAAAAAATTTTAATATAACTAACCGTACTTTAAAAACTGAATTGCCATAAATTTTTGTCAGACGGACAAGAGACATTTAGAAAATAAGCTTCTCATATGAGATGTGAATCTACAACTTAATGTGGGTTCCAAACAGTGTCGGATCTAGCCCTGGGCCTGGGGCCTAGACCCCTAGTTTTTCGAGTGACAAAAATTATTTAAAGTATTATTTATATAAATATTTGAAAGTTTTTAGTAAACTTATGGTGTACCTATTATAGTCTGGATTCTGGCTGACTTCCCAGTTTTAACCTTCTAGATCCGCCACTGGTTTCGAACCACATGAGCTTTTACTGGAAATCGAACATTGGGTCTCCTGTGACCAAGGGATTATAAAATAGAAGATCAACCTTTACAACAAAATCTTGAAGCCATAAGTCACAGTTTCACCACCCCTATTCTGCCCACTCCGCCGAATAGGATCGCAATGTTTTGAGCCAACAATCATGGCAGAAACGAAAGTAGCCAATCAGACGATGGCGGAAACCAGAGTAGCCAATCAAACGTGCCGATGCTCGGTTGTTTTTTTTGGCTTCATCGATTTAATAGGATGACGATACATATGGGCAGATTCTCTATTTATAACATCCTTGCCTGTGACGAACGCACGTACCCTAACTGTGTAGCCACAAAGGAAGTTCAGGAAATGATTGATGCATTACTTCCCTTTCTGAAATAGAGAAATAAGTTCGGAGATTTTGTTTGGATGCTGAAACACTAATAAAACTGGTCCTTGTTATCTCTAACAGGTTTTTTTCTGTAGAAATCAACATTTAAACTATAAGTTGTGGTGAGTTTCAATCACTTTTGTTTTCAAGGAAAGAATGAGAGTTATTCTTAAGATCTTGAATTCATACAAAAAACAAAGTTGAGAATGCTCCAAAAGCATTGCCAGTACGCTCTTTCTCTTTAAACCAATTTTTCTGTATATTTTATTATTATACTCATTAAACAATTCTTATATATATCTATCCATTTATAATTTCCTTAAGTACTAAATTTTTTCCTCATATTCAAGAGTTCTGTTAAAACGATTTATGTTGTTTTACGAAGACACATGCTCAAAACGGAGGGCTTAAAATTAAAAAAATCACAAAATATCACACTAAAAAAAGGTTTGGTCAGATTGATCAAAAAATAAGTGCTGGTTACCAAATTGTTTGGTCAATATAGCGCCAATCAAAAGTTTGGTCACCAGTACAAAATTATTTGGTTACGATTTGTTTGGTTCCAGAAACCTAGTATTTGGTTACCATTACCAAATATGCATTTGGTAATGTTGACCAAATAAGTAGGATTTGGTTAGGAATACCAAATATTTGGTCAAAATTATCCAGGTTTGGTTCTTGGAACGAAATAATTTGGTTGTAAATACTAAACCTGCATTTAGTGAATTTGACCAAAACATTTGGTAACAACTACCAAATACTGTTGGTACAGGTACTAAACTGAAAATAAAAATAGAAATTACACTCTATTAATTCTATGAAAATGTGTCAAAACTTCCCTAAATTTAAGCTAACCCGTTCCTATCTAAACTCTACTTATCCATATGTTACTCTTCTGTGTTCTACCCTACTCTACTACACCCCTTTAAAGTGGTCCTACATCTCGATGCGCAGCTGGAGCGTGTATTGTAAAGTTTACCCAAGGCGCATTTGTTATGCCAAATTTACAGCCAATAAGAAACAAAAGAGTAATACGAACGGAAAAAAGTAAGCTTACCTCGACACACGTTGACTAGCAGCGGTAAGTTCCAACTTCTTAATGAGTTGCTCACGAGTTCCATTGTGTTGCTGCCAAGTGACAATTACAGCTCACAGATGACGAGAAGAACCCTAACAGAAGTGGTGTGACGTAGGTATGGGCTCGCCCACTTTTCGCACGGGGGTTTCAAATGACACCACGGAATAGCACACAGAATAACTTTACCGGGAGTAGCAGACGTCATCTAAGTATAGACCATACCTCAAAAACCGAAAATGGACTTAACCGTGTCGTTGACCTTTCCCCGCTTCCCCCGTTTTAGCGTTCTTCTAGTAATCTATGAGCTGTACTTGTCACTTCACATCATTGGAACTTTGGTGTTGAAAGTTGGATAGTGCAAACAGAAGTCTGTCTCACACACGTCCTTTGAATTCCAAGTGGTGTAAACTTGAGATTGTTAGTTAAACGTTGTATTTTTTTTCCGGTAGAAACACTATATACTTCCACGCATAGGCTCAAACCGCGATCCACACTTTCATACTCACCATGTTTACCCAGAAATTAAATGGATACACGTGACCTTGTAACTAAACATTTTGGTCAGGAAAAACAAATATTTACAAAATCACTAAAGATTTGGTTCGCATAGCAAAATTAATCAACCAAATGTTCTAACATAAAATATAGTGCTCATGACCAAACAAGTTTTGTATAAATGACCAAATTTTGGTTAAACTAACCAAATAAAGTGACCAAATGCCCTGGCCAAACAAGTTTGGTATTCCTGACCAAGTCCTTTCTTTCAGTGCATCTCTCTATGACTTACGGTTCCCGATATATGGCTCCTTAAATCTTCCGAAATCCGAACTTTCTGGCCAATATCTGGGGAAAGGTGGCCAGTTGCTCAGTGGCCACCGGTTACTATTTGGTACCAAAATGTTTACTATTCTCTTAGGTATTGATCAACACCAATATGATCTCTTTGTGGCTTACAGTTCCCGAGATATAGTTTCTTAAATCTCCCGAAATCGGAACTTTTTCTGACCAATATCTCGAGAACGGTAAGTAATGCAAAAAAAAAAAAAAAAAAAAAAAAAAAAATCTCAGATAGTTTTTCATGCTCCATCGAATGATGCGTAGTTCAAAATTGAAAAATTCTCAAATAAGAGATACACACATAGACATAGAGAATTCGGTAACGAACTTTTTAAGTTGGTTGTAAATACTATTCACTTGCTTTCACCATTTTTGCTCTATAAGAATCAATATTGAAACCGGAAGTGGCAATAGATTTCTTTTAGTTGAAACCGGAAATGCTTTTAGTTGAAAGATCTGGACAACGATTTCATTTACTTTTGAAACGCTAGAACCATATCAAAAATAAGAATTCTATTTCTTACAGAATTCTCTCCATTAGTAACCAATATTAAAACTATAAGCGATAGTAGATTTGTAGTACTTCCGGTTTTAGTACACGAAAAAGGACGAAGCTGAAATTTATTCCTGGAGCGAAGCTGAATCCATACCAAAAATATTTCACTCTTTCTTACCTATTTTTTTATTTGGTGCCTGTCGACAGACAGACACAACGTTGTATAAGACAATCCAACGTTATGCATATCATAGTTTGATTGAAAGTCTAATAACGGAATATATTACTTTAATTTGAATTCCTTTCTCTGTTGTAAAGTGTGTCCAAAAAGTTTTCAAGGCTTTGTGTTGCCCTAATTGTTTTAAATTTTGACACACACTCAGGATTTAGGAGTAAATTGTGAAAATGAGAGTGTTCAAATCAATTATCTAACATGGTCTATATGTGTTGAAATTCACACAGAACGAGTGTAAGAAACATCTTAAAGAGATGACAGCACTTTTGCCATTATGTTTTATTAGAAAATCCATATCCTTTCGCAAATCTATTTACGTAAAAAAATCTAAATAAAATATTGATATAAATGTCAAATATGACGAGCAAAGCTTTGTCCCTAGCAAACAATAAAAATTAATAGAAATTCTCAATATCGGTTACTTACATATTAATGATACATTATGCAAAACAATCTTCAAACTAAAATTTATAGATACCGGTACCTGTATCTATTTGAAACAGAACTTTGAGGTAACTATGTCTTTGCTGAGCAAGTCATCTTAGCAAATGGAATATTTGACTTATCTCTACTGAATAATACTTATACTTATCAATATTAGCACATCCAGGGTTACGTTCGCCATTCGAGCTTGGCTATTACTATCAACACAGATACATCTTGATAGAGCTCCGCTACGCTGTTCCTAAATCTGTTTTCCTTCGTTCATCCACCTAGTTTTTTAAAAATACTATTACGATATCCTTTTTACGCTGCTCAACACCGATCAAACTAGTAGAACCGGGCACGTGTTAACCGCAACACCGGCTCTGTATCAAACCGGTAACACTAGCCTCGTGTTAACCGCAATACAGGCTCTGTATCAAACCGGTAACACTAGATTCGTGTTAACCACAACATCAGCTCTGTATCAAACAGGTAACATTAGGCTCGTGTTAACCGCAACACTGGACCATTGGTGTTGAAATAACACTCTAAAGTGGTACTCATGCTGAAGCCACTCCCCTGTCTTAAAATTGAGTTGTATTAACACGATATTTTTGTGCATAGTTCGATATATACAATAAGTGATATGTCAGTACTACTCTCCGATCGTCCAGCTATCAGGATTACACTTCAAACAGGCTGATTGAACCACTGACCAGCATTACTGAACTAGGGTAAGATAATATAATAATTATACCCTAGAAGGACCGCCCAATTAATACGTAGACACCTGATCATCCACACTACCGCACTTATAGTGTTAGTCTTCTTGTCATCTTTCAGTAAATTGTTAAAATGGTGGTGGTTGTATCAACTACCTGACATTGTCCTTATGAATTGAAATACATCGAAAAGCTGGCAGCAGTTTTGATAATACAAATGCTCTCAGAAAATTCATAGACTTAGAAAAGTATTTACGTGACACGTTACATGTACGTGAATATGTTGATGGTCACTTGTTATAAGTGTCAAAAAAAGCCGCCTAAAGATTTACTCATTGTTAAAAGTAAAAACTAATAAAAAATATCAATGTTAGTTGGTTAGGTATTTATTTGTGCAAGACAATGTGAAGGATAAAAATTTCAGTATATGATATCTGAGTAAGACAATGTAAAGGCCAAAAATTTCAGTATGTGATATCTGTGTCATACAATGTCAAAGCTATAAATCTTAGTATGTGATATCTGTGTAAGACAATGTGAAGGCCAAAAATTTCAGTATGTGATATCTGTGTCAGCCAATGTGAATGCTATAAATCTTAGCATATGATATCTGTGTAACACAATGTAAAGGCCAATAATTTCAGTATATGATATCTGTGTAAGACAAAATATGAAGGCAAAAAATTTCAGTATATGATATCGTGTAAGACAATGTGGAGGCCAAAAATTGCAGTTTAGCTATACCTATCTCATACGTAGACTTTTGAGGCGACTGTAAATAAGTTGAGTAAAAATGAATAAAATTGTTATTAGTTAGTAAGTGGAAATCAGGTAAAAACTAATTAAAAAGCTGAATACTTTCGATATTTTTGTTTATTCTAAAAATATTTAGTGTTAACTATTAGAAATTGGGTTCGATTTTCACTCGGATCTCATGTGGCTGATTTCCTCTTGGAACCTCTTATATTATTGGTTTATTTGTTAGGAGTTTGGCGTCCTTTTATAACACCAAGGCTTTGTGAAAACTATAGTTCCACGTCTCATATAGTCTCGCTGTTGAAAAGGACGTTAAAGTCAAATCTAACAAAACTATATGAGAAGTGACGTACAATTTAAAGTGGAATCCGAGCTACAATAATGGACTTAAATTTCAAGTCTTTTTCACCAGAAGTCGAACTCAGGACTCGGTGCAACAAATGCTTGCTCTGTAGTCGCTAGGCAATTGGAGAGGAATCATCTGTTCTATATAGCTTTGGTACAAAAAATGAACGTTAAACTCAAAACAACTGCAAAGACTGTAGCATGAAATGTACTGTTTACAAAATGTGTGTTAGGTAAAATAAGTTGCAATCTATTATAACGGGCTTACTAAGAGTAGTCGTTAACCTGGTTCGGCTTAGTAAGATATATAAATCTTAAGTGGTAGTATTTGTTTGCATGTAAAAATTATCTTTAATAATTATATACCATTATTCTCACCTTTTCTATTAGAATGATAACGTCGATGAACGTTGTTAAAATGGTTTATTAGCTGATATACTTTATAATATATTTTCCTTCAAACTGTCAAGCACACAAACTTGCTGACTAGGTATCCATAAACATGTACATAGCAACAACTATCCCATAATAATATTTTTACATATATTGAAAACATTCTTCTATTGTTATTATTAAATTAACATTCTATTAAGTATAGTGCACATGTATGAGCACTTTCTGCCCAAGGTACAGGTAATTATTAATCTATCCAAAGTATTTCGTTATATAAAAATGTCGCCCGACAATTGGACTGAATATAAAAGTCATGAGTGAGCTTGGCTTTTATCTTCAAGAACCACTGGTCCGTTTACAATAGTGTTCTTAAATTACATATGTTTTTTATATTTTGATCACACCTCGTATATATCTTCATTACATTTCAAATATATATATAGATACATTTATAACAAATCTTATGCTTCATCAATATTTATCTTTTATTACATTAATTATATTTATTTCATTATTATCAAAAACATCGTCGCTTATTAATATAATTAACGAGGGTGAAACACGAATTACTATGATTAATAGTTTTGATCATTATTAAAACAGTGATGTTACAAATAATGTTTAATCTTTCAGGGCGCATTAAATAACAAATAAGTTAGATGTTGTATTATAATGTATACATTGTAGCACTAAGAAGTCATAATAAAGAAGAATCTTGTTCGAATAATATATCGGATAGCTCATAAAAACAGTCGTCGAATAATTAGTTTTATAGAATGGATCTTATTCTTAACATAGTCTTTGACAATTAAGTTTTCAACACAAATCAATCTAATATAAATAACCTTTGCTTTTAATCATTTATGAATCGAATTATAATTTTTACCTATATTAAAAACATTTGAGAATTATCATTGATTAATGAGAATTAAAGAGAATTAAATTGAATAAAAATAAAATAAATGTTCATGAAAATCTATAGCTGATATGAATTTAACCTAATTTCATTAACGGTAATCAGGTTACATTCGTACTTGCATACGATTCTAATTGAAAGAAAACTTCTTGTCCGTTGCCATAGAAACCGCCGTTTCCAGGGCAACAGGTCCTGTCACGGTTAGCCAAAATTGAAAGAAAACTTCTGTCCGTTGCCATAGAAACCGTCGTTTCTAGGGCAACAGATCCTGTCATGGTTAGCCAAAATTGAAAGAATACGTTAAATTTAACGAAGATAAAAGAGCTAATGTAATAGTTGGAGAGGAGTCGCTAAAATTAATTCTCTTTAACGAGGACGATTACGAAAGATCACTTACTGATTGAAATCCAGATTATTTTCCAATAGAGTAACTTCCAATAAACCTTTTGTTATTGTTAATTATTCCATATCGGACTCCCGAAGAAAACTCATCGAAACAACTTATTGACCGTGCCAATAGCGACTACTCTCAATCATGACTCCGTTTTCTTTCATTTAGAAATAGGAAAGAAAGAGAAGAAAGTAGAAGGGTAAAAGAAGGAGGTAGGTAAAGAAGAAAGAAAAGAAATAGGGTATTTTAATGAGAAACAGATTACTGGATAATTCCGGAAATATAGTAAAAGGTCGGGAAAGTCGTTGAAAGATGAATCATTCTAAATGTTATTAACAACTAATCAATTTTGGAATGCTTCGGAATAGACACATGTTCCCTCATACCACCCAGACCTAGCTCCAGGCACCACGATCATGGGGTTGCCCAGACCTAGACCTGGAAATGAGAAAAGTGAAATTTAATTCTTTGTAAAGTTATTCCAACCGGTGATTGATAACTATCCAGCATCTGAACTCTGTCCTCTAGGATCGACCACACATATGAATTAGCCAAGGAAAGAAAAAAAAAATCAAACTTATAAACTCAATATAAATTTATGTATCGTATCAATAAGAATTTCAACTTCCTGGAAGAAAGATGTCGTATTTAGGCTTATCCTGCTATTTTTGCTTCACTCCTCGAGCCGATTTAAACCATTAGTGACGGTCCTTCATGACCTAGGTTATTTACCTTAACACATATATTAAAACATGACACATATATTACAGATGTTAATATGACAAATGATATCACTAAAATTACTTATATTAAATCTATCATGCATTCACTCGCTCACTCACTCAGGACAGTGTATATATGGTTAAAGGAAACCAACTAACTACAAGGGTACAAATAGTTTATTACATTCATAGTGAAAAAAGAAAGACAAACATATAATTATGAAGAAAATATTAAAAGTACAAGTTCTTGGTTATATATTAATAGAGTACATAGTATTAAATTTTAGTAAGTTTTTATATATTCAATCATATTGACAAATGGAAAAGGAAAAAAAAATAATTACATGTATCATATCTTAGGCATGCTAAAGCAAAATGATGAATTGCGACATACGCAAAAGAAAAAACTTATTTCACTTTAAAAAAAATTGGACAAAGAGGGAAGAAAAAAAAAACTTTTGGTGTATTAGAACTTATATGAGTCTCTACCTCACGTCGAGATATTAAAATATTAATAATTTCGAGCGTCCAAATCACAACTCACGCACTAGTCGTAGTGTCCAAAACGTTTCGCTCCATTTAACTTAGTTTGTGGTCATTTATATATATCTCTATATGTATATATATATATCTATTGGTTTACAAAACCATTCGTCGTCTATATTTGGTTTGTAACTGGTAACAGTTTATATCTGCAATCGCACACTGCTACTTCTATACCCATCTAGGGATTTCGAGAAAATAACTTTCACTAGAGGAAGTTTCTCCTCTTAGACGGTCTATTTCCAAATTTATTAATCGAATAATTTCAAGTTATTTATCCAACACTGGGACACTTCACGAGACCTTTCATTAGGATCACTTTCGTATATGTTTATACATGGTTCGGATTTAAAAAAAAAAAAATGATCTTCCACAGGTGTACGGAGTATGATGGTTCAAATTGAGGATAAAAAAAAAACTGGTCGAGTCATAGGATACACATGTAGGTGAGAAGGATTCAAGGTGCACTTTCCACAATGGTTTTAGGTTAATTGCTCAGGGATAATATTTGTTATGATGTGGGTTACGTTTAGACCTGCCGATATTTTTCCAATGCATGCCATTATATAATTACAGAGGTTATCACTTACATTGATTCAGAAGAAAAGGAAAATTACTTAAGTGCACGGCGGTATTCTTAACAAAATCTACATTCTTAAATTCGTCGGAAGACTTCTGGTAAACTATAGCAACCAATACACGTCTAGGGGGACAGACACGAGCGCTCTTACATATATTCATAATACATTTAATATCATACTTTTACTTTAACATCATATTCACATACTAATTACACATATATTTCGAAGTATTTATTTCTCTCTCTATATATATATATTTATAATAAATGCGCACACATTTAAATTAATCACCCCAACAATAAAATTTTTCAAGGTTGCAACATTGTCCAAGAAAACAAATGACTTCCAACATTACATTTGGAAACAAATTAAATTTTATCTGATACCGCGCGTCTATAAATTTTTAACTTTTATATAATCAATTCGTGTTTAAATCATGAAGGAAAAAAAAAACTTTGTGAGGCAGGCACGTAACACAGAGCATTTCTAGATATAACTAGGTAAATCAAAATACAATTTCTGGGCCCAGATTAACTACAAAGTAATCGAAAACCAAAACAGAAAGGAAAGTGACCAACGGATTAAAAAAAAAAACTTAAGAGGGACGACGGTGAAAGAACATAATCGAAGTGTCGTCAACTACGAAGTCTTTGTTCATTTCGGCGATAGGTCAAAATGTGATGGAGGACCCAATCACTATCTACTTCATCCATGAATCGTGTCTTGCAACGTCTCAGCTGGTAATTTCAGATCAGAGTTGTACGTTAAATAAATCGTAAGTAACAAGTTCAAAATCTTGGGGGGGGGAGGTTGAAAATTTTAAAAAAAACTTGAAGAAATGAAGACAGAGAGAGAGATAGAGAAGAAGGAAGACGAAGAATAGGGGCGCCAAAGACTTAAGTGAGAAATAACTAACGCTACAAAGTTAGAAGTCGAATTTCGCTCTCAACAAAATCCATAGCCAAAATATTCTTAACATGCCAAAAGGGTTGTCTACTCAAATACGTAGACTCAAGGGGCGTCCTGCTGCCAAGGATGCAAGTTCTGTGTCCATCAGATCCCAATCCCACAAGAGTTGGCTTGTAAGATTGAAATCCGATCCCCGTATCCGGCCCAGACCAGCAGGATAAAAGGAGGGGGGGAAAGGGACCAGGTAACTGCGTCCCCAATTTTGAAATCTCTAAGTAAAAAAAAATATTCGACCCCTTAGGAAAACTAAGAAGGTTCGAGGACAGTAATGAAACTAGAATAGAAGTATTATCTAAGATATCCCTAACTAATGATTTGCCGAAATAAAAAAAATTAAATAAACTGAATTTTGGATCGGTGATTTCTATTCCAAACCTCACCGATAGCTACCCTGCGCAGACACGCCACAGTCTGGGATGTCGTTAATTTCCCTCGTCTAATTAAACTAAGAAAAGAAATGAAAATACTTAAAGGGACATGGGGTCGACATCCGGGTACGCGAAAATAAATTTCAATAACTAATTGTTTTGATTCTGTACCCAGTCAGAGCTGTCGCCTCCATGAACATTGTAAGCTAGCCCGAGTAGGTAACGTGGGGAAAAAAAAAATCTCACGGAGTGGTACATTCTATTTTTAAAACCGACCAGAAGATATGATTCACTACAGCCCTGTTGTCTAACTACTATTGTCTTTTCATAATTTATTATTCAATATGTCTAGTCAGCGATTATATGATGCTACCCATTCTATCAGATGGTATTACTATGGTTGATTACTATTATGACACATAAACTACAAAGTATTACCATAGTCCGACTATATATCGCCCTCCGGTCCGCGTGATATTATGGTGCAGGGGTCAGAACCTGAGATGTTTGTAGTTACACGTATCTATTCAATATCTATATATCAACACGCGGCGAAGTATTCACTGGGCTACTATATATTTAACTATATGGGTGTCCTATATTCTATATTCATTTACTACAATATTCATATACTTATTAATATTCATATTCACATTAATATTCATTTGCCACGACGCTATATTCTACAAACACCCTGTTTCCTCTATCTACGCCCAGCCTATTTACACATTTCATCATAATACTTTAAAATCTATAATCACTACAAACATTTTCCCATTCCGATCACCGCACGACAACCTCACTCGAACCCAAGACTCTTTTACCACACACACAATACTATGTAATACTTGGTAGCTTTATTAAGAACGAAAGAAAAAAAAAATCCTATGTATGTTCACTGAAAATAGAATTATCTGCGATAATGTCTAATGTTTATAAAATTCTGCATCAACAATGAAATTCTACAGCCACGAAGGAAAATGGACATTTAATATATTTTCAAAGCGAAGAACTAGCATCATATCGCCCGACTTCTGTTAAAAATTTACGTATTGTTTATTTATTTAAATATTTAGATTTCTAGACTATGCAGAATGTTGAAACTTTCAGAATATATTAATTTTAGGTCACTTGACCTAACTGTACATTCATATGGGCTGTGAATTATACCTTCTAGGTTTTATTTCGGAAAGAAAGGTCAATTTCATGAAAACTAAATCACTAAGCACCTCGACGGAAGAATGGCGGTTAGTACTGACTTTTGACACTAGGTCTAGCGACGATATAATGAACCCTTGAACAACTGAATGTGACCTTGTACACGGAATTATTATACTATATTACGTTCACTTAATGACGGAGTAATAAAATTTATCGCATAGTAAATACTACACTGTCCAACACACTCTTTCATCACTTAATTATCACTATCACTGATACTACATTACAAATATACACATACTACTCGAACTACAAGACACATTATGCCACATTCATACTACACACTACATTAATACATGTTATACTAATAAATATACATAGAAATCATTCAGATTTTACCATGTTAAATCGGCTCTATGAAAGGTAACGAAAGGAAAGAAATGAACAGGGCCAACTGGCCCTTTATTTACTAAATCACATTCTTTACTCGACCTATTTAATCGATGCCCTGAGGGGACATATCGGAGTATTAGCTAGCAATAGGACCCCTGCCCTGAAGGGGCAGGAACCCGGAACAAACTACATATTTAACTCATCCCGCTGGAAGCCGTACTCCCAATTTGGGAGTCAGATAGGAGCCCTTACTGAAATTTACACGTGCATTGTGATTACTGGACTGACTACCACAAAATTAAATACCGCCATGTTACTAATAAATAAATACAAAAAGAAATCACATCCACTACATACACGAACACAAACGGTAGTGAGGCAGGCCTTACGTAACTAGAAAAGGAATAATTTTAAGGATAAGAATATTTTAAGGTAGAAAACACCACTCCTCCGAAACTGTTTATAGATTCCTAAGAAAACTCGCAAACTGATGCACTTTACAAAGCCTGTCCATAACTAACAATATCTGCACAACATGGCGTCATCTATTTTTTATTTCTTCAGTCCGGTTTTTACTATGAAAAACTAACAAATTATGGCTCCGTAGCTTCCTGCTTGGTAGTTATTCGACTATTATATTAGTTTTACCTTTTACTGCAGTTTCTCTCACTCCGTTGCGACCTTTTAAGCTCGACGATCGAAATCTGGCTGTTGTCAGCAAGATTTTCCGGCTTGGAATGGAATAATTGCGCCCTAATATCATAGCGTGGGTTTATCAGCCAATCAAAACTAAGCATTTTGGCGGTGGGGCTTTGAAACGAATAAAATTTGGTGAAATCTGGATTAAACTAGATTTTAGAAGGACCTAGGTATCTAAAAGAGAGGTGAAGGGTGGTCCTAAAAATTCTGTCGAATTTTAGATTGGTTATTTGATCTGGAAAGTTCCGTCCAATAGTGGATCTATATTTTCGGATAGCACTGACACCGTAAGAATTGTAATAATCCATTTACATATACATATGCAAGACTTATAACTAATTTAAAATATAAATAAAGATACTGATTCCCAAAACTATCATTCCCAATGAATTTTTTACAGTTTTTCCATGTTAATTTGAAATAGAATAACAAATAAAATTACGAATTATATGAACAGCCAGAAATTTTTTGTTAAACGTCAAGTACAGTCGGTGCAAAAAATTTCGGGCACCCTCCTATTAAAAACATAATTTCATTAGACTGCAATGGCATATCGTCGGCGGCAATTCAAAACCTGCTATGTGCATTTTGCAGGAGAAGCGAAAAACAGTATCCTGGTTAGCTTTTTGGCTTTATAAAAGTGATGTTATAAGTAATATTTGATGCTGCACGTAACTGGTACCTTCTCAAGTAACTTGAGAAGGTACCAGTTACGTGCAGCATCAAATATTACTTATAACATCACTTTTATAAAGCCAAAAAGCTAACCAGGATACTGTTTTTCGCTTCTCCTGCAAAATGCACATAGCAGGTTTTGAATTGCCGCCGACGATATTACAGTTCCCCGGCGTCGTTAAAAAAAATTTTGTTTGAATAACAAAATTTTGTCGAATAGAATTAACATGTATTAATACTAATAAACTAACTACTCACTCATACACTCATACACTCATACACTCAAATGAGACAGTGTAACATTCACTTTGGGTATTGAGATAGAAGTTCACGTTTTTTTGTCCTCGGTACAGTTGAAAAGCTTAAGATTTTGGAAATTGTGAGTTCCGATACTTTCACCTTTTAGGTAGCAGGAAAACACGAGGTAACCAGTTCGCAATGTTCCCATCGAAAGTGGGAAAATGTTCAATATCCCGGAGGGACACTTTAGAGCTCACGCTAACATGAGTAGGGGAATAGTTACTGGGAATTAACATATTATCCTGCACAATCGGAGTCGTCACCGGATTTACCACCGACGACGTAGTAGCGGTGTTATAACTACCCATGTAAGGGAAAGGGATTTTGTTGGTCGTATTGAACATGTTGGGCTCCATCACCGGACCAATCGCACCCATGAACAACGACTCAGAATGGCACCCATCTCCTTTTCCCGGCAACACGCTATGTGATTGTATACCTCCATGTAAGGAGGGAGCACTCACGCTAGTGACCGTAGTCGTCACAACACTCGACTGATTCGGCACACTATTAGAATTGAACCACGACTTGGGTTCTGACCGATGCATGGGGTAGTGCGTCGCAATATCCCGTGCATCAACCGACATTAAATTTTCTTTTCCTGCGCCACGGGTAGTTGTAGCGGGTAATATTCCTGAGGAATCGCTACCGGGGAAAGGATAGGTTACCTCTGATTTTTCGCGACTAGATTTTGTCATTTCTTTTCGAATATTTACTATGTCATTTTGAATTTTCAAAACTTTCTGGTCAGTTACTTCCAGTTCGGTTTTCAATGATAAGTCTGACAAGGTTGACTTTAAACTATCAATTTCGGCCTGCTGTGTTTCCAGTTTATTGTCGATTTTATGTAATTTTGTATCCATTTCTTCAATTTCAGAATTTACATGATCTAATTTACTTTCAGTCTCCTGCTGAAATTGCTTTAGGGACTGTTGAGTCTCGCATCTGACCAAATCGATGTCAGTAGACGTTTGCTCTCTCAATTTGTTTATTGAGGAAGCAAAGTCCAAGCATATGTTGTCTATTTTGTGAGTTAATACTTCGAATCGAGATTCGGTTTCTCGGTTCGAGGCATCTATTTTTTCATTCATTTCCCGGCTATTCTTATTCATTTCGCGTCTCATTTCCAGGCTATTTTCATTCATTTCGCGTCTCATCTCTCGGCTATTATTATCTATATTTTCATTTATTTCGCGTCTCATTTCCTGTAGCATTTGTTGCAATGAAAGGAGGAGAGCGTCATTATTAGATGACCCAGTCTTCCTTTTCTTTTCTTTGGGTTTATCACCAACTGGATCCCCATCTCTTTCATCATCAGCGAGGTCAGATATCTCCACTGGAGATATTTGGCCTCGGTTCTTCGGAGTACTATACCCTCGCTCACCATCCGAATCGGGATGTTCATTTTCCTTTTCAGAGGATAAACTCATGGGTTCACGCGACTGGTGGAGCTTCTCCTCACATTCTTTACAATATTTGACTATCTCACCAGCCCGGACCTTTTCTGCATTTTCCGCAGTATCCTCTAAATTAATACAACTGAAATGAATCCATTTCAGTCCACATTCGTGACACCTCACTAGCCTACGGGAGACGCGAGCTCTTTTCTCACTACCTTCTAATGTACATTGTGTACATGAGACTTCCGCGTTCTCGTGTGATACGACTTCTCTATTGGTTGCCATAGCTTCGACCCAAAAAGACACAATATAAATACATGCAATTATATACTTATCGACTAACAATACTTATTAATCAGGTACTATTCATAAATTAAGGAACTCCTATCTAATTCCCTCCTTGGGTCAACTTCCAGCATTTTCAAATTTTAGAAGTCACTTTAGCAAATTCCTTCATTTCCCCCTTTCTACAGAGAGAGACAAAGATAGCAGAACAGCCAATGACTATAATTATTTAATCTCACTGTAACTTTTTAATTATTCATCTTTGTGGCCAAGTCAATATGTGCTCGATCCTAAACAGTGTTTAATAAATAATTTCAGATTCGTTACCAGGGAAAACAATTGTTTCCATGGTAACTGTCCGATGTCAACGGTCGCCAAATTTGAAAGAAAACTTCTTGTCCGTTGCCATAGAAACCGCCGTTTCCAGGGCAACAGGTCCTGTCACGGTTAGCCAAAATTGAAAGAAAACTTCTGTCCGTTGCCATAGAAACCGTCGTTTCTAGGGCAACAGATCCTGTCATGGTTAGCCAAAATTGAAAGAATACGTTAAATTTAACGAAGATAAAAGAGCTAATGTAATAGTTGGAGAGGAGTCGCTAAAATTAATTCTCTTTAACGAGGACGATTACGAAAGATCACTTACTGATTGAAATCCAGATTATTTTCCAATAGAGTAACTTCCAATAAACCTTTTGTTATTGTTAATTATTCCATATCGGACTCCCGAAGAAAACTCATCGAAACAACTTATTGACCGTGCCAATAGCGACTACTCTCAATCATGACTCCGTTTTCTTTCATTTAGAAATAGGAAAGAAAGAGAAGAAAGTAGAAGGGTAAAAGAAGGAGGTAGGTAAAGAAGAAAGAAAAGAAATAGGGTATTTTAATGAGAAACAGATTACTGGATAATTCCGGAAATATAGTAAAAGGTCGGGAAAGTCGTTGAAAGATGAATCATTCTAAATGTTATTAACAACTAATCAATTTTGGAATGCTTCGGAATAGACACATGTTCCCTCATACCACCCAGACCTAGCTCCAGGCACCACGATCATGGGGTTGCCCAGACCTAGACCTGGAAATGAGAAAAGTGAAATTTAATTCTTTGTAAAGTTATTCCAACCGGTGATTGATAACTATCCAGCATCTGAACTCTGTCCTCTAGGATCGACCACACATATGAATTAGCCAAGGAAAGAAAAAAAAAATCAAACTTATAAACTCAATATAAATTTATGTATCGTATCAATAAGAATTTCAACTTCCTGGAAGAAAGATGTCGTATTTAGGCTTATCCTGCTATTTTTGCTTCACTCCTCGAGCCGATTTAAACCATTAGTGACGGTCCTTCATGACCTAGGTTATTTACCTTAACACATATATTAAAACATGACACATATATTACAGATGTTAATATGACAAATGATATCACTAAAATTACTTATATTAAATCTATCATGCATTCACTCGCTCACTCACTCAGGACAGTGTATATATGGTTAAAGGAAACCAACTAACTACAAGGGTACAAATAGTTTATTACATTCATAGTGAAAAAAGAAAGACAAACATATAATTATGAAGAAAATATTAAAAGTACAAGTTCTTGGTTATATATTAATAGAGTACATAGTATTAAATTTTAGTAAGTTTTTATATATTCAATCATATTGACAAATGGAAAAGGAAAAAAAAAATAATTACATGTATCATATCTTAGGCATGCTAAAGCAAAATGATGATTTGCGACATACGAAAAAGAAAAAACTTATTTCACTTAAAAAAAAATTGGACAAAGAGGGAAGAAAAAAAAACTTTTGGTGTATTAGAACTTATATGAGTCTCTACCTCACGTCGAGATATTAAAATATTAATAATTTCGAGCGTCCAAATCACAACTCACGCACTAGTCGTAGTGTCCAAAACGTTTCGCTCCATTTAACTTAGTTTGTGGTCATTTATATATATCTCTATATGTATATATATATATATCTATTGGTTTACAAAACCATTCGTCGTCTATATTTGGTTTGTAACTGGTAACAGTTTATATCTGCAATCGCACACTGCTACTTCTATACCCATCTAGGGATTTCGAGAAAATAACTTTCACTAGAGGAAGTTTCTCCTCTTAGACGGTCTATTTCCAAATTTATTAATCGAATAATTTCAAGTTATTTATCCAACACTGGGACACTTCACGAGACCTTTCATTAGGATCACTTTCGTATATGTTTATACATGGTTCGGATTTAAAAAAAAAAAAATGATCTTCCACAGGTGTACGGAGTATGATGGTTCAAATTGAGGATAAAAAAAAACTGGTCGAGTCATAGGATACACATGTAGGTGAGAAGGATTCAAGGTGCACTTTCCACAATGGTTTTAGGTTAATTGCTCAGGGATAATATTTGTTATGATGTGGGTTACGTTTAGACCTGCCGATATTTTTCCAATGCATGCCATTATATAATTACAGAGGTTATCACTTACATTGATTCAGAAGAAAAGGAAAATTACTTAAGTGCACGGCGGTATTCTTAACAAAATCTACATTCTTAAATTCGTCGGAAGACTTCTGGTAAACTATAGCAACCAATACACGTCTAGGGGGACAGACACGAGCGCTCTTACATATATTCATAATACATTTAATATCATACTTTTACTTTAACATCATATTCACATACTAATTACACATATATTTCGAAGTATTTATTTCTCTCTATATATATATATATTTATAATAAATGCGCACACATTTAAATTAATCACCCCAACAATAAAATTTTTCAAGGTTGCAACATTGTCCAAGAAAACAAATGACTTCCAACATTACATTTGGAAACAAATTAAATTTTATCTGATACCGCGCGTCTATAAATTTTTAACTTTTATATAATCAATTCGTGTTTAAATCATGAAGGAAAAAAAAAAAACTTTGTGAGGCAGGCACGTAACACAGAGCATTTCTAGATATAACTAGGTAAATCAAAATACAATTTCTGGGCCCAGATTAACTACAAAGTAATCGAAAACCAAAACAGAAAGGAAAGTGACCAACGGATTAAAAAAAAAAAAAAAACTTAAGAGGGACGACGGTGAAAGAACATAATCGAAGTGTCGTCAACTACGAAGTCTTTGTTCATTTCGGCGATAGGTCAAAATGTGATGGAGGACCCAATCACTATCTACTTCATCCATGAATCGTGTCTTGCAACGTCTCAGCTGGTAATTTCAGATCAGAGTTGTACGTTAAATAAATCGTAAGTAACAAGTTCAAAATCTTGGGGGGGGGGAGGTTGAAAATTTTAAAAAAAACTTGAAGAAATGAAGACAGAGAGAGAGATAGAGAAGAAGGAAGACGAAGAATAGGGGCGCCAAAGACTTAAGTGAGAAATAACTAACGCTACAAAGTTAGAAGTCGAATTTCGCTCTCAACAAAATCCATAGCCAAAATATTCTTAACATGCCAAAAGGGTTGTCTACTCAAATACGTAGACTCAAGGGGCGTCCTGCTGCCAAGGATGCAAGTTCTGTGTCCATCAGATCCCAATCCCACAAGAGTTGGCTTGTAAGATTGAAATCCGATCCCCGTATCCGGCCCAGACCAGCAGGATAAAAGGAGGGGGGGAAAGGGACCAGGTAACTGCGTCCCCAATTTTGAAATCTCTAAGTAAAAAAAAAATATTCGACCCCTTAGGAAAACTAAGAAGGTTCGAGGACAGTAATGAAACTAGAATAGAAGTATTATCTAAGATATCCCTAACTAATGATTTGCCGAAATAAAAAAAAATTAAATAAACTGAATTTTGGATCGGTGATTTCTATTCCAAACCTCACCGATAGCTACCCTGCGCAGACACGCCACAGTCTGGGATGTCGTTAATTTCCCTCGTCTAATTAAACTAAGAAAAGAAATGAAAATACTTAAAGGGACATGGGGTCGACATCCGGGTACGCGAAAATAAATTTCAATAACTAATTGTTTTGATTCTGTACCCAGTCAGAGCTGTCGCCTCCATGAACATTGTAAGCTAGCCCGAGTAGGTAACGTGGGAAAAAAAAAATCTCACGGAGTGGTACATTCTATTTTTAAAACCGACCAGAAGATATGATTCACTACAGCCCTGTTGTCTAACTACTATTGTCTTTTCATAATTTATTATTCAATATGTCTAGTCAGCGATTATATGATGCTACCCATTCTATCAGATGGTATTACTATGGTTGATTACTATTATGACACATAAACTACAAAGTATTACCATAGTCCGACTATATATCACCCTCCGGTCCGCGTGATATTATGGTGCAGGGGTCAGAACCTGAGATGTTTGTAGTTACACGTATCTATTCAATATCTATATATCAACACGCGGCGAAGTATTCACTGGGCTACTATATATTTAACTATATGGGTGTCCTATATTCTATATTCATTTACTACAATATTCATATACTTATTAATATTCATATTCACATTAATATTCATTTGCCACGACGCTATATTCTACAAACACCCTGTTTCCTCTATCTACGCCCAGCCTATTTACACATTTCATCATAATACTTTAAAATCTATAATCACTACAAACATTTTCCCATTCCGATCACCGCACGACAACCTCACTCGAACCCAAGACTCTTTTACAACACACACAATACTATGTAATACTTGGTAGCTTTATTAAGAACGAAAGAAAAAAAATCCTATGTATGTTCACTGAAAATAGAATTATCTGCGATAATGTCTAATGTTTATAATATTCTGCATCAACAATGAAATTCTACAGCCACGAAGGAAAATGGACATTTAATATATTTTCAAAGCGAAGAACTAGCATCATATCGCCCGACTTCTGTTAAAAATTTACGTATTGTTTATTTATTTAAATATTTAGATTTCTAGACTATGCAGAATGTTGAAACTTTCAGAATATATTAATTTTAGGTCACTTGACCTAACTGTACATTCATATGGGCTGTGAATTATACCTTCTAGGTTTTATTTCGGAAAGAAAGGTCAATTTCATGAAAACTAAATCACTAAGCACCTCGACGGAAGAATGGCGGTTAGTACTGACTTTTGACACTAGGGCTAGCGACGATATAATGAACCCTTGAACAACTGAATGTGACCTTGTACACGGAATTATTATACTATATTACGTTCACTTAATGACGGAGTAATAAAATTTATCGCATAGTAAATACTACACTGTCCAACACACTCTTTCATCACTTAATTATCACTATCACTGATACTACATTACAAATATACACATACTACTCGAACTACAAGACACATCATGCCACATTCATACTACACACTACATTAATACATGTTATACTAATAAATATACATAGAAATCATTCAGATTTTACCATGTTAAATCGGCTCTATGAAAGGTAACGAAAGGAAAGAAATGAACAGGGCCAACTGGCCCTTTATTTACTAAATCACATTCTTTACTCGACCTATTTAATCGATGCCCTGAGGGGACATATCGGAGTATTAGCTAGCAATAGGACCCCTGCCCTGAAGGGGCAGGAACCCGGAACAAACTACATATTTAACTCATCCCGCTGGAAGCCGTACTCCCAATTTGGGAGTCAGATAGGAGCCCTTACTGAAATTTACACGTGCATTGTGATTACTGGACTGACTACCACAAAATTAAATACCGCCATGTTACTAATAAATAAATACAAAAAGAAATCACATCCACTACATACACGAACACAAACGGTAGTGAGGCAGGCCTTACGTAACTAGAAAAGGAATAATTTTAAGGATAAGAATATTTTAAGGGAGAAAACACCACTCCTCCGAAACTGTTTATAGATTCCTAAGAAAACTCGCAAACTGATGCACTTTACAAAGCCTGTCCATAACTAACAATATCTGCACAACATGGCGTCATCTATTTTTTATTTCTTCAGTCCGGTTTTTACTATGAAAAACTAACAAATTATGGCTCCGTAGCTTCCTGCTTGGTAGTTATTCGACTATTATATTAGTTTTACCTTTTACTGCAGTTTCTCTCACTCCGTTGCGACCTTTTAAGCTCGACGATCGAAATCTGGCTGTTGTCAGCAAGATTTTCCGGCTTGGAATGGAATAATTGCGCCCTAATATCATAGCGTGGGTTTATCAGCCAATCAAAACTAAGCATTTTGGCGGTGGGGCTTTGAAACGAATAAAATTTGGTGAAATCTGGATTAAACTAGATTTTAGAAGGACCTAGGTATCTAAAAGAGAGGTGAAGGGTGGTCCTAAAAATTCTGTCGAATTTTAGATTGGTTATTTGATCTGGAAAGTTCCGTCCAATAGTGGATCTATATTTTCGGATAGCACTGACACCGTAAGAATTGTAATAATCCATTTACATATACATATGCAAGACTTATAACTAATTTAAAATATAAATAAAGATACTGATTCCCAAAACTATCATTCCCAATGAATTTTTTACAGTTTTTCCATGTTAATTTGAAATAGAATAACAAATAAAATTACGAATTATATGAACAGCCAGAAATTTTTTGTTAAACGTCAAGTACAGTCGGTGCAAAAAATTTCGGGCACCCTCCTATTAAAAACATAATTTCATTAGACTGTAATGGCATATTACAGTTCCCCGGCGTCGTTAAAAAAAATTTTGTTTGAATAACAAAATTTTGTCGAATAGAATTAACATGTATTAATACTAATAAACTAACTACTCACTCATACACTCATACACTCATACACTCAAATGAGACAGTGTAACATTCACTTTGGGTATTGAGATAGAAGTTCACGTTTTTTTGTCCTCGGTACAGTTGAAAAGCTTAAGATTTTGGAAATTGTGAGTTCCGATACTTTCACCTTTTAGGTAGCAGGAAAACACGAGGTAACCAGTTCGCAATGTTCCCATCGAAAGTGGGAAAATGTTCAATATCCCGGAGGGACACTTTAGAGCTCACGCTAACATGAGTAGGGGAATAGTTACTGGGAATTAACATATTATCCTGCACAATCGGAGTCGTCACCGGATTTACCACCGACGACGTAGTAGCGGTGTTATAACTACCCATGTAAGGGAAAGGGATTTTGTTGGTCGTATTGAACATGTTGGGCTCCATCACCGGACCAATCGCACCCATGAACAACGACTCAGAATGGCACCCATCTCCTTTTCCCGGCAACACGCTATGTGATTGTATACCTCCATGTAAGGAGGGAGCACTCACGCTAGTGACCGTAGTCGTCACAACACTCGACTGATTCGGCACACTATTAGAATTGAACCACGACTTGGGTTCTGACCGATGCATGGGGTAGTGCGTCGCAATATCCCGTGCATCAACCGACATTAAATTTTCTTTTCCTGCGCCACGGGTAGTTGTAGCGGGTAATATTCCTGAGGAATCGCTACCGGGGAAAGGATAGGTTACCTCTGATTTTTCGCGACTAGATTTTGTCATTTCTTTTCGAATATTTACTATGTCATTTTGAATTTTCAAAACTTTCTGGTCAGTTACTTCCAGTTCGGTTTTCAATGATAAGTCTGACAAGGTTGACTTTAAACTATCAATTTCGGCCTGCTGTGTTTCCAGTTTATTGTCGATTTTATGTAATTTTGTATCCATTTCTTCAATTTCAGAATTTACATGATCTAATTTACTTTCAGTCTCCTGCTGAAATTGCTTTAGGGACTGTTGAGCCTCGCATCTGACCAAATCGATGTCAGTAGACGTTTGCTCTCTCAATTTGTTTATTGAGGAAGCAAAGTCCAAGCATATGTTGTCTATTTTGTGAGTTAATACTTCGAATCGAGATTCGGTTTCTCGGTTCGAGGCATCTATTTTTTCATTCATTTCCCGGCTATTCTTATTCATTTCGCGTCTCATTTCCAGGCTATTTTCATTCATTTCGCGTCTCATCTCTCGGCTATTATTATCTATATTTTCATTTATTTCGCGTCTCATTTCCTGTAGCATTTGTTGCAATGAAAGGAGGAGAGCGTCATTATTAGATGACCCAGTCTTCCTTTTCTTTTCTTTGGGTTTATCACCAACTGGATCCCCATCTCTTTCATCATCAGCGAGGTCAGATATCTCCACTGGAGATATTTGGCCTCGGTTCTTCGGAGTACTATACCCTCGCTCACCATCCGAATCGGGATGTTCATTTTCCTTTTCAGAGGATAAACTCATGGGTTCACGCGACTGGTGGAGCTTCTCCTCACATTCTTTACAATATTTGACTATCTCACCAGCCCGGACCTTTTCTGCATTTTCCGCAGTATCCTCTAAATTAATACAACTGAAATGAATCCATTTCAGTCCACATTCGTGACACCTCACTAGCCTACGGGAGACGCGAGCTCTTTTCTCACTACCTTCTAATGTACATTGTGTACATGAGACTTCCGCGTTCTCGTGTGATACGACTTCTCTATTGGTTGCCATAGCTTCGACCCAAAAAGACACAATATAAATACATGCAATTATATACTTATCGACTAACAAGACTTATTATTCAGGCACTGTTCATAAATTAAGGGACTCCTATCTAATTCCCTCCTTGGGTCAACTTCCAGCATTTTCAAATTTTAGAAGTCACTTTAGCAAATTCCTTCATTTCCCCCTTTCTACAGAGAGAGACAAAGATAGCAGAACAGCCAATGACTATAATTATTTAATCTCACTGTAACTTTTTAATTATTCATCTTTGTGGCCAAGTCAATATGTGCTCGATCCTAAACAGTGTTTAATAAATAATTTCAGATTCGTTACCAGGGAAAACAATTGTTTCCATGGTAACTGTCCGATGTCAACGGTCGCCAAATTTGAAAGAAAACTTCTTGTCCGTTGCCATAGAAACCGCCGTTTCCAGGGCAACAGGTCCTGTCACGGTTAGCCAAAATTGAAAGAAAACTTCTGTCCGTTGCCATAGAAACCGTCGTTTCTAGGGCAACAGATCCTGTCATGGTTAGCCAAAATTGAAAGAATACGTTAAATTTAACGAAGATAAAAGAGCTAATGTAATAGTTGGAGAGGAGTCGCTAAAATTAATTCTCTTTAACGAGGACGATTACGAAAGATCACTTACTGATTGAAATCCAGATTATTTTCCAATAGAGTAACTTCCAATAAACCTTTTGTTATTGTTAATTATTCCATATCGGACTCCCGAAGAAAACTCATCGAAACAACTTATTGACCGTGCCAATAGCGACTACTCTCAATCATGACTCCGTTTTCTTTCATTTAGAAATAGGAAAGAAAGAGAAGAAAGTAGAAGGGTAAAAGAAGGAGGTTGGTAAAGAAGAAAGAAAAGAAATAGGGTATTTTAATGAGAAACAGATTACTGGATAATTCCGGAAATATAGTAAAAGGTCGGGAAAGTCGTTGAAAGATGAATCATTCTAAATGTTATTAACAACTAATCAATTTTGGAATGCTTCGGAATAGACACATGTTCCCTCATACCACCCAGACCTAGCTCCAGGCACCACGATCATGGGGTTGCCCAGACCTAGACCTGGAAATGAGAAAAGTGAAATTTAATTCTTTGTAAAGTTATTCCAACCGGTGATTGATAACTATCCAGCATCTGAACTCTGTCCTCTAGGATCGACCACACATATGAATTAGCCAAGGAAAGAAAAAAAAAATCAAACTTATAAACTCAATATAAATTTATGTATCGTATCAATAAGAATTTCAACTTCCTGGAAGAAAGATGTCGTATTTAGGCTTATCCTGCTATTTTTGCTTCACTCCTCGAGCCGATTTAAACCATTAGTGACGGTCCTTCATGACCTAGGTTATTTACCTTAACACATATATTAAAACATGACACATATATTACAGATGTTAATATGACAAATGATATCACTAAAATTACTTATATTAAATCTATCATGCATTCACTCGCTCACTCACTCAGGACAGTGTATATATGGTTAAAGGAAACCAACTAACTACAAGGGTACAAATAGTTTATTACATTCATAGTGAAAAAAGAAAGACAAACATATAATTATGAAGAAAATATTAAAAGTACAAGTTCTTGGTTATATATTAATAGAGTACATAGTATTAAATTTTAGTAAGTTTTTATATATTCAATCATATTGACAAATGGAAAAGGAAAAAAAAATAATTACATGTATCATATCTTAGGCATGCTAAAGCAAAATGATGATTTGCGACATACGAAAAAGAAAAAACTTATTTCACTTAAAAAAAAATTGGACAAAGAGGGAAGAAAAAAAAACTTTTGGTGTATTAGAACTTATATGAGTCTCTACCTCACGTCGAGATATTAAAATATTAATAATTTCGAGCGTCCAAATCACAACTCACGCACTAGTCGTAGTGTCCAAAACGTTTCGCTCCATTTAACTTAGTTTGTGGTCATTTATATATATCTCTATATGTATATATATATATATATCTATTGGTTTACAAAACCATTCGTCGTCTATATTTGGTTTGTAACTGGTAACAGTTTATATCTGCAATCGCACACTGCTACTTCTATACCCATCTAGGGATTTCGAGAAAATAACTTTCACTAGAGGAAGTTTCTCCTCTTAGACGGTCTATTTCCAAATTTATTAATCGAATAATTTCAAGTTATTTATCCAACACTGGGACACTTCACGAGACCTTTCATTAGGATCACTTTCGTATATGTTTATACATGGTTCGGATTTAAAAAAAAAAATGATCTTCCACAGGTGTACGGAGTATGATGGTTCAAATTGAGGATAAAAAAAAACTGGTCGAGTCATAGGATACACATGTAGGTGAGAAGGATTCAAGGTGCACTTTCCACAATGGTTTTAGGTTAATTGCTCAGGGATAATATTTGTTATGATGTGGGTTACGTTTAGACCTGCCGATATTTTTCCAATGCATGCCATTATATAATTACAGAGGTTATCACTTACATTGATTCAGAAGAAAAGGAAAATTACTTAAGTGCACGGCGGTATTCTTAACAAAATCTACATTCTTAAATTCGTCGGAAGACTTCTGGTAAACTATAGCAACCAATACACGTCTAGGGGGACAGACACGAGCGCTCTTACATATATTCATAATACATTTAATATCATACTTTTACTTTAACATCATATTCACATACTAATTACACATATATTTCGAAGTATTTATTTCTCTCTATATATATATATATTTATAATAAATGCGCACACATTTAAATTAATCACCCCAACAATAAAATTTTTCAAGGTTGCAACATTGTCCAAGAAAACAAATGACTTCCAACATTACATTTGGAAACAAATTAAATTTTATCTGATACCGCGCGTCTATAAATTTTTAACTTTTATATAATCAATTCGTGTTTAAATCATGAAGGAAAAAAAAAAACTTTGTGAGGCAGGCACGTAACACAGAGCATTTCTAGATATAACTAGGTAAATCAAAATACAATTTCTGGGCCCAGATTAACTACAAAGTAATCGAAAACCAAAACAGAAAGGAAAGTGACCAACGGATTAAAAAAAAAAAAAACTTAAGAGGGACGACGGTGAAAGAACATAATCGAAGTGTCGTCAACTACGAAGTCTTTGTTCATTTCGGCGATAGGTCAAAATGTGATGGAGGACCCAATCACTATCTACTTCATCCATGAATCGTGTCTTGCAACGTCTCAGCTGGTAATTTCAGATCAGAGTTGTACGTTAAATAAATCGTAAGTAACAAGTTCAAAATCTTGGGGGGGGGGGAGGTTGAAAATTTTAAAAAAAACTTGAAGAAATGAAGACAGAGAGAGAGATAGAGAAGAAGGAAGACGAAGAATAGGGGCGCCAAAGACTTAAGTGAGAAATAACTAACGCTACAAAGTTAGAAGTCGAATTTCGCTCTCAACAAAATCCATAGCCAAAATATTCTTAACATGCCAAAAGGGTTGTCTACTCAAATACGTAGACTCAAGGGGCGTCCTGCTGCCAAGGATGCAAGTTCTGTGTCCATCAGATCCCAATCCCACAAGAGTTGGCTTGTAAGATTGAAATCCGATCCCCGTATCCGGCCCAGACCAGCAGGATAAAAGGAGGGGGGGAAAGGGACCAGGTAACTGCGTCCCCAATTTTGAAATCTCTAAGTAAAAAAAAAATATTCGACCCCTTAGGAAAACTAAGAAGGTTCGAGGACAGTAATGAAACTAGAATAGAAGTATTATCTAAGATATCCCTAACTAATGATTTGCCGAAATAAAAAAAAATTAAATAAACTGAATTTTGGATCGGTGATTTCTATTCCAAACCTCACCGATAGCTACCCTGCGCAGACACGCCACAGTCTGGGATGTCGTTAATTTCCCTCGTCTAATTAAACTAAGAAAAGAAATGAAAATACTTAAAGGGACATGGGGTCGACATCCGGGTACGCGAAAATAAATTTCAATAACTAATTGTTTTGATTCTGTACCCAGTCAGAGCTGTCGCCTCCATGAACATTGTAAGCTAGCCCGAGTAGGTAACGTGGGAAAAAAAAATCTCACGGAGTGGTACATTCTATTTTTAAAACCGACCAGAAGATATGATTCACTACAGCCCTGTTGTCTAACTACTATTGTCTTTTCATAATTTATTATTCAATATGTCTAGTCAGCGATTATATGATGCTACCCATTCTATCAGATGGTATTACTATGGTTGATTACTATTATGACACATAAACTACAAAGTATTACCATAGTCCGACTATATATCACCCTCCGGTCCGCGTGATATTATGGTGCAGGGGTCAGAACCTGAGATGTTTGTAGTTACACGTATCTATTCAATATCTATATATCAACACGCGGCGAAGTATTCACTGGGCTACTATATATTTAACTATATGGGTGTCCTATATTCTATATTCATTTACTACAATATTCATATACTTATTAATATTCATATTCACATTAATATTCATTTGCCACGACGCTATATTCTACAAACACCCTGTTTCCTCTATCTACGCCCAGCCTATTTACACATTTCATCATAATACTTTAAAATCTATAATCACTACAAACATTTTCCCATTCCGATCACCGCACGACAACCTCACTCGAACCCAAGACTCTTTTACAACACACACAATACTATGTAATACTTGGTAGCTTTATTAAGAACGAAAGAAAAAAAAATCCTATGTATGTTCACTGAAAATAGAATTATCTGCGATAATGTCTAATGTTTATAAAATTCTGCATCAACAATGAAATTCTACAGCCACGAAGGAAAATGGACATTTAATATATTTTCAAAGCGAAGAACTAGCATCATATCGCCCGACTTCTGTTAAAAATTTACGTATTGTTTATTTATTTAAATATTTAGATTTCTAGACTATGCAGAATGTTGAAACTTTCAGAATATATTAATTTTAGGTCACTTGACCTAACTGTACATTCATATGGGCTGTGAATTATACCTTCTAGGTTTTATTTCGGAAAGAAAGGTCAATTTCATGAAAACTAAATCACTAAGCACCTCGACGGAAGAATGGCGGTTAGTACTGACTTTTGACACTAGGGCTAGCGACGATATAATGAACCCTTGAACAACTGAATGTGACCTTGTACACGGAATTATTATACTATATTACGTTCACTTAATGACGGAGTAATAAAATTTATCGCATAGTAAATACTACACTGTCCAACACACTCTTTCATCACTTAATTATCACTATCACTGATACTACATTACAAATATACACATACTACTCGAACTACAAGACACATCATGCCACATTCATACTACACACTACATTAATACATGTTATACTAATAAATATACATAGAAATCATTCAGATTTTACCATGTTAAATCGGCTCTATGAAAGGTAACGAAAGGAAAGAAATGAACAGGGCCAACTGGCCCTTTATTTACTAAATCACATTCTTTACTCGACCTATTTAATCGATGCCCTGAGGGGACATATCGGAGTATTAGCTAGCAATAGGACCCCTGCCCTGAAGGGGCAGGAACCCGGAACAAACTACATATTTAACTCATCCCGCTGGAAGCCGTACTCCCAATTTGGGAGTCAGATAGGAGCCCTTACTGAAATTTACACGTGCATTGTGATTACTGGACTGACTACCACAAAATTAAATACCGCCATGTTACTAATAAATAAATACAAAAAGAAATCACATCCACTACATACACGAACACAAACGGTAGTGAGGCAGGCCTTACGTAACTAGAAAAGGAATAATTTTAAGGATAAGAATATTTTAAGGGAGAGAACACCACTCCTCCGAAACTGTTTATAGATTCCTAAGAAAACTCGCAAACTGATGCACTTTACAAAGCCTGTCCATAACTAACAATATCTGCACAACATGGCGTCATCTATTTTTTATTTCTTCAGTCCGGTTTTTACTATGAAAAACTAACAAATTATGGCTCCGTAGCTTCCTGCTTGGTAGTTATTCGACTATTATATTAGTTTTACCTTTTACTGCAGTTTCTCTCACTCCGTTGCGACCTTTTAAGCTCGACGATCGAAATCTGGCTGTTGTCAGCAAGATTTTCCGGCTTGGAATGGAATAATTGCGCCCTAATATCATAGCGTGGGTTTATCAGCCAATCAAAACTAAGCATTTTGGCGGTGGGGCTTTGAAACGAATAAAATTTGGTGAAATCTGGATTAAACTAGATTTTAGAAGGACCTAGGTATCTAAAAGAGAGGTGAAGGGTGGTCCTAAAAATTCTGTCGAATTTTAGATTGGTTATTTGATCTGGAAAGTTCCGTCCAATAGTGGATCTATATTTTCGGATAGCACTGACACCGTAAGAATTGTAATAATCCATTTACATATACATATGCAAGACTTATAACTAATTTAAAATATAAATAAAGATACTGATTCCCAAAACTATCATTCCCAATGAATTTTTTACAGTTTTTCCATGTTAATTTGAAATAGAATAACAAATAAAATTACGAATTATATGAACAGCCAGAAATTTTTTGTTAAACGTCAAGTACAGTCGGTGCAAAAAATTTCGGGCACCCTCCTATTAAAAACATAATTTCATTAGACTGTAATGGCATATTACATAATAAAGTACATTGTACAGCACAATCATGATTATGTCCCGTATTATTGTTCTGTACAGAAATTACTTCAATACCTGGATCTTGATGCGAAGTGCCATCTCTTGTCCTCCCATTACGTTTATCCACGTAGTTCGCTGTATTCCTGGAATTTCGCCATACATTTCGTCTATTTTTAAACCTATTTTGATTATATGGTCTAACATATGGATTGCTACGATTAATTAGGTTAGGCGGATTCCCTACATAACTTTGCCTATTTTGCTCATTTTGATTGCTAGAGTATACTCGGCTTAGGTTATGTTCCGTATTATTCACACTTCGGATATCTAAATTCCGAACAGGCACCAAATGATCTGAATTATTCTTATTTTTACCCATTCCTGCTTGTTGATTCATGGCATGGTATTGAGTTTCATAGCATTGGACAAGCATTAATAAATGGTTGAAACTCATACACTGTGTGGAAAATAAGATCTGTTGTAATTTAAATGGAAGCAAATTTCGAATCGATGCTATTATTCTCGATTCCGATTGCAATGGATTAACGACCTTTAATTCGTTGTAGGTATTTACAACAAACTCTACAACAGATTTACGCAATCGAGGATTGAAGTGTTGATTTCTAATGGTAGCATCTCTATTCGCAAGCAAAAAGTCATTTTCATAATTGGCGATCAGTGCCGCTTTGAATTCTTCATATGTACTGATGTGATCACGTACTGCTTTAAACCATAATGAACAAGGTGGGAGTAATACATGAGGGATTAATTTCATATATTGTGATCTATCTATACACATTATATTGCATTCGTCCTGGAATTTCTCTAAGAAAGAAGTAGCATTCTCGTTACACTTACCACTGAATTTGCTCATAGCTCGAATTTCACTCATCTTAACACTTAATTTTACCTTCCTTTTATCATTCCGTGTACTTATTGGGTGATAGTTCCTATCCATGACGTGATGTGTCGTTACACCATCTATGTTTCGCCCATCTGTACCCTTCGGATGTATTTCTTCCAATATAATATCCTCATCAGACACCGGCGAAGGCGAGTTCATCTCTGGTGAGTGGGGAAACTCCATGCGATCACTACACATGTTATTACGGTATGTGTTGTTCTTAACCTGTAGCATTCTAATTTCTTCCTGTAACGTAGCTATCAATTGCGTATTTGCACGTATATTGTTAGAATTATTGATGACCTGGATCTTTTGTTGTTGAACAGAAGATTCTGTTACTTCTAAATCCTTTTTTACATCACTGATTTCTTGTCTCAGGTGATTGTGATTACCCTGGCATTCCTCCGATATTCCTTTTAACTTTTCCTCGAACTGCGAGGTGATATCGCTCATCGTCTGGATAATTAATTGTTTCGTTTCATCCGACTTCTGTTCCATCTTCTGTTCTATCGTCTGCTTCAATTCTTCGTATTGCTTGTTAGATTCATCAGACTTCTGTTCTATTCGTCTACTTAATTCTTCAGAGTTATGCTTCATCGTCTGCTTTAACTCGGTAGACATTTGCATCAATTGCCGTTGTAAGACTAGCAAGATTCGGTCTTCTGATGTCAATCCTGATGTTACACTAGGTTCACCGTTGTCACTATTAGTGGATTCATTCTCCATTATTTCAGTGTCCATTTTCCTTATAATTATTCTACCACTTCTCAATATGGTGAAATTTGTACTCATTAACTTTATGACAAAAGTAAATTCAACCTTACTCTGCTTCGGGATATGAATTTACAACAAATCCCGGGTGAGGTAAACCAAAATTTTTATATAACGGGCTTACTAAGAGTAGTCGTTAACCTGGTTCGGCTTAGTAAGATATATAAATCTTAAGTGGTAGTATTTGTTTGCATGTAAAAATTATCTTTAATAATTATATACCATTATTCTCACCTTTTCTATTAGAATGATAACGTCGATGAACGTTGTTAAAATGGTTTATTAGCTGATATACTTTATAATATATTTTCCTTCAAACTGTCAAGCACACAAACTTGCTGACTAGGTATCCATAAACATGTACATAGCAACAACTATCCCATAATAATATTTTTACATATATTGAAAACATTCTTCTATTGTTATTATTAAATTAACATTCTATTAAGTATAGTGCACATGTATGAGCACTTTCTGCCCAAGGTACAGGTAATTATTAATCTATCCAAAGTATTTCGTTATACTATAATATATCCTCAACATCAGAGCGTAAGAGAAGATATAGGCTACTTGTTTGGATCATTTCGCAAGAGTGCTTACAAAATTCAAATTCCCTAGAGAACATGAAAGTTTCAACACTACTTTAGTTGAGAACGTAATACGGAAAGAATCTTCGATGTAAATACAAAACAACGATGTTAGGGAAAAAGGTTTGTAAGCAAGGATTTGAAAGAGGATACTGTTGCATTATCGATAGATGCGGGAAACATCTCACCATCAAATTCTTATGCAGTGAAGTGCACAGGGAATCTTCTATCGGAGGTTATACAGTATCCTCAGAGGCAATGCGAAAGGAAAACTTACATGTGTCTAACATGTAAGGGAAAAGCAATTATGGTGCAAGGGAGTAGGAGAACCGGTATGGACAAAAATAAATGAGTTTCGTTTTACGGTTTTGAAACTACGGTAGACTTCCAAACTGTGTAATACAAGATTGAAATAGATCCATAATTTCTGTGTGTTCATCTCATTTTGAATCCGCGTCAACATCACTTTTTTTTACTATTTCTTACAATTATTAGATTTCCAAACGATGCTATGCATAAGTGTCGGAAGTCTTATCAGGTAGAGCGGCTTTGTTTGTCTGTCTGTCTGTCAACAGATATCAGAGCATACCCGGTAAGATATATCGAGAACCGGTTTCCTGCAGTCGATTCAGTGTCCTAAGAATAGCTTCCATCTTCTACCTTGAAGCTCTATTCAGATATTAAGCGGTTCAAATTAACCATTTTTAGTTTCAAGGTTTATCGTCACAGAACAAAAACAGTAACAGATAGCAAGAATTAGTATATCGGAGTCGTCTCAGTGTTTCAGGACAACATATCTTGACTATCTAAAACACTTTAGTAAAATCTGAAATGGTTCTAATTAACGATTACTTCCAGTTTCGGTACTGATTTCCATAGAACAAAAACAATAAGAAATATCAAGATGTGGTTTCTCGTAATCGATTCAGCATCTCAGAAATATATTCTGTCTCCTCCATTGACCCTGTATTCAAATCGGAAGTGATTCAAATTAAGCGAGTCGCAAGATAACTGACTGACCAATATCTCGGTAACGGTAAGACAAACGCAAAAAATTCCATCACTTCTTTAGATTAGGGATGGGCATAACCGGATTTTTATAAAAACCGGAAACCGATTACTAAAGAACCGAAACACGAAAAACCGGCACTTTGGTTTTCTCCAAAACCGGTTCGGTCTTTCACAACGACCGAAACTGGTTTCGGTGAAAACTTTTCGAAAACACATAAAACTATTTCTGTAGAGACGGATTCAGTTTCCGGACAACAACGAAACACTATTCTGGTCAGAAATAGAACAAATTTGGTAAAAAAAAAAGCGGAATCGGTTTTGAAGAAAATCGAAACCGAATCCGGTGAAAAATCAAACCGGTTTTGAAGAAAACCGAAACCGGTTTCGGTCAAATCCGTACCGGTTTTTTGGAGAAAACCTAAACCGGGTTTTTGAAAATTTTCAAAAACTGGTTTCGGTTTTTCTAAAAACCGAAAACCGAAAAACCGGTTTTTGTGCCCACCACTACTTTAGATAATTTTTGATAATCTATCGAACGGAGGGCTCAAAATTGAAAAATTGGCAAATAGACACACAGACAGACAGAGAATTCAGTAACTAACTGTTAAATTCGTTAAAAAGTAAACATCTAGATTCTTGGAGGTGTGATATCGACATTTTTATTGCCAGGTAATTTGAAATATGGATTAAGGTTTTTGTTGTTGGAGGTAGAAGATGCTCTCTAATAGTACTGAAGAGGTTTGAGTAATACCTTCGAGTCTCATCCTAAACGAAGGGAAAATCCCAGCCTACATTTCTAAGTGAAAAAAAACGAGCAATGCCTTAGGCCGGTAAAGTAAGCTGGGACAAACTGATTCTCGGGATACGAGTCAGCCTATATCAGGTGTCAAAGACGTTCTAGGAGAGTAGATAAGCGGGTAGAGGCCTGAGATTTTTTTTGCTCTTACGACGGGAAAACTGTCCTGAAAGGCGGTCGAATCACAAGGTGTTCAATGGTATGGAGATGTGTTAAGGAAATGGGAATACTATCACATTATTTTTTCCCAGAAGGTATGAAGAAGTTGAGTTGAGTTGATTTTGGGTTTAGCGTTCCGTTCAGCAGCGAGGCTATATGAGACGTGGACCTACTGATTAACGTGAAATCCGAACCACATAAGCTTCCGCCGGGAATCGAAGCCGGGTTTCTCACACCGAGGTACGAAGAAGGAAGCTAAAGCTAATAATGGTTCTTTCGGAGGTAAAATAGTTCTCGTTCGAGTCTTCGGGTACGGATTATCCACAAAGAACCACAAAAACAGAAAATACATAAGACAAAAGAAATAATTAACATTTCAGTATACGAACGTGGAATGTACGAATTTTACGACGGTCATGCAAACTTGTAAATTGAAAAGTGGAAGTGGATAAATGTAAAGTAAATATAGTCGGTTTGAGTGAAGTGCGAAGGTCAGGAAAAAAGAAATAGTGTCGGAAAATTACACAATATTCTATTTGGGTGGTGTTAAAGTCGAGAATAGTGTTGCAATAGCGATGATAAAAGAAACAGAAAAAGTATAACCAAAGTGGAATGCTGTAGTGACCGCTTGATGTTTGTAAAGTAAGTGTAAAACCAGTGGATATCGTGATAATACAAGTGTATAAAGAACCGACTATGATAATAATAAAGAAGAAATATATGACGAGAATAGTGACTTATTGCATCAAGAGAGAGGAAATGAAGTCAACGACATTGTAATGGGAGACCTCAACAGGTGGTGGGAGAAGAACCCCCTGAGTTAAGTGGTGGGATCATTTGGACTAGGAAGAAGAAAAGTACGGGGTAGGTATGATATGGTGGTGACGAATATGTGGTAAAGAAAAGAAAGCACAAGCTGTACACGCGGAAAAGTTCTGGAGAAAAGAAACGCTACCAAATCGAGTACATTCTCGTCAAGCAATGTTTCAGAAATGGTGCACGAGACGTGAAGACACTATCAGGAACATTGATTCGAACAAAAAAATCCCCTGATGATGAAATTGCAGACCTGTTTAAAGTCAATCAAGAAGAATAGAAGGAGAAATTGAAAAATGGAATTACGAACGACTAAGAAGTACGGACAGTAATATGAAAGAAGAAATAGAAGAAAAATTCGGTGCAATGGACCATGTGGTAAGCAACGTAGAAAATAGCTGGGAAAAAATTGATCAAATTTTCCTAGCTACACTCAGCAAAACATTGGTACGATGAAAAAAGCAGCAACAAAACCGTAGGTAACTGAAGTGATGCTTAAGAAAACGGAGTAACACAGAAGGGCGAAAAGTACGTACATCAAAGAGTACAGAAGACCGACTAATGAATTGAGAAGAGAAACTAAAAAAGCCAGAGAGAAGTACATGGAAGATATATGTAAATAAATAATGGAACTTTATCGTAAGATATAATCTGATGTACCAGAAAGCACAAGAATTAGAAGGGAAAGCTAACAAAAGTATACGCACATTTGGAATCGAAGATGGACAAAGGTTACATAGTCACTGACCATCAACGAATCTTTAGGATCGGGGAGGAATATATAAAGGATCTGTATGACCAGAAGAACTACCCAAGAGATATCGCAATAGAAGCAAAGGAAGAGATGTATAGAGAAGAAAAAGGATCCACAATAATGGAAAGTAAAGTAGCACAAACTATCAAACGAAGAAGGAAGGCCACTGCAGATACTAGTGGATTTGCTAAAGAGATTAGAAGACAATGCAATGAAAGTTCTGACTTCACTTATTAACAAGATCTACCTGAATGCAGAATGGCCAAAGATTTTTCTAGATTTTACAATGGCTGCAAAAGAAGGCAAAGAAATGTAGTGGTCACAAAATGATTGGTCTTATTTCCCACACTGGAAAAACTATCGCGCGCATACTGAAGGCTATGGAAAGTAAAAAAGGAAGGATGTTGAAGGAAGATCAATTAGGATTTCGGAAAGAAAAGTTCATCAAACATGCTATTGGATTGATGAGAATTATATCAGAACGAGATCTTGACACAAAGGAAAGAGTTGTGTTTGTGCTTCATCCACTGGCCAAAAGCTTTCGATCGCGTCCATTGGACCAAACTTCTGAAAATACTTAAAGAAATCGGAGTCAATTGAATGGATCGAAGACTCATTCTCAACCTATACTCAGAGTGAAGTTGCGATGGAATCAAGGAGAAACCAACAGTATTGAAATTGGAAAAGGAGTCAGACAAGGATGTAGTATGTTATGCAAATTATTCAACATTTACAGTAAATATTTAATGAAAGAAGCATTAATTGAAGTTGGAGATTTTAAGATTGGAGGTTAGATCACTAACAAGATCAGGTATGACACAGTTTTTATATCTAGAACCGAGGAAGAACTACAGGAGATGATGGATAAAATACGGAAATAATATGGAATGGAAGTAATATCGAAAAATCGAAATTTCTGAGGACATCCCTTGGAAACAGGTCCTTACGTATCCGGGTAGAACAAAGAGAGCTCTAAGAGTTCAAACATCTAGGAAGTCTTATGACGAGAGACACTTACTGCACCAAAGAGATTAGGCCAAGAACTGCAGTAGCCAAAGAGGAATTCAATAAGAAAAAGTCTCTTTTTAAGCCGCAGGATTAATATTGGACTAAGAAAGAAGTTAGTCAAGTGCTGCCATAGGCTACATGAAGCATTCAACAAGAAAAGATTACTCTTAACTTGCAGGCTTATTATTGGACTAAGAAAGAAGTTAGTCAAGTGCTGCCATAGGCTACATGAAGCATTCAACAAGAAAAGATCACTCTTAACTTGCAGGCTTATTATTGGACTAAGAAAGAAGTTAGTCAAGTGCTGCCATAGGCTACATGAAGCATTCAACAAGAAAATATCACTCTTAACTTGCAGGCTTATTATTGGACTAAGAAAGAAGATAGTCAAGTGCTGCCATAGGCTACATGAAGCATTCAACAAGAAAATATCACTCTTAATTTGCAGGCTTATTATTGGACTAAGAAAGAAGATAGTCAAGTGCTGCCATAGGCTACATGAACCATTCAACAAGAAAATATCACTCTTAATTTGCAGGCTTATTATTGGACTAAGAAAGAAGATAGTCAAGTGCTGCCATAGGCTACATGAAGCATTCAACAAGAAAAGATCACTCTTAATTTGCAGGCTTATTATTGGACTAAGAAAGAAGATAGTCAAGTGCTGCCATAGGCTACATGAAGCATTCAACAAGAAAAGATTACTCTTAACTTTCAGGCTTATTATTGGACTAAGAAAGAAGATAGTCAAGTGCTGCCATAGGCTACATGAAGCATTCAACAAGAAAAGATCACTCTTAACTTGCAGGCTTATTATTCGACTAAGAAAGAAGTTAGTCAAGTGCTGTCATAGGCTACATGAAGCATTCAACAAGAAAAGATCACTCTTAATTTGCAGGCTTATTATTGGACTAAGAAAGAAGATAGTCAAGTGCTGCCATAGGCTACATGAAGCATTCAACAAGAAAAGATCACTCTTAATTTGCAGGCTTATTATTTTACTAAGAAAGAAGATAGTCAAGTGCTGCCATAGGCTACATGAAGCATTCAACAAGAAAAGATTACTCTTAACTTGCAGGCTTATTATTGGACTAAGAAAGAAGTTAGTCAAGTGCTGCCATAGGCTACATGAAGCATTCAACAAGAAAAGATCACTCTTAACTTGCAGGCTTATTATTGGACTAAGAAAGAAGATAGTCAAGTGCTGCCATAGGCTACATGAACCATTCAACAAGAAAATATCACTCTTAATTTGCAGGCTTATTATTGGACTAAGAAAGAAGATAGTCAAGTGCTGCCATAGGCTACATGAAGCATTCAACAAGAAAAGATTACTCTTAACTTGCAGGCTTATTATTGGACTAAGAAAGAAGTTAGTCAAATGCTGCCATAGGCTACATGAAGCATTCAACAAGAAAAGATCACTCTTAATTTGCAGGCTTATTATTGGACTAAGAAAGGAGATAGTCAAGTGCTGCCATAGGCTACATGAAGCATTCAACAAGAAAAGATCACTCTTAATTTGCAGGCTTATTATTGGACTAAGAAAGAAGATAGTCAAGTGCTGCCATAGGCTACATGAAGCATTCAACAAGAAAAGATTACTCTTAACTTGCAGGCTTATTATTGGACTAAGAAAGAAGTTAGTCAAATGCTGCCATAGGCTACATGAAGCATTCAACAAGAAAAGATCACTCTTAATTTGCAGGCTTATTATTGGACTAAGAAAGGAGATAGTCAAGTGCTGCCATAGGCTACATGAAGCATTCAACAAGAAAAGATTACTCTTAACTTGCAGGCTTATTATTGGACTAAGAAAGAAGATAGTCAAGTGCTGCCATAGGCTACATGAAGCATTCAACAAGAAAAGATTACTCTTAACTTGCAGGCTTATTATTGGACTAAGAAAGAAGATAGTCAAGTGCTGCCATAGGCTACATGAAGCATTCAACAAGAAAAGATTACTCTTAACTTGCAGGCTTATTATTGGACTAAGAAAGAAGTTAGTCAAGTGCTGCCATAGGCTACATGGAGTATTGCATTGTATGGTTCGGAGACTTAAACATTACGAAAAGAAATATTTGGAAATCTTCGAAATGTAGTGTTGGAGGAAAATGGAAAAGATAAATGGACAAAGAGAGCAACAAACGAAGATGTTTTAAAACGGATAGGAGAGAAGAGGACACTTCTAGCCACTATCCTGCGTAGGAAGACCAATTGTATTGGACACATCTAGAGAAGAATTTGTCTTCTTCATACCACTTAGGAGGAAAGATGGAAGGGAAATGAGGAGTAGGAAGAAGAAGAACACAACTGACCAATGATTTAAAAAACAATGAAATATTGAGAGTTAAAAAAAGGAAGCTGAAAATCGAGAAACATATAGGAAATACGAACCTAAGAAAGAAAAAAAGGAAAAAATAAACCTCATCAGTCCCAGAACCTGCCGATGGACTGATTACTTAATACGTAATAATAATAATAATAATAATAATAATAATAATAATAATAATAATAATAATAATAGCGTAAGCGGATAAGTTTGAATAAAGTAGTTAATGACTTCATGTAGAACTGAGCATTATTGCTGTACTGATGCAAAGGGAGACGATAATAATAAAAAATCTTTGAATTTAACCTCTCACGATTACGCCTGCTAAGCTGAGGAAGACGATGATTAAAGCAAGTGAATGATAATGAAAGAATTGCGAAAGTGGGAGGAAACGGGAGTACTCCGAGAAAATTCATGGACACGGTGTTGTCTACCAGAAACTTACTTGATCGGGATCGAACCAGAGACCCTACGCACCCTACGCCACCGTGTCCCCAATGATGATAATAATAATAATGATTAAAATTATGGGATGAAGAAATGGAAAGAAAATGGAGAATCCCGAGAAAACTCACGCATATGACGTTTGTCCGCCACCCAATACCCACTTGGTGAAAACTGGGATCGAACTAGGATCTCCATACACCAGAAATGAGTGCTGTACTATTAAGCTCCCGCTTTCAATTCCCACATACACTATTTTTAAGTCTTGAACAATATATAAAGCAAGTAAAATAGTCAGTCCTTCCTCAACCAAATGTCAGTTTCTCCGTTGCAAAAATCAAAGATTGCATCGGGACGTTTTTAACCCCCTCTGAGAGTAAGTTGCCCTATTTCACGAAGATTGAATGTCTTCTTTTGGTTTACTTCATATCCCAAGTGAATCATATTCCACGAATATACTTGTTTTTCTTACAACACTCTCCAATGTTTTTTTTTCGTACCAAGAATAAAATCAAAACTACTTTTTAGTATCAACGGATCTTTTTTCTTTCATTTTACATCGTTTCCAACAAACTTCGAGAGCTCTCTAAATCGTAAAGTAAGTTTTCTTTGGCCGTGGACTTCTTAGCACTCATAAAAAGCGGCTTTCAATTCACTCGTATGTAAAACGGATTAAAGTATCTCACTTTAAGTAATGAAAATACCAGTTCTCCTATTTGATTACCAGTAATGCAATGTCTAGAACAGACAAATATTTTCAAGGAGATTCCCATATACAGTTAACGCCATCTCTATATTAGGGTCTGGCAAATTGGGGGCAATATTTTTTTGTTTGTTTGTCTCCGCCTTTCATATACAATTTTTCTGATCTTGCAGTCTCGCACGAAATTCGAACGCCTCCTATTGTGACTTAGAGAAACATTTCCATCTCTTTCATCTCTTTTTTTTCCCTATCTAGATCAAATACAAAAAAAGCCTAAACATGTCTTTAAGTATTTTAAAAGAAAACTTCAAATAGAAAATTTCGTGTTTCTAACCACAAATATGGATTTGTCATTGTTTTGATTGAAACCGCCCATTTTACTAATTCCTCATTTAATTTCCAACCCCTCTTTGGTCTCTGCTAAGCCAAGTGCCATATAAGATAGACACACGTACTTAGTTTTTAAAATGAAACACTTTAAATACCATGTCTCTAGCAATAAGGGATTGCAACATACGGACATCTTATTATAATAATCACCAGTATTTGAAAACAAGATTCTGAGACGAATATTCGGACCCACGGGGAACGAGAAAGAGGAATGGCGGTAACTTAATAACGAGGAACTACATAATTTATACCTTTTACTAAACATTGTTAGGGTCATCAACTCTAGGAGGCTTAGGTGGGCAGGTCATGTAGCCATTATGGAAGAAGGTAGGAACGCTTTCAATGTGTTAATAGGAAGACAAGTCTGAAAACGATCATTAGGAAGACCTAGGCGTAGATGGGAGGACAATATTAAGAAAAATCTCACAGAAGTAGGAATACAAAGTAGAAACTGGATCCAGTCGGCTAAGGATAGAAGTCAGTGGAGAGCTTATATTGACGCGGCATTGAAGCTCTGGATTCAATAGGCCATAGATTTAGTTTAGTTAGCAGCAAATTTGTTTTGATCCCTCACTCCGTCCATTGTTAAAACGAAAGTAAATAATCTATGTGTTGAAATTACGTATTTCTAATGAAACTAATCCAATTTCCAATTTAAAGCACTCTACATTACTATGAGAGTATAAGATACTATGATGAGCTTATTTTCCATCCCTCCCCCCTTAAAATTTTCCTTTAACCAAGGATCTTATAAAATAGAGGATCTGCCTATATGTGTCTTCACCCTATTAAATTAATGAAGCCAAATAACAACCGAGCATCGGCAAGTCTGATTGGCTGTTTTCGTTTTCGCCATCGTCTTATTAGTTACATTCGTCTCCGCCATGATTGTTGGCTCAAAACGTTGCGATCTTATTGGACGGAGTGGGCAGAGTAGGGGTGTTGAAACTGTGACGTATGGCTTCAAGTTTTTGTTGTAAGGGCAGATCCTCTATTTTATAAGATCCTTGCCTTTAAAAGTTTCTGGATCCTTTGGATGGTATGATCCACAATTACTAATATTACAGTAGAAGTCAATGAATGAGGTAGGTAGATACATTCCGTTTTGATAGAAACGATTTTACATTGTAATTTCTACCTCCCCTCCCAACACAATAACTTCGCCTTTTCATAAACCCTGTCGCACAATCAGGCACAGCTTATCCCGAAGATTCAGATGCCGTTAAAATTGTTTTTATTTTTAAAATAAATATTCCCTTTCAAAATAAATGAACTCCTCATATGTGCTTGTTGCATGTGATTTTGAATATCAATATTTTGCTTTTGTTCTTAAAAAACTGTAAAAGCTTTCTTTTATTAATCTGAGAAACCTGGCGAACCTAAGTAACACATACGCGTCCAATAACGATGCATAGTCGACTCATTGTAAAGCAGTGCCGACAAATTCCTAGTAGCAGAGACAGCTTGTAAAGCGCTTGCTGTAAGCTTGAATTGCAAGTCAGCCAAGCCTGCATCCAACTCGATTGGAAAACGTGCAAGCATAGCTGGATTCCAGTAACGGATGGGGGCAACCTTGCATCCAGGGTTCTATTCAAGCTTGCTGCAAGCGTCTTACAAGTCAAGTCAAGTCAATAGCTAATGAACGGCCAGTGATGCTACGACGCTCTGCGAAGGGTCTAAAACATCGCTTGCAAGTACAACAAAAGGCAAATTGTATGAAAGCATGCGTTTGAAGTTCAAGCGTAGAAAGCCAAACGCAAAGCATGCGCTAACTGGCCGAAAGTTTTCTCGCTACTGGGGATGAAGTAATTAACACAATTATGCCACAGACTACGTTAAACTAATTTATTAAAGTTTTGTCCGTAATTGTACTTTCAGTTTATTACTCTTCAAAATGACTTACAAGGGACAATATAAAACTTTGGATATTTCAAAACTCAATTGTAATTAACTTATAAATTCTGCGCCTTATGCAGAGTCATTTTGACGTATGATTAGCATCATACTAAAGGCCTGACTACTGCAGGAAACATACGTTAGTCGAACTCTTCATTATGACACTAATCACGCGTCAGAACGACTCTGTATAGCGCCTTTTATCTCTAAAAACTGCTATGTAATTCTGGGTTTAAATTTGTTTCCACGTACCAAAGTCAAGTACTCTACACAGCCCATCGTGTAAGTTCATGCATAGACAAACACGACAAAAAAAAGTATATTCGTAAGTACACGTACTTACTATTTTACCCAAATACAGTAAGTGCATAACCTTAGCATTAGTCGAAAATGAAAACTGCGTGAATTCCCTAAGTCAGATCACTTACACTGAACATTTTTTTTAAAAAAAAGTATCCAACTGTAAATCCAATCTCAACATTAAAAAGATACAAAAAATATACAGTATCTATCATCTGCTAAACTTCTTTTAAACGAACATGTATAAGTCTAAGGTATGTACTTACTTCATATTTATCAATACATAATCATAATACAATTCTTAAAACACTTTCAAGTCAATACAATACTTAAAATGCTTTTATTGGCAGGCGACTTCCTGCAACTGAGAAGCTTCCGTGATCCACGGTCTTTCGCTAACCTCTTAGTCTTCACGTATGATTTTTCTGTTTGATATCATCCATTAATTGTAGTCTCCTTTGCCACCTCCTTGTCTTTCCTGCCACCATACACTCTAGCACGTCCCTCATGATACAGTTCCTTCTTATTCAATGTCCCACAATGTCCCAATCAGTTTCTCTTCCTCTTCTTAACAATATCTAAAATGTTCTTTTCTCCCCTACCATTTCTAACACCCTTTCATTCGTTTTCTGCTCGACCCAGCTAATTCCCTCCATTCTTCTCCACACTCACATTTCGAAAGCTCCGAGTTGTTTCTCATCATTTTTGCTTAATGTTCATGTTTCTGACCCATACAACACAATACTTTACACGAAGCATTTTATGAGTCTTTTCCTCAACTTTTTATTCAAGTTCCCACAAAATAGTACTTTATTACTTTTAATGATTTATTTCGCCATTCCTATTCTTGCTTTTATTTCACGTTCACATTTCATATCATTACTAATAATACTACCGAGGTATCAAAAACAAGTCACCTCTTCTATTTTCTCCCCCTCCTACTTCTATATTTCACATCGATCTTTTCGTTCCAATCACCATCGCTTTTATCTTTCTAACATTTATTTTCATCCCATATTCTTCACAGCCCTTACTCAAGTTTTCTAACATCTTATTAATTTTCTCTTCAGATTCTGCCATAAGTGCCATATAATCTGCAAACCGTATACACCTAATCATTCTACCTTCTACTGAAATGCCGTCCTCATTTTGTATGCTCTTTTTCACTATCTCTTCTAGATATAAATTAAATAACGTAGGCGAGAGACATCATCCCTGTCTTACTCCTCTTCCAATTGCACTCTTCTTTTTTTATTTCCTCTCCTATTCTAACACTTACTTGTTGGTTCATATGAGATCATATGATACAATTTTCTTATGAGTTTTCGATCTTTCCATTCCAATCCAACCTTCTTTAGTACTTTTAACAACAATTCAAAATTCACGTGATCGAAAGCCTTTTCTAGATCAATAAATACCACATACACCTCTTTTCCTTTTTCTATAAACCTTTCACCGATCACTCTTAATAATTCCATTGCAGCTCCTGTGTTCTTAAATCTCCTGAACCCAAACTGTTGCTCCATAACTTTTTCATTTGTTTTTCCATACAACCTTCTGTTCAGAATTCGAAGCAAAATTTTTGCTGCATGAGATATGAGACTAATAGTTTTATAATCCTCACATATTTTTGGGTTCAATTTCTTAGCCATCGGTATGACGATCGTCAGAAAGTCTTTTGGCCACCTTCCTGTTTCATATATTTCATTACACAGTCGGACGCAATAAAACAATTTCCCACAAAACTCAATGCTTTCATTTCGTCATAAACAAAATGTTCATAAATATTGGTATATAAAAATTATCAATGGGTAAATTTCTAAAAAGAAAAGTTAATTATTGCTATAACTACAATACCTCTCGCGTACGTCCCGTTCTATGTTAATCATAAATAACCCATAGCATAACTGCATGGTGGAGGCAACTATATATTGTAAACTAGCTGAAATATCCATTCTTCGCATAGACTCTGTATTTGGAAGTCAATGTCTGTGGGAGGATCACCATTCATCTCAGCGACCGCAAAAATTATGGATTTGACACTAATATCGGCAACTTTGGATTATTTTTACATGTCTCGGTACGCCCCTCGCAGGTGACCCCTGGCTCGCATTCAATGGTAGCTGAATTTGAGTCATCAGTAATGAAAGTGTCACCAGATTTCAGAGACCGCGAAAAATATGGATTTGACACTAATATCAGTCATTTCGGATTATTTTTACATGTCTCAGTATTCCCCCCACAGGTGACTCCCGGCTCGCAGCCGGATGGGGTGAATTTTTAAGTTAATGCGATCGGAGTTTCAGCATTGATCTCAGCGACGGCGAAAACTATGAATCAAGTAAGGAAACATTTTCTACTACTTTTACATGTGCCGGTAAACGCTCGCCCCCCTCCCTCCGTGGTTCGAATAAAAAAGACGCTTCATCTTGGTGTGGAGCGTGGACCAAGGTAGTCGTGACCAAAATTTGGTAACTCTCGGTTCACTCGTCTGGTCACCAGGGCTCACACAGACAGACAGACAGACAAACAGACACAAAGGTAACCAAACTTTATTTTATTTATATTGTTAGATTATTAGATTAGTTTCTAGAAATTTATAGGAAAATGAAATAAAACAAGCATGTATCACATACCACCAGAAAGAAAACATCCGTTATTTACACTTGTCGCCTTTTACATAACAGTAATTAGTGTTTTAGCCATTGGAGAATTTAGCAAAGTGGTTTTCACCATACATATCCACTGTAAAGCGTGAAAGAACCATTTTTCCTTGTTTACAGTTTCAGTATCTTCTTCAGTATTTGTTTATACATGTTTACATGCCTTATTTCTCGTGATCTCACTGGAGCCATATTTTACTCGGTGCTTTCGTTATGTAGCATGGTGAGTCTCGTACAAGAAGCATACTTTAATAAGAAAATACAAGTGCCTAAAAGGTAGGCTTTTAGCGAACTATAAATATGGAAAAAATCTCTCTTCTGGGGAAAAGTGTTCGTGTGTGCTGGTCGCTAAAGGTTATGGTGCAGAATTATGATGATAGAGCGCACAGTAATGGTTTTGTTCATTACATACAGAGAACGTACATACAGCCGGAAGAGCATAGCGAAATTCAGGTGTCTTCGGGACAAATTTCTCAAAACTATTTCCATCAACAGGTGTTATGCAAAAATGAAATGAAATTTTTTGAGCTTAACCCCTCACTATTATGCCTGTAAGGCTAAGGAAGACGAAAGATTTAGGGAAGGGAATGGTGATTAAAACTTAGTGGAATAAGAAAGTGAGAGGAGAGGGGAGTACCTTAAGCAAACCCACGGGCAAGATATTGTCTACCGAAGTTATTCGGCTGGGGATCGAACCAGGGACCCGACGCATCAAAGATAACCGCTCTACCACTTTCTTTTTTTTAAAGCATCCTAACTTTTATTTTTTTTTTTATTTTTCAACCACTCGTCAGGACTACTGGAGTATATAGGGACATGTACCTGATACATGGAGGGCAGTTAAAATTCCGAAGGCTCTCCCACCGAGTATCGAACCCCGGACCACGTACACCAAAATCGCACGCGCTAGCCACTAGAACAGCAGGGAGGGCTCAAGGGCGCCGATTTCTCTGTAAATTTGAGGGGGATCCATTCAGATGCAGAAGGCATATATGAGGATTTTAAGACAAATTGCACTCAAATTATGCCAAATATTGTATATTCTTAAATAAAATAAGGGGGGCCCACATCAGCTTTGGGAGGGCCCGGGCCTCCTCGGCACCCCCAGGATCGGCGCCCTTGGGACGGGTACACCGTATCTCCTACTCCAAAGTAAGAATGAGAAGAGACATCGATTCAGCTTCCTAAGAATATAATTACATCTAATACGCTAACTTTCTATAAGGGAAAGAAGATAATGACTTCCGGTTTTAAAGTTGATAATCATAAAACAAAACCGGAAACAAATAGAGACAACCGATTTCTTGGAATAGATTCTGAGCTTTAATAATGGTTCACTCACATCTCTCTGCTAACAAGGGACATCACCCAATTGTCCGGCTCCGATTTCAATGAAATTTTTGGTTAGAGGGAAGCAAACTGGGCCCCATCTTTTTTCGATTGATTCTTGTAGTATGTGACGAGACAAACACGACGGTACCAAAATTATCGAAATTGCACCGGGGGAACATGGGTAATTTGGGTAATTTTGTAGCTTAGTATGGAAAATGAAGGGGAGGGAGCAAACTGGGCCCCATCTTTTTTCACTTGATTCTTGTAGTATGTGACGAGACAAACTCGACGGTACCAAAATTATCGAAATTGCACCGGGGGAACATGAGTAATTTGGGTAATTTTGTAGCTTAGTATGGAAAATGAAGGGGAGGGAGCAAACTGGGCCCCATCTTTTTTCGATTGATTCTTGTAGTATGTGACGAAACAAACACGACGGTACCAAAATTATCGAAATTGCACCGGGGGAACATGGGTAATTCGGGTAATTTTGTAGCTTAGTATGGAAAATGAAGGGGAGGGAGCAAACTGGGCCCCATCTTTTTTCACTTGATTCTTGTAGTATGTGACGAGACAAACACGATGGTACCAAAATTATCGAAATTGCACCGGGGGAACATGGGTAATTTGGGTAATTTGTAGCTTAGTATGGAAAATGAAGGGGAGGGAGCAAACTGGGCCCCATCTTTTTTCGATTGATTCTTGTAGTATGTGACGAGACAAACACGACGGTACCAAAATTATCGAAATTGCACCGGGGGAACATGGGTAATTTGGGTAATTTTGTAGCTTAGTATGGAAAATGAAGGGGAGGGAGCAAACTGGGCCCCATCTTTTTTCACTTGATTCTTGTAGTATGTGACGAGACAAACTCGACGGTACCAAAATTATCGAAATTGCACCGGGGGAACATGGGTAATTTGGGTAATTTTGTAGCTTAGTATGGAAAATGAAGGGGAGGGAGCAAACTGGGCCCCATCTTTCTTCACTTGATTCTTGTAGTATGTGACGAGACAAACACGACGGTATCAAAATTATCGAAATTGCACCGGGGGAACATGGGTAATTTGGGTAATTTTGTAGCTTAGTATGGAAAATGAAGGGGAGGGAGCAAACTGGGCCCCATCTTTTTTCACTTGATTCTTGTAGTATGTGACGAGACAAACACGATGGTACCAAAATTATCGAAATTGCACCGGGGGAACATGGGTAATTTGGGTAATTTTGTAGCTTAGTTTCGAAAATGAAGGGGAGGGAGCAAACTGGGCCCCATCTTTTTTCGATTGATTCTTGTAGTATGTGACGAGACAAACACGACGGTACCAAAATTATCGAAATTGCACCGGGGGAACATGGGTAATTTGGGTAATTTTGTAGCTTAGTATGGAAAATGAAGGGGAGGGAGCAAACTGGGCCCCATCTTTTTTCACTTGATTCTTGTAGTATGTGACGAGACAAACTCGACGGTACCAAAATTATCGAAATTGCACCGGGGGAACATGGGTAATTTGGGTAATTTTGTAGCTTAGTATGTAAAATCAAGGGGAGAGAGCAAACTGGGTCTATCTTTTTACGTTTGGTTCTACTACTATGTGAGAAGTCAAAGACGATGCTTCCAAAGTTATCGAAATTGCCCGAAGTTTTCGAATTATGGAAGTTTTCGTGGGAACATTCGAAATTGTAGTGGGATCAATCGGTCCGCACAACTGTCATACTGGCTGACCGTGAAATTACACAACAAATTGTTAAACGGAATGGGTGTGGTGCTAGTGAAGTTTGAGATATCTTATTCTCATTAGGAATTTAAATATTTTTCACATGGTGGACTCCCTAAATCAAATCTTAATTTCTTTCCTATAACGTAATGAGAACAAGTAAAAGTTAGCATTTAGTGTTCTGGTTTCAAAATCGCTGAAATCCAGGGATCAAATCCTAAGATCGTCTATTTGTAGTAAGAACTGTTGTTCCACGAATTAAAAATTATATATCAATTTTACTGGCGAAAAATCTAAATGTCGATCAATTACCATCCGACTAAATTTTTCAAATCCCTTCTCAACACATTATTAAATAACATTGCACAATATTATTAAATTATTATATATTGAATAGTATTTCAAAATTCCTGTACATTTCACACTACATAAGATCAAACATTCCTTTGTGGTATTTTACTTGGGGCGCAGATTATTGCAGCACATTCTGTATTTGGTAACCCTGGTTCAAAGGATGTTTTGCTGTTAGTTCCACTTGCGGCCACGACCCGCTCACCGCTCGCTCTACCTTTAAAAAAGATGGTGCCCAGTTTGTCATATACTACAAGAATCAATCGAAAAAAGATGGGGGGCAGTTTGCTCCCTCCCCTTCATTTTCATACTAAGCTACAAAATTACCCAAATTACCCATGTTCCCCTGGTGCAATTTCGATAATTTTGGTACCGTCGTGTTTGTCTCGTCACATACTACAAGAATCAATCGAAAAAAGATGGGGCCCAGTTTGCTCCCTCCCCTTCATTTTCGAAACTAAGCTACAAAATTACCCAGATTACCCATGTTCCCCCGGTACAATTTCGATAATTTTGGTACCATCGTGTTTGTCTCGTCACATACTACAAGAATCAAGTGAAAAAAGATGGGGCCCAGTTTGCTCCCTCCCCTTCATTTTCATACTAAGCTACAAAATTACCCAAATTACCCATGTTCCCCTGGTGCAATTTCGATAATTTTGGTACCGTCGTGTTTGTCTCGTCACATACTACAAGAATCAATCGAAAAAAGATGGGGCCCAGTTTGCTCCCTCCCCTTCATTTTCGAAACTAAGCTACAAAATTACCCAGATTACCCATGTTCCCCCGGTACAATTTCGATAATTTTGGTACCATCGTGTTTGTCTCGTCACATACTACAAGAATCAAGTGAAAAAAGATGGGGCCCAGTTTGCTCCCTCCCCTTCATTTTCCATACTAAGCTACAAAATTACCCAAATTACCCATGTTCCACCGGTGCAATTTCGATAATTTTGGTACCGTCGTGTTTGTCTCGTCACATACTACAAGAATCAAGTAAAAGAAGATGGGGCCCAGTTTGCTCCCTCCCCTTCATTTTCGAAACTAAGCTACAAAATTACCCAGATTACCCATGTTCCCCCGGTACAATTTCGATAATTTTGGTACCATCGTGTTTTTCTCGTCACATACTACAAGAATCAAGCGAAAAAAGATGGGGCCCAGTTTGCTCCCTCCCCTTCATTTTCATACTAAGCTACAAAATTACCCAAATTACCCATGTTCCCCCGGTGCAATTTCGATAATTTTGGTACCATCGTGTTTGTCTCGTCACATACTACAAGAATCAAGCGAAAAAAGATGGGGCCCAGTTTGCTCCCTCCTCTTCATTTTCATACTAACCTACAAAATTACCCGAATTACCCATGTTCCCCCGGTGCAATTTCGATAATTTTGGTACCATCGTGTTTGTCTCGTGACATACTACAAGAATCAATCGAAAAAAGATGGGGCCCAGTTTGCTCCCTCCCCTTCATTTTCATACTAAGCTACAAAATTACCCGAATTACCCATGTTCCCCCGGTGCAATTTCGATAATTTTGGTACCATCGTGTTTGTCTCGTCACATACTACAAGAATCAAGTGAAAAAAGATGGGGCCCAGTTTGCTCCCTCCCCTTCATTTTCCATACTAAGCTACAAAATTACCCAAATTACCCATGTTCCCCCGGTGCAATTTCGATAATTTTGGTACCATCGTGTTTGTCTCGTCACATACTACAAGAATCAAGTGAAAAAAGATGGGGCCCAGTTTGCTCCCTCCCCTTCATTTTCCATACTAAGCTACAAAATTACCCAAATTACCCATGTTCCCCCGGTGCAATTTCGATAATTCTGGTACCGTCGTGTTTGTCTCGTCACATACTACAAGAATCAAGTAAAAGAAGATGGGGCCCAGTTTGCTCCCTCCCCTTCATTTTCGAAACTAAGCTACAAAATTACCCAGATTACCCATGTTCCCTCGGTACAATTTCCATAATTTTGGTACCATCGTGTTTGTCTCGTCACATACTACAAGAATCAAGCGAAAAAAGATGGGGCCCAGTTTGCTCCCTCCCCTTCATTTTCATACTAAGCTACAAAATTACCCAAATTACCCATGTTCCCCCGGTGCAATTTCGATAATTTTGGTACCATCGTGTTTGTCTCGTCACATACTACAAGAATCAAGCGAAAAAAGATGGGGCCCAGTTTGCTCCCTCCCCTTCATTTTCATACTAAGCTACAAAATTACCCGAATTACCCATGTTCCCCCGGTGCAATTTCGATAATTTTGGTACCATCGTGTTTGTCTCGTGACATACTACAAGAATCAAGTGAAAAAAGATGGGGCCCAGTTTGCTCCCTCCCCTCATTTTCCATACTAAGCTACAAAATTACCCAAATTACCCATGTTCCCCCGGTGCAATTTCGATAATTTTGGTACCGTCGAGTTTGTCTCGTCACATACTACAAGAATCAAGTGAAAAAAGATGGGGCCAGTTTGCTCCCTCCCCTTCATTTTCCATACTAAGCTACAAAATTACCCAAATTACCCATGTTCCCCCGGTGCAATTTCGATAATTTTGGTACCATCGTGTTTGTCTCGTCACATACTACAAGAATCAATCGAAAAAAGATGGGGCCCAGTTTGCTCTCTCCCCTTCATTTTCATATTAAGCTACAAAATTACCCGAATTACCCATGTTCCCCCGGTGCAATTTCGATAATTTTGGTACCATCGTGTTTGCCTCGTCACATACTACAAGAATCAAGTGAAAAAAGATGGGGCCCAGTTTGCTCCCTCCCCTTCATTTTCGAAACTAAGCTACAAAATTACCCAGATTACCCATGTTCCCCCGCTAGAATTTCGATAATTTTGGTACCATCGTGTTTGTCTCGTCACATACTACAAGAATCAAGCAAAAAAAGATGGGGCCCAGTTTGCTCCCTCCCCTTCATTTTCATACTAAGCTACAAAATTACCCGAATTACCCATGTTCCCCCGGTGCAATTTCGATAATTTTGGTACCATCGTGTTTGTCTCGTCAGATACTACAAGAATCAAGTGAAAAAAGATGGGGCCCAGTTTGCTCCCTCCCCTTCATTTTCCATACTAAGCTACAAAATTACCCGAATTACCCATGTTACCCCGTTGCAATTTTGATAATTTTGGTACCATCGTGTTTGTCTCGTCACATACTACAAGAATCAAGTGAAAAAAGATGGGGCCCAGTTTGCTCCCTCCCCTTCATTTTCCATACTAAGCTACAAAATTACCCAAATTACCCATGTTTCCCCGGTGCAATTTCGATAATTTTGGTACCGTCGTGTTTGTCTCGTCACATACTACAAGAATCAATCGAAAAAAGATGGGGCCCAGTTTGCTCCCTCCCCTTCATTTTCATACTAAGCTACAAAATTTCCCGAATTACCCATGTTCCCCCGGTGCAATTTCGATAATTTTGGTACCGTCGTGTTTGTCTCGTCACATACTACAAGAATCAAGCGAAAAAAGATGGGCCCAGTTTGCTTCCCTCTAACCCATATATGTATTATTTGTGATGACAGAAATGTTTGCCATATAAAATTTTTAAGAGTTGTGATGTGGTTATTAGAGATTACTGCAGAAGTCCCTTACTAACCTTTGTAAACGGACCGTTAATGAAAGAACAACCATGTAGATACATATAAGGTCTAGGGAAAGTTGTATTGTAGGTATAACTTTGACGGCAGCCAACTTGAAATCGGCCATTCTGAATCAAGGTCAAGTTTTTAAAATGGGAACAGGGTAATATGATATATAATTTCGGGCTAGAATTTAATTAGGAACACAATGGTGAAGCTAGTTTTGAGATACACTCATTTGGGGAAAAGTTACAAGCATTTAATTTTTATTATAATTCAAAATCCATTATAATATACAATGATAATATATAAATCTCTAATAACAATTGTATCATGTTTAAACATCTGATAAATGTAAAAAAAAATCTATTTCATCACACACTTCTACACCTAGCACTCCATTTTCGACAACGACAAACACATTCAATGTTACCAGAACACAGAACAGGAACTGGAGACCACAGTTTAGTACTATAATTTTTTTAAAAAGAAAGAAGTCCGTCTAAGTTCAATATCTTAGGCAAATCTTTTCGGAATTAGTGATAAAAAAATTGAAATAAGAATATAATGCCAGCGAAGAAATATAAAGGGAAATAGAACGGATTTACTAAATAAACTTAGAAAAACAAATCGCTGTCCATCACCATGTTTATACTACTTATTTTAAGTAAAAAATTTCATCCAGCTCTTGTACTGATGGGAAAGATTTTAAAATGCTGACTGCATTTCCTCTCTGTATTGCTAGGTTTATTCGTTGTATTAAATAGTGTTTGCTTCTTGGGTCGCCTGACTTCTTAATTAAAGTTGATCATAACTCATTCAAAAATTCACTGGCTTCTTTGCTAAAAAACCCCATCGTTTCTGTAGCAAAGGCAACAAAAAGATGATCCTCTTTCAGTCTGGAGTACTTTGTATGTTTACGTTTAGCGGCTGCTTCTGCTGCATTTCCTGCTTCCTCACCGGTTAGTGTTATGAATGAAGGAGCGAAAGTATCAACACATGTTACATCCCATACAAGACTATGGCCCTTTTTCCAAGGGATTAAAGTTACTCCGTCCGGTCTTTTACCATCATTTCGATACAATCCTTGTGGCTCAATGATGCTAGGAACATCGATGCTGGCGAGTGCTCGTTTGATTATTTGGTTTAATTCCGTGTGACGTGTGATTCTACCACCACTTCTAATGCAGCTCAAAGCATGTAAACCTTTCTCGTCCACTCGATCTTGACACGCACATGTGAATGGGTGGCAAACATTTAGTCCCAAGCGTAATGCTGCACATATTTTGAAAATATTATCATCCAAAAAAGTTCCGATATTTTTTGAAGGTGTAGCTTGTAACCAGGCGCCAGACTCTTTTTTCTGAAGTGCTTTTAGGCGAGCAACGTCAAAACTATTTTGTGAAATTACCTCCTTCCCAGCTATCTCGTTTAGTAGGATTTCATCCCATTTTCTTTGTGATTCCTTGGCCTCCGGAATGGTATTATTATAGATGCCTTTCCATAATTCCAATGCTTCTGACAGATGAGGGATTTGCACTTCAACTGAAATTTTCAAAATGTTGGAGACTAGTGACAACACCCCACAGCAAGAAGACAGAAACGCAGGAAGGCTCAAATCGGATGCTCTTCGAATATTTAAACCACCGAATCGTATTGGTAAACTTGCCTGAGCCCATTGACTTTCATTTAAAACTTGATTTATTATTGTTTGTAAAGATGTTTTCAGGGAGTTATCCAACTGAAGAATTTTTGATGGGAGAAGCTATGTGGGAGTGGTTCGCAAAAAGTAAGTTAATTTGGGGACACCTAGACAATTTTTCAGGAGAAAGAAGGCTATATGTGATGGTAGTCCTTTTAATCTGTGTTATCATTTTTAAACTGTTCAAATGGTCTTCAAAATAACTTTCATAGCTATCTTCAAGTAGTGGTGTTCCTAGTAACGATAGCTCGTGAGCTTGTGTTGTCCGAATTCCAGGCAACAAATTCTGAAACTGGGCTTCTATAATTGGATCTGATTTACCCGACGTGAAGAACAGTTCGCATTTAGAAGGATTAACTTGCAGGCCTATCTTCTTAGATTCTGTCAATAAGAACTTTAGATCTTGTATAACCGTATCTGGTGAGCCCCCTAATGTGCCATCGTCTAAATAAAATAGATTTATTTCAGAAGAAAGCAAGCGCACTATTGGGTGGATTGCTAAGCTAAAAATCATGGGTCCAGCAGGGTCACCTTGTTGGCATCCTACTTGGGATGAAATAGTTCTATTTCCATAAAATAACAATGCTGGGCTAGAATAGCTCTGCCAGAAATATGGATATAGTTGAGGTAGAATTAGTTTCACTTCCTTTAACATGGAGTCTCTTTCGACTGCGTTAAAAGCATTTTTGTAATCTATTTTGAGGACTACCTTGTTCGAATCTTTATTTGCTTTTATGAATGTTCTGGTAGCGTGGATAATGGCCTCATTGTCCTTTTTTGTGGCAAATCCCAATTGATGAGGTTGTAAATAATTAGTACAACGATTGTAGACCAATGAAACAGCAATCTTTGAAGCCAATCTTCTAAAAACACAACCTACTGCTATTGGCCTGATTCCACCATCTTTCTTTCGCAAGGCACATAAGTTTGCTCCGTAAAATATTTACATATATCCGTATTTGCCTTTCCATTTAAAATTAGATTTGTCATTCTAGTTATTGAATTTAGTAAAATGAACGCTGAATCACCTGCTGATTTGGACGTTAGGTCTTTTAAATGTTGAGGCGACAGTCCGTCTATCCCTGAAGCCGAACCGCAGGGAAAACTATGGATGCCTTTAATACATCATCCTCATTAACTTTTAAGCGTAGGTCTAATTCATTTGGAGGATCTGGCATTATTTGAACTCTAGATGGTGATGGATGTTTTCCTTGCAGGAGTTTATAGGCATTTAATTGTTCACTTACTACGTGCGAAAGTCCCTTACCTCCGCTTCTAACCCGCGTATTAATGATAATAAGTGGATAAAAGCTTCGGTAATACATATTATGCCTAGAGGGAAGTGATACGGTAAGGGTATCCTTGACGGCAGCCATATTGAAATCCACCATTTTGAATTAAAGTGAAGTTTGAGAAATGAAAACCATACTATGTGACACCTTAATTCAATAGCAAATTTTCCCAAAAAGCTAATGGTATGCTCATTTTTGTTCTATAGTTAACCAGTATGAATTTAAGACTGCTTCTAATGTGCACCAAACGTCCATTATTCGATCTTTCAAATTGGCAACACTCCTAATTTTCACAGCATGTTTTAAGATTCGAACTGACACTTTGAATTGTTGCCATGGCTCATGTTTTCAAAATTTATTAAATTTTGTAAGAGTTGCGATTTATCAGTTCGTGAATAGTGTTGTGGTACGCATCCAGCAATCTTTCTGAATTTTGAAGAATTGCAATGTAATTATTTATTTTAGACGAGAATACATGAAGAACCTATGGACCTATGTGTCGTAAAGAAATACAAATGAAATTATAACAAATTGGTGTTGTACGAACACAAAATTATCAGGAAATGTAGCCTACATGTTGCGCAAACGACAAAGAATAAAATATTTTTTAGTAAATACAACTTTAAAGAAATTTGCAGCAATGATAGAAAATATCAAAGAGGCATTATATGACTGTTCCCAAAACATTGTTTGTACCATGAACATAATATGAAAACAGGTAACTTGTTTATAAAGAGGGTAACTTAATTGAGTTCCCGATCAATACTGATTATAAATCTTACAAACATGAATCATCGACAACAATTGCTAGAAAAAGAATGCCTTTCTGTCTGACTAGCTAAAAAAATGCCATAAAAATAAATAAATAAATAAATATACAAGAAATAAATAAATATAAAACAAAACAAAAGACCCTTGATTTACACAACAGTCATATTTCGTTTTCATTTTTGAAGTGAATTTTCATTTGATTTTTCGTCTCATCTACTATACAAGCTACGTCTTCGGTATTACCTGAATGCAAAGTTGGAGTTGTTTTGTTGTGCGATGATTCATGTCAGTAAACGAGATTTTGAAGGACAGATATGGGAAATAAATAATTACATGGCAAGTCTTCAAAATTCAGAAAGATGCTGGATGCTTAACCAAACTATTCATCAACTGACAAATCGCAACTTTTAAAAAAAATGTAATAAGTTTAGAAAACATGAGCCATGGCAACAACTGCAAAGTGCCAGTTGGAATCTTAAAACATTCGGTGAAAATTAGGAGTGTTGTCAATTTGAAAAAATGAATAATGGACGTTTGGTGCACATTAGAAGCAGTCTTAAATTCATACTGGTTAACTATAGAAAAAAAGAGCATACCATTGGCTTTTTGGGAAAATTTGCTATTAAAATGAGGTGTCACATGGTATGGTTTTCATTTTTCAAACTTCACTTTAATTCAAAATTGTGGATTTCAATATGGCTGCCGTCGAGGATACCCTTACCGTATCACTTCCCTCTAGGCATAATATATATTACCGAAGCTTTTATCCACTTATTATCATTAATACGCGGGTTAGAAGCGGAGGTAAGGGATTTTCGCACGTAGTAAGTGAACAATTAAATGCCTGTAACTTTTCCCCAAATGAGTGTATCTCAAAACTAGCTTCACCATTGTGTTCCTAATTAAATTCTAGCCCGAAATTATGTATCATATTACCCTATTCCCATTTTAAGAACTTGATCTTAATTCAAAATAGCCGATTTCAAGATGGCTGCCGTCAAAGTTATACCTACCATACAACTTTCCCTAGGCCGTATATGTATCTACATGGTTGTTCTTTCATTAACGCTCCGTTTACAAAGGTTAGTAAGGGACTTCTGCAGTAATCTCTAATAACCACATCACAACCTTTAAAAATTATATAAAAAAAAAAAAAAATAGAAAACATGCTCCATGGCAAAAATTTCTGTCATCACAAATAATACATATATGCCATCTATCAGCTAGAAAAATTTCATTGAAATCGGAGCCGGACAATTGGGTGATGTCCCTTGTAAGACCGGAAATGGGGAAAATTTACTAATACTTCCGGTTTCAATATTCTTTGCAATTGATTCAGTATCACCACAATAGGTTCCGGCTTCTCCGTTGACCCTGTATTCAAACCGGAAGTAGTAGAATACACTATTTCCGGTTTTGCGACAAGCGTTTCTTTCGTGGGAAGAAGGATCGATTCAGTATCTTAATGGAGAAGTGACCAGAAAGTAAGGTTACAAAGCCTGCAGTGAAATATGTATGTATTATTTCATACAAGCAATACAGCCACCAAATAATACATACTTGGTGTTATTTTTCGGCATAGTCTCCATAATGGTTGAGGCACTTATCGTATCGTGGGATGAGTTTGAAGATTTTTTCCTGGTAAAAATGCTGTCCTTGTGTGTTCAGCCACGTTGTCACGTCATGTTTCGCCCAATGAAATCGAATAACTGAGTGGACTTCTTCGCGAGACCAGTTTTCCAAACGAGACGCCATTTTTGTTTACTCAAAATTGTTTATATTAAGCTATAATCCAAGAGCTAGGGGAGGTTTTATTTACCTTTGATACCCAAAAGCTCCATAGTGTTTTCTTTCTAAAAGCCTACTACTTACACAATCAAAATATGGAAGTCTTATTAAAAATCAGTGGTGAGGCATGAAATATGACGTCATCAATATGGCTACCGTCATAGTTCACAGCACAATCTTTAAATGAGGGTAACATTCCAATCAATGAAGCTAGAAACTTCATTCTTGTGCCAAATTAATGGTAATGAATGTGCTAAGTATCACAAGTCATTGCTGTTTACATATATTGCCTCCATTGTTAAATATGGTGCATAGTTTGCTTAAAATTTAGTTTCTTTTGTTTTACTGTATTTTTCATGGCAAATATCTATGAGACCGCTAGAGATAGAGGAAAACAGTTTGAAATAAACAAGATGGCGTAGAATCTGACCTTCAACGGTACCAATATCATTATTGTATCTTAAAAAGTGACTGAGATATTCAGTTTTACGTTGGTCATAGTGTAGTTCTCGACCTCCAATAATATACAAAGCAAACCATGCTGTATTTGGTTCCATTTCATAAATAATTTTAAACTCTGAGTAGTGTTTTTTTTTTCTTTAAGGAAAATTATCACCAAACTTGTGTAAACAGTCTTAGAAATTGACAATATTAGGTGTTTATAATGATTTATAATCATTTTTGTTACCACAAGATTCTGAAAAGACTGAGAAGAAAAACTGCCACTCGCGCTGTTGGTAGTCTGTTAGATGCCGTGATTATTTTGTGTTGTATCTAGGGGTGTTCGATAAGGCTGAGGACCTATCGAACTTCGGGAGTGAAAATTTATCGAATTGTCATCGGTTACTCGAAAGCGTTCGAGTATCTGAAATTATCGAAGTTTCGGGCATTATCGAAATTTCGAGTACTATCGAAGTTTCGGGTGTTATTGAAATTTTGAGTACTATCGAAGTTTCGGGTATTATCGAAAGTTCGAATACTATCGAAGTTTCGGGTTATCGAAAGTTCGAATATTATAGAAGTTTTGAGTATCTAAGACTTATGGAAGAAACATTTCTTTCACTTCATTTCAAGAGAGGCAACTTTTAAACTGAACACGCTGCATATATGTAGTACATGTACACCTATGATAACGTTGATTACATTGTTTCTTCTAAACACTCCGATAATCCTGAACTTTTGAAAATATTCAAACGACTCGATAAATTGCGATCATACTGAGATCTTTCAGTATTTGCTGCTTTCAAAAAATTCGAGACTCACGAACAGTTCGAGTGTCTCAAACTCGTCGAATGTTTCTAACATTTCCAGTGTCTCGAACATTTCGAGAGTCTCGAACACTTCGAGTGTCTCGAACATTTAGAGTGTCTCTAACACTTCGAAAGTCTCAAACATTTCGAGAGTCTCGGAAATTCGATAATTCGATAAAATTAAAATTCTTTATCGACAAAAAGGTTTTGAAATTTTATCGAATTGTTATCGATTACTCGATTATCGGAACAGCCCTAGTTGCATCGTGTTCTGGAAAGTACTGGCTTCTCTATGTGTGTGTGTCAAGGGAAATCCAGAGGTCTACTATGAAGACGTTAAAAATACAAGATTTAAGAGTAGTTTGACGTGTTTAGAAGATACTCTGGAAGGTGGGGAAACAAAGTGTTGTTTAAATCAGCGTTTCCCAAACGGTGTGCCGTGAATGGGCCACTAGTGTGCCGCGAGGAATCGAAACAAAATTATTAATTTTATAGCAATCAAATTGCTAAACGTAAGGAAAAATGTATATTTGTATTTCGCATTACTATGAACCTCTACTATGAATCTACAATTTTAAGTTTCATGCCGGGTTACTGTTCTGTACATTTCTAATGTTGAAAAAAGTATTTGTTATCATTGTTATGGCCATTATTGCTTCTTTACTGTTGCATACTATTTCGTAACTTGAAAATTTAAAATATCATCCAATCCTTTCGAAAAATTACCTACATTTGTGTTTTTAAAGTAGGGGAGATTTGTTTGTTCGATCGTTGTTTAGTGATCTTCCTTCTTAGTAAAAGGTTGGACACAGTTTTTAAAAAGAAAGCGTATTTTTAAAAACCTGAGTCCAATATTTCATTGCAACTGTTTTCTGTTCTTAAATTAGAATGAAAAATAAGCATAATGATTTACCACGGAGAAAAACCAATGATAGGGCTTTCTTCTCCACAAGAAGGAGATCAATAATCACAGAAAAATACCACTGTGTTTTATATTTACAAATAATAATATCTATAAATGTGCCGCGAGAATCCAAGTAACACCCATAGTGTGCCGCAAGTTGAAAAAGGTTGGGAAACTCTGGTTTAAATAATAGTCTATTGTTGTAAAGAAGATTAACAATGAGTATTGTTGATGATTGATCAAGTTTTTGTATACGTGTGTGTGTGTTGTGTTTGATAAGAAAAAATATTTTTGTTTCAGTAGTGGTGTGTGGAGTGTCTTAATTGAATTACACTTACGAGAAATCAGCGTTGCAAGTGGAGGAATTAAACACTAGTAAGTGATGAACTTCTATGTTACGTGGTTTACTGATCCTCGAAAATGTATATATATATATATATATATTACTGTTGTGAATTTTTGATTACCGATATTAATACTTTTGGTTTATATAATTAATAGCAAATGGAAAAGAAAAATGGAATGCCTTATTCACATAGATGGAGTTTGTGGTGAAATCATTCAATTTAAGGACAATACATATAGAAAAGTTAAAGAAGCTGCTAATACGAGACTACTAAAAATGGAAGAAATCAAAACATAGTGCTATGTGTGAAAATCTCCCAGACTCTTTTGATGAAAATCGACATGATTATCACTTAACATGCTTATAGACAGTTCACCACAGTTACAAAGTCAGAAGAAAAAGAACTTTGTCAGAACAAACCGATTCGTCTTAGATCATCAGTAGCTGTGGACTTACAGTCAGCATCTACGTCTGGAGTGTTTTTGAAAAAGTGTATATTCTGTGAAAAAAGAAAAAAAGCTGAAAGGCCATGAAGAAACACTAGGAAGTTGTAAAACATTTGAAGCTAAAAGGTCCATAAAAGAAGCTGCAGCTGCATTAAAGAATGAACTCATGTTTCTTAAAATAAAGGACATACTGTAAATTTTGTTGCAAAAGAAGTCAGATATAATCATTCGTGCCGAAATTACTACCTCGATCGAGCAAAATATTTTAAGTTGAAAGGGGAAAAGTTTAGCAGGAAAAAGTGACTAGAATAAAGAGCTCCCATAACCAAGAGAAACATGATGCAGCCTCTCAAAAAACAGTTGAGTATGTTCAACCTTACATTATGGAATCCAGTAACGCACAGTTTTTAACGTCAATACATACCAGGCTCCAAATCTTCTCACTGGTTTGGCATAGGACAATTATGATATGAATTTGGAAACTTTTTCAGGTGAAGGCACGTTACATGATACTTTTGGCATTTGTTTTCAAAATAAAGAAGTTGTTGCAGGAACGGAAGAGATTTCTCATACGTTGCAAGGCAAGAAGGAGCCCTTGAAAAAGTCAAGAAGATTTCAACACCAATCTAGAGTCTTAGAACCATATTCAAAGAAACCCAAACTTGCTAACACTCTTTGCTCTTCGGCTGTAAAGTGTCTTATTAGCAGTGACTGGGAAGGAAGTTTGAAAAGAGATTTTGTTTGGATGATTTCCGATGAGTGGTGTAAAAACACACGAATGTGGATAGGTTGGAACTCAACGACAACCGTCGATTTGTTACCAGTTCAAAAAATTGAACACATGGAAAACATTAGCTTACCACCCACCAGGACAGATGTTATTCTTGAAACACTAAAAATGTTGCAGCAACTTGCTTCTGAATGCGGGCAATCATTTGCGCTTGTTCAATATGATATAGCGATAGTATACAACGATATATTATTATTATAACGGTATTATCAATCTGTACCTGTTTTTGTCGACATGATCAGAGGCGCAATAACTGAACAGATATACATTTAAAAGAGAAAAGAAGTAATTAATAGGTTGTCATGGAAGAAATGGTTGTTGATATATAATATATGTAGATATAGAAGAATAAACAAGTGTATCTAGGCACGATCCTTATAATAAAAAGCGACAAAAAGGAATAATTATGGTCAGTAATTGTTAGTTAGTACGTTTAATATCATAGCTTATCGATCTCTGATCTAAAGTTATTATATATTGACGAACTGGGGCTAAAACGAGAATAAAAATTTTATCGTTTTAAGTAAAACTGGCTCTTTTAATACAAAGTCAGGAGAGTCCTCGTTTCGATGACATGTCCGTTTGCTTTGGTTCGTTTCAAATTGAATTAGCGTTCTTTGGTGCGCTCGGCTATTTCCTTGACGGATCTGGAATAGAACATATTTTGATTGAAAGTGGAGTTCTGGCCTCTGGCTCACTCCAAGGGTTCATGAAGGGAAAGCATTACAACCGATACAAATGCCTTCACATATTACTATCACTAACCTTGCAACGAAGTCACTTCAGCAAGAACAAGTGATGAAGGCGTGCTTTTGAATTTAGAAGAGATAAAAGAACAGGGCATTTATTCCGAAGTTGGGCGTCCGCTTTCGCCACGTTTTTTCGCTGTTATCTCCTTTCCACACTTTCTGCAATTTGTTATTAGGTTCATTGGTCCGTGCTCTTCACAAATTTTTAAAAGATTTTGCTCGTTATCAACGTATTCCTTCACAAATGTTAAAACTGTTAGTTCATTGCCCTTGTACATTCGCCATGTTGATGACATAAATGCTCGTTTCTTTCCCACAATGCAATTGTTCAGTTACCTTGCGCCAAGTAGTTCCCTCCGCTCGCCGTATAGTCCCATGTTTATAACCGCTTATATATAACAAATAAACAAATTTTTCGAGACTCTTGTATATTATCAAGCACACAAACGATCAAATTATCCATATCTTTCCTGTAAACTTTAAAAATTTTGCTGGAAACGGACGCCCAACTTTGGAATTTAACCCAAGAACAGGTAATAATTTATAACCAAAATTAACAGAGGATACCTTAAAAACAATTTTGAGTGATCACGATGCAACGCAATTGTATGACGAATACAAAGCTTTCACAAACAAGACAAGAAAAAGTTTGCATGGTAAAACTGCACAATTATTTCAAAAGTACAAAGTTTCGTAGAAATTTACAAATTTTTCTGTAGATCATACAGAACCTGTAATGTTGACATGTATATGCAAGCCATGGAAAAAATGTGACCGATTTTCTTCACGTGTAATAGGTCAAATTATGCTCGTTGGATAACAGTATACCTTCTGAAGCTTCTTAATTTGGAAGGGATATGCCAAGGTGCCAGAAAAGATTTTTCTGAAGAAGGACTATCCATCAAACGCTCTACATGTTCCTTTTTTCGTGTTCCAGTAGACATGACGCTAGAACAAACTGTGAATAAGGACGCTGCCTCAAGGTTTGGTGATATTACAGCATTCGCTCACTCAGACTCTACTAAAGCAAGATGGATGAAAACAAGATCTACCAGGAGCAAAATTGTTGACTCATTTATTAGACCTAAGTGGATTAACACATGCAGAAGACATGACAGCGGAACTTCATATCCCTAGAATCAACAGACAATGACGATGTTACAGAAATCATAAATACTATGGCTGAAGTTTTAAATCCTTTCTACAGCATCGAACCGAACACTCCTCTTTTAAACTTATCTACTGGCCAAGTTATTGCAGCTGATACAAGATTATGAAAAAGATGAGCCTGCCTTTGAAACGTTAAAAATATGTATGCTAAGTATCTCAAAGTATCAAGTAGCCGATAACAAGAAACACTATTAAAAACTGTGCAAACATTTTAGCCCAAAAAACAAATACGACTCAAAGTTGGAAACTGTGAAGTGCTCGCGAGATCTTTTTGGGAGGTTACTTTATCTTGCAGCACTTGAGAAAAGAGACATTGAAAAAGTGATCGAGTATTCACTTACTCCAGTTCCCCTATCTTTGGATCAATTGGAGGTTGGTTATATGAACAAAACTGAAAAGACCAAACTAATACATGAAATAGAGAAGTAGAAAAAATCAAGCAACGAAAATCCCCATCAAGTGCATGCTGTCATATTTAATACAATGTTTGTCATTCATTGTTTGAAATTTCCTAACACTTGCGGTGAACTTGCACATAAACTACTAGAAACAAAATTTGCAATACATGCGCAATTGAGATTCATCTAATTTGTGATGTTTACAAGACGCCAAGCATAAAGGATTCTGAACATGACCATCGATATGGAACGGTGTTCTGTGGTGACACAATAGTGATAGAACCAGAACAGAAAACTCCAAAGAAGTCACGTGAGTCTTTGAGAACCAATTCATTTAAGACACCTCTCCTTGCCTTCATTTGTAGTGAATGGAAGAAGGATGAATACTTGTGCATCCTTGATGGAAAAGTATTTTATGTAGGCACTGAAAGCACATGCTATCAGTACAGCAAGCAAAATAATGTTATGAATTGCAAACAGGTTACTGAACTGTAATGTTACCACGAAGAAGCAGGTACACGTATAATTTGGCACATTCAATACATAATCCAACAGAACCCAAACAGCAATATCGTCGTTCGAGCTAATGACACGGATATGTTTATTTTGCTGGTCTGTCATCAAAAGCATTTCCAGAATTGCAAAGTGTGGATGGACACAGGGTTAGCTTCCAATAATACTAGACGGTTAATTGACGTTACTGATATTGCCGAAGAACTAGGTGATGATTTAGCTTTAGCATTACCCAGATTCCACGCATTCATTGGATCAGACTTTACAGCAGCATTCGCTAGACAAAGGTTAAGCAGTTCAAGATAATGTTGAAAAGTGTAATATACAAGTTTTTTGTCACAAGTTTGGGAGAATCAGTACATCTCGAAAATAGCCTGTTTGCTAACGCCGAACAATATGTGTGTTCACTATACGGACAGACTCTTTGCACATCAGTCACACAAGCAAGGTACAACCTATTCAAACCCAAATTTGCTCCTAAACAGGCACAACCACCTTTGGAGAATATACAAAGTATTTATCCCACTCTTCTTCCTCCATCTAGAGCTGCTATTCGTGAAAAGTTAAAACGAAGTAATGCTGTTGCATTAATATGGAAAAAAATCCAATCAACAGAATCCTCACAAAGGTATTGACTCTTTATAACACGGATGGTATTTGCATAATGGAAAGTAGAAGATTCAGTGGTTTGAAAAACCTGTGTACTCGGAAAAGATAGAAACTAAAAATGATGAACATTCAGAAAATGAAGAAGATGAATACAGTGACGACAGTGATGAAAGCAAAAGAAGATTGTTATTCTTCTTTATCTTCAACGATTTCAATTATTATGGGGAGCATTTATTAATAATGCTAACAGTCCATAGTATAAGTTAAGTATTTAAGTACATGCAATTATTATGTTATTATTATTATTATTATTATTATTATTATTATTATTTTATTACTATAAGTAGTAGTAACATTATTTATCAACTATTAACCCATACATTTAAAAGGTGTAGGTGTTTCTCGAATACTTCATTTCCACGAATTATCAAAATTTAGTATTTCAATTATTTTTAAAATGAAACCAAATACAGTGGTTTGCTTTGTATATTATTGAAGGTCGAGAACTACATTATGACCAACGTAAAACTGAATATCTTAGTAGTCACTTTTTAAGATACAATAATGATATAGGTACCGTTGGAAAGGTCAGATTCTGCGTCATCTAGTTTATTTCAGGGTGGTTTCCTCTATCTTTAGCGATTTCATAGATATTTGCCATGAAAGAAATACAGTGAAACAAAATAAACTAAATTTTAAGCAAACTATGCACCATATTTAAAAATGGCGGCAACATATGTAAACAACAATGATTCGTGATACTTAGCATATTCATTACCATTAATTTGGCACAAGAATGAAATTTCTAGCTTCATTTATTGGAAAGTTACCCTCATTTAAAATCTGTGCTGTGAATTGTGACGGCGGCCATATTGATGACGTCATATTTCATGCCCCACCACTGATTTTTAGTAAGACTTCCATATTTTGATTGTGTAAGTAGTAGGCTCTCAGAAAAAAACACTATGGCACCTTTGGGTTTTCTAGGGTAAATAAATCGGTCCTAGCTCTTGAACTACTAGATGTATGTTTTCTGAATTCCTTATTGGCGTTTTGTTTATATTAAGCTAGATGTAGGTTATCTGAATTCCTGATTTGCGCTATTTGACCAGCGCACATGTCGTTACCTGCTGATAACTTCATGTCGTTGAATGCACATCACCATTGCTACTTCACGGCAATAAACAAAAGCCGTACAGCTGTAACTAACTGGGGTAGTTCATTTGTGTCTTGTGCTAAATTACAAAATAGCGTAATCTCCTTATGCTTCCAGGTAAACAAACGAGGGTAGCCGTGAGAATAAACAAGCCAGGAGTCGCAGTGGTGAAAGTCGACAAAGAAACGGATGGACGAATGGACATTACAATCCTATAACACTTCCGATGCTTACGCATAGCATAATCTGAAAGTCTAAAGATTACCGAGGTGAAGAAGAAGAAGAAGAAGAAGCTTTAGAAAATCAGAAAGCAACCCTTATCACAGTATCAGGCAACATAACCATTGTGTCCGTTTCTTCGAGGCTAAAGCAGCAAACAGGCGCGATTGTAGCACGATTCAGTGAGGATGGACAGAAATGCGCATGCGTGCCTTCTCAAGTCTCCCACCAAGTGTAAGTCCAGGAAAATGTGCAAACACAGCAGTACGAGAGCCGAAACGAAGCAAAATACTGCATATACGTATTTTAAAACCATTCAAGAACTTTGTACAGTAATTTAATGCGTGGTTATATATACGGTATATGTGTGATTTAATTTAACTTCTGAAATTGTTAGCGAGGTTAACAGTGCTAACAAGAATCCTCTGCTCATGTGGTTCGGATTCCACGTTAATCAGTAGGTCCACGTCTCATATAGCCTCGCTGCTGAACGGGACGTTAAACTCAAAATCAACTCAACTCAAGAATCCTCTGCGGTGACAGCTAATAGCGTGCATATTGTGCGTGATTCCGTATCAAAAGGGCAAGGACAGAAAGGTCCTAGTCAAAAGGGCTCCGAGTCAAAAATCCCGAGTTAACAGGACCCTGTGTCAAAAAAGTCCGGGTCTAAAGGGCCCAAATCAAAAGGGCCAGTTCCTCGCGTCAAAAAGGCCCGGGTCTAAAGCAGGTCGGTAGCCAGCCCAAAAATGTAGGGGAGGTTGAAGCTATAGGGGCCCGATCCAATCATATTATAATTCATTTGCAAGCTTAGCGTGAAAATTTTAGGGGGCAGCAAAAATTTAAGAGGATCCGGCCCCCTAGACCCTCTGGATACGGGCCTGGTCTAAAGGGCCCAGCGACAAAGGAGCTTGAGTCAAAAGAGCCCCGACTAAAGAGCCCGAGTCAAATGGACCCGGGTCAAAGGGTCACAGAAGTAATGCTGCCACATCAGCTAAATCTGGCAGGTAGGCGAAGTGAGCAAAATGAAAAAGAATTAGAAAAGCAGTTATGATATTTAACTCGCTCATTTAACAACTTTATGCTCTTTTTAATAAGAAATAACGCTTTTTTCTTTACTTTCATACCTCCAGGGAGTAACTGTCACAGCATCACTGCCCTACTATGACTAGCCACATTTAAATCCAACTTTTAATACAAGGATAGTTTCAAGATATTATTCACATTTTTTTCACACTGTTTTCTACATTGCCTGAAAGAAAAAGATGAAGCCATCTAGACAAAACTCGAAGAGTCAATTATCTCGCTTCCCTATCTTCCTCAGCGTACACTGACAAAACACATGATCCACCTTTAAGGAATAACTTCTCATCTCTGACTCAATTTTGCCGACATGAAGAAAAAAAGAAAGAAATGACAAAGAAGCTCGACATGAATGTCTATTTTTTAAAATAAAAATGACAAAATATGCACATATACAAAAAAGGCGGGAATGCGCTGGAAGAGATATAGACAGCGAGATATTTATAACATGCGTTTATTGAAATAGATAAAGAGGTGGGGGGGGGGAAGAAGATATGAAGAGAGAGCTTTTGGCAAAAAAATATTCAGATGCAATCGAGAGAATGACACTCACAGGCGGGTGCTGTGTTTGTGTGGAATATTACGTCACATCAAGAGAGAGGATTATTAAAAGGGGGGGGGACTAGATGCGCTTTTTCGCCCTTGAGGCTTCAATTACATTTCATGTTAGAACGCGTCACTGTCAGCTTCAGTTAACAGAGAGAGAGACAGAGAACAGTTTAGTTCTTTCTTATCACCCTCTTCATATATACGAGGTGTGTACTTAGTGTTACCAGATTTTGTAAACGAAAGACGGGGACACCAATCTCAGGCTATATACCGGGTGTTTCAAAAGAACACCGACAACACCTGGGAGGTGATTCCTGGCACCAAGGTAAGACATTTTGGGTGCACAAATGCTTCCTTTCGGAGTTATAGCCCGCCGAAAACATGAAAAAATGAACTTTAAAGGTCTATAACTCCAAAACTATGGGACCTACCATAGTTGGATCAAGACTTCACTTTGGAACTAGTATGTGCCCTATCCAAATATCCAAGTTTCAGAGTCCTGAGGTACTTCCGCAACAATTTTTATAGGGTTAGTTGGTGAGTACTTCAGATTATATGCTCGTAGCCAAACTGCTTCTATAAAAATTGTTGCGTGAGTACCTTAGGATTCTAAAACATGTAATTTTGGATAGCGTACATATTAGTTGCTAAGTGAAGTCTTGACCGGACTACGGTAGGTCTCATAGTTTTGGAGCTATAGATCTTTAAAACTTGTTTTTTTTTTTTTATTTTTCGGCAGCCTATAACTCCGAAAGGAAGCATTTGTGCACCCAGGTTGGTTTATACTTTTTTGTCTTTAAGAGGTGTCAGGGATCACCTGTCAAACGTTGTCGGTGTTGTTTGGAAACACCTGTATAAGGTCAGGGAGCTTACTCACTTAAAATCAATATTAATTACCTGTCTTTTTCAGGTCACTACTCATAATTTTCCAGCTCTTTCTATACATAATTAATGCAAATGAATCCCCACAAGGGAGGTATAAAGAATGTGAAAAGGCAACACAAGAGCTACCTGATGTTCCTTATTCCAAATTCCGATTTGTTGTATTTGATAGATCCTAAATATTGCTCCAATTACGACCCACTCACCCATTTATGATTGAAGAGATCTTTTTTCCTTTGCTGCGTCATCACCTGAGTCAAAAACACTACTGATAAAAGAAATACAAATTTAGCATTTAGCAAGAAAAAATACATTTACACTAAATTGAGAACGAGAAACACAAACAAAATCTCTGAAAAGAATTACACAAGCTCCCCGGTTTTTCTAGAAACCGGTTTCCGGTTTTTATAAAAACTGGTTTTGACTATTCCTACTTTAAATGTCGCAATGAGAGCAGTATCGCCAATGTTGATTAAAGTGCCAACAATGAAGCAGTTCTGCGCTGCCGATTGAAGCATAAAATAACAAGTAGTTAAAAATCCGTCACAGGTAAAAATATGGTATTTTATATTGAAAGCGATATTCGAGAAATTATTTACACAAGACATTCTCTCCTCTTGAATATTTTTTTAAAATCCTTCCCCCCCCCCCTCTGAAAGCTAAGCAATCCATAGAACGAAAGAATGGATGTGATTTCATACTCCCATTTGTATGTTTAGCAAAATTAATCTTCACAAATTTTCACTACACAAATCTTCCGAAAAGTACGTGAAACATAGTAGTAGTTCTTGCAGGTTGATTTGATTTTTTAAGGAAGGAAAACCGGGACCAACAGGCATCACGAAATCCTTTTTCGGGGCAGTTAATTCTTTCATTGAAAACCGGAACATCTGGCAAACCCTATGTGTACTTCAAGATGACACAAATCCTGGAGTGAATGAGAATTTTTGAATGAAAGTGAAAAATGTATGTGGTGTTCTAAAAAAAAAAAAAAAAAAAAAAAAAAAAATCAGGGACGCAAGCAAGCATCCATGAACTTAGTGGGGTGCCCTATATCCGTGTGCATTTCTTGTTAAAATTGAACTAACACTTGATTTTTGTCCTTTCGCTGATGCTTTGAAATTCTGACACGGTTGCCATTTTTTCGGTCATCCAATTCGAATATGGCGGCTATCAAAGATGGCCGCCTTCGCTAATCCACAGCGCTGTCTTTAAAAGCCTATATCCCCCAAACTAATTTACCAATCTTCATGCACTAAACACCAAATGACGTAGAAAATAACACAGTTTAAAATATTGACAAGAATTATTACTTATCAATGCAATTAATAACGTGAGAAATAATTTTATTTCAAATTTTGCACATTTTATGATGTATTATCTTTATATTTTATTAAAAATAACAAGTAAACCGCCAATAATTGAGAACAACGTTGTGTAAGTTTTAAAAGAGTAATAAATTGTCTTTAAATTGTGATGTTATAACAAAATACTTTGGATAGGTTAATAAATACCTGTACCTTGGGCAGAAAGTGCTCATACATTGTTGATTGATTGATTTTGAGTTTTACGTCCCGTTCAGCAGCGAGGCTATATGAGACGTGGACCTACTGATTAACGTGGAATCCGAACCACATGAGCTCCCGCCGGGGTGCTCATACATATGCACTATACTTCATAGAATGTTAATTTAATAATAACAGAAGAAGAATGTTTTTAAGATATGTAAGATATTATTATGGGATAGTTGTTGCTATGTACATGTTTATGGATACCGAGTCAGCAAGTTTGTGTGCTTGACAGTGTTAAGGAAAATATATTATAAAGTATATCAACTAATAAACCATTTTTAGCACTGTTTATCGACGTTATCATTCTTATATAAAAGGTGAGAGCGATAGTATATAATTATTAAAGATTACTACCACTCGAGATTTGTATATCATATTTTGTCGAACCAGGTTGACGACTACCCTCGGTAAGTCGTTGTAAAAATTTTGGTTTACCTAACCCGGGATATACTGCAAATTCACATCCCGAAGCAGAGTAAGGTTGAATTTACTTTTTGTCATATAGTTAATGAATACAAATTTGACCATATTACGAAGTGGTAGAACAATTATAAGAAAAATGGACAATGAAACAATGGAAAAGGAGTCCCATAATAGTGACAATGGTGAACATAATGTAGCACCAGAAATGACATCATCAGAAGATCGAATCTTGCTAGTATTACAGCAGCAATTGATGCAGATGTCTACTGAGTTAAAGCAGACGATGAAGCATAACTCTGAAGAATTAAGTAGACGAATTGAACAGAAGTCTGATGAATCTAACAAACAATACGAGGAATTAAGCAAACGAATGGAACAGAAGTCGGATGAAACAAAACAATTAATTATCCAGACGATGAGCGATATCACCTCGCAGTTCGAGGAAAAGTTAAAAGGAATATCGGAGCAATGCCAGAGTAATCACAACCACCTGAGCCAAGAAATCAGTGATATAAAAAAGGATTTAGAAGTAACCGAATCTTCTGTTCAACAACAAAAGATCCAGGTCATCAGTAATGCTAACAACATAGTACAAATACGCAATTGTTAGCTACGTTACAGGAAGAAATTAGAATGCTACAGGTTAAGGACCACACATACCACAATAACCTGTGTGATGGTCGCTTGGAGTTTCCACACTCACCAGAGATGAACCCACCTTCGCCGGTATCTGATGAGGATATCATTTTAGAAGAAATTCATCCGAAGAGTACAGATGGACGAAACATAGATGGTGTAACGACACATCACGTCATGAATAGGAACTGTCACCCAATGGGTACATGGAATGACAAAAGGAAGGTAAAATTAAGTGTTAAGATGAGTGAAATACGAGCCATGAGTAAATTCAGTGGTAAGTGTAACGAGAATGCTACTTCTTTCTTAGAGAAATTCCAGGATGAGTGCAATATAATGTGTATAGATAGATCACAATATATGAAATTAATCCCTCATGTATTACTCCCACCTTGTTCACTATGGTTTAAAGCAGTACGTGATCACATCAGTACATATGAGGAATTCAAAGCGGCATTGATCGCGAATTATGAAAATGACTTTTTGCTGGCAAATAGAGATGCCACCATTAGAAATCAACACTTCAATCCTCGATTGCATAAATCTGTTGTAGAGTTTGTTGTAAATACATACAACGAATTAAAGGTCGTTAATCCATTGCAATCGGAATCGAGAATAATAGCATCAATTCGAAATTTGCTTCCATTTAAGTTACAACAGATCTTATTTTCCACACAGTGTATGAGTTTCAACCATTTATTAATGCTTGTCCAATGCTATGAAACTCAATACCATGCTATGAATCAACAAGCAGGAATGGGTAAAAATAAGAATAATTCAGATCATTTTGTGCCTGTTCGGAATTTGAATATCCGAAGTGTGAACAATACGGAACATAACCTAAGCCGAGTAAATTCTAGCAGTCAAAACGAGCAAAATAGACAAAGTTATGTAGGGAATCCGCCTAACCTAATTAATCGTAGCAATCCATATGTTAGACCATATAATCAAAATAGGTTTAAAAATAGACGGAATGTATGGCGAAATTCCAGGAATACAGCGAACTACGTGGATAGACGTAATGGGAGGACAAGAGATGTCACTTCGCATCAGGATCCAGGTATTGAAGTAATGTCTGTACAGAACAATAATACGGGACATAATCATGATTGTGCTGTGCAATGTACTTTATTAGAACCATACACCAGTATAAATTTAAACTAATTGCGGCTGATGTGGTAGGGGTTAAACCCATATCAGCTGTAGATTCTCATGAACATTTACCTAGAAATTTAAGTGATAATTCTTATGAACATTTATCTTCCAATTTATATGTTCATGTTAATGATGAAAATGATCTTTCACATGACGTCTCTGTAAGTAATTATTCGGAAATAGCAATTAATAGATGTCAGTACCAATTTATACCTGTTGTAAATCGTTGTTGGTTTGAAGATGATACTGTCAATGATGGTTTTAATATTGAAGAAAATTTTGTATTTTTAAAATCCTATAATACAGCTAAAATACCTATTAAAGTCAATGGGTTAAGTACTGAAGCTTTACTTGATACAGGAGCAAATGCCTCTCTATTATCGTATTCATTGTGGAAAGCAATTACTAGTAATTATTCGAATCCTAAACTACAAAAGGCTGAGAACCTTATCATAGTTGATTTTACCGGTAAACATAAAAAGAGAGTAGCTGGAATTACTCGTGTGACAATAACTATTCAAGATTTTGAAATATCAATCCCTATTCTGGTAATAAAGGAACTTAACGAGAAATTAATTATGGGTTTAGATTTATTATCACAATTACGTGTCATGCTTGATTTTAAAAACCAAACGTTGACTATACCGGGTATACCTCAGGAAATCGTTCAGAAACTGCTTCCAAAATTAGATAATCTTGCTTGTCAATATAATGATATTTCTCCTACAGTGAATAATGTTTTTGTTAGTGCAGAAAGTGGTAAATTAAATGATCAACGAATGGAAGACACACAAAAATTGGTGGATGTAAAGGACGATGTATTGTTTTCTGAGCGTGTTAAATCACTCGACAGCAGCCTTGATTTTGCTGATAATACAGTAAAAACTGACTTTAAGGATATCTTATATAAGCATAGAAATGTCTTTTCAGAACGTCCTGGGCGTTGCAAGGATTTTGTTTATTCTTTTAAAGTTAAAACAGACAAACCCATAGTAACTAAGCCCTATATAATTCCATATAGATACAGGGAGAATGTACGTCAGCAAATTACAGATATGTTAAGAGATGGGATCATTAGGCCTTCCCGAAGCGTCCACCTTAATCCATTACATGTTGTTCCAAAGAAAAATGGTTCTCTACGTGTGGTATTAGATTTGAGACGCACGAATTGCCACATTGATCTGGAACAAGTGAGGTATCCCCCAGTGGAAGAAATACTAGCTTCTTTACAAGGGAACACTGTATTCGGAAATTTAGATCTAGTGATGGCGTATAATCAGGTCGAATTACATGAAGATTCGAAACCGTACACAGCATTTAGTTTTGAAGGTCATTTATACGAATACAATCGTGTAGTCTTTGGGCTTATCAATGGTAGTGCGGCGTTAGCATCCTGCTTGAACAAAGTTCTAGGTCAAGACTTACGTAGCAACGTGATAACTTATGCTGATGACATCTTAATCATGGGGAAAAATCCGCATGAATATTTGAAGTACTTAGATATAGTTTTAGACAGATTGGAAAGTTCGGGCCTTACTATCAATCTACAGAAATCTAAATTTCTGCAGAATTCTATAGAATTTCTTGGGTACCAAATTGATGCCTCTGGTTTACAATTCAGTCAATCTAAAGTACAAGCCATAGAAGATCTGCCTGCTCCAGTAAATGTGAAACAGACACGACAAATATTAGGGCTCTTCAATTGGTTTCGCAAAGCCATCCCGCGATTCGCTGAGATAGCCCAGCCTTTATTTATGATTATAAAGAAAGGAGTACCATGGCAATGGGGTCCGATTCAAGAACACAGTTTTAATAAGTTGAAGGAGTGCGTAAAACGAAACATCCATTTGAATCACCCCAGATATGACGTTCCTTTTTATGTTCAGTGTGACGGTTCTCAACTTGGAATCTCTGCAGTACTCTGGCAACCTAACCCAACTATTCAGGAACCCGCTGTTATTCATTGCGCTAGCCGTACTTTAAAGAAAGCTGAAAAGGGATACACCACGACAGAAATCGAACTTTTGGCTGTACGTTTTGCTATACAAAAATTTGCTCCATATCTTAGCGGATGTCATTTTATAGTACTTACCGACCATAATTCATTGCGATACCTTAACAGCGTACAGGGATATAATAACAGATTACTTCGCTGGTCGTTAGATCTTCAAGCTTATGATTTCGAAGTACAACACATTAAAGGGGTAGATAATGGACCCGTAGATACCTTATCACGTCTGTTTCCTGGAGAAGAGCAACATATTTTGTCCATTAATGAATTTAAGATCTTACAGGATGAAATAGCTACCATTTCAATAGAAGACCTACGAGAACATCAAATGAAGTATCATGAATATAAACAAATCGTGGAACATTTATCTTCTTGCGGTGAGGGATGTAATTGTCCCAAGCATTGGAATTCCAGATTTAAATTATCCAACGGGATTCTACTTATTAAAGATTTTAAATTCAAATCTAGGAACAAAATTTGCATTCCACCTACGTTAACAGCACGCATCTTAAAGGCCTACCATGACGATTTCGGACATTTTGGGTATGTAAAGGTAGGTGCCTTGGTTAATAAATCCTTTTACTGGAAGGGAATGAGAGCTCAAATCAAAAATTATATCAATGACTGCATTGAATGCATGCGAATTAAACATAATTACCAGGCTATACAAAAACCAATGCTCTCAATAACGCCTGAGAGACCACATTCATTTCTGTCGATCGATTTATATGGACCTTTACCAAGAGCAGCTACCGGAGAAACTTATTTGTTAACAACCATGGATATCTTTTCACGATATGTAGTAGCCTATCCCTTGCGTAGAGCAACTTCCGCTGCTATCGTAAATAAAATTTTGAATGTGTATATTCCACATTGTGGCCCTATCGAACATATATTATGCGATAACGGTTCACAATTCAAAAGTGATGTGTTCCTCAAAGCCATGAACAAGGCTAACATTAAAATTCATTTTGTAACTCCGTACCATCCTAGTAGTTCTGTGGTAGAAAATGTACATCGCAATTTTGGTATGTTGTTTCGACACTTTTGTAAAGATAAACATGCCGAATGGATTAAGCATGTCAACCAAATTACATACCTTTTAAATCATTCTATATCAGACACTCTAGGTGTGTCTCCTGCTAATGTGCATAATGGCTCTGATTTGGTTTTCCCTGTGGAACAACATTTTGATGTCAAACTAGAAGATTCGACAATTATAGATTCTTCCAGTTTAGTGAATATGGTAAAAATCCGAAGACATAGCAAATTTTTGAAACGTAATTCACAAGTAGAGTCTTTGCAAGAAGGAAAATATCGGATCAAGGTCAATGACTTAGTTTTTGTTAAACAACATCCACAAAGTAATATGTTGTTAAAGAAGATTTATAAATTTTGTGACATTTTCTCAGGTCCTTATTTATGTTTTAAGGAAATAAATCCTAAGGTTTTTGAATTGTTGAACGCTAAAACAGGTACGTCAATTGGACTTCGTAATATAGATGAGTTAAAGGTTTGGAAACCTACTCAGTATACAAAGGAAAAACGGATGCATCTAGTGAAAGAGTTAGTTGCGCCTGACATTCTTGTTCAAATAAATAGGAATGAAGAATACTGAAAAAAAATATATAATACCAAAAGGGTGTTTTCTGTTTATGTAAAAATAGGCTTATTTTCTTCCATTTGGTTATTCTAACGTAGGTTCTGTTTAATTTTTGATCTTTGTTCAATTTTATTTTCTTTGATTTTCATTAACCAACGATAAGTTTTCAAGGATTTTAATTCTTTCTTATTAATGTGAAGGATTATAATTTAATTCATGATTGATTAAGCACAAAAATTGTTTTCATTATATCAATTTGTATTGAAACTTTATTGTTCAAAATAAGTATTAACTAAATTAAAGATTTGTCATAAATGTATCTATATATATATGAAATGTAATGAAGATATATACGAGGTGCGATCAAAATATAAAGTACATATGTAATTTAAGAACACTATTGTAAACGGACCAGTGGTTCTTGAAGATAAAAGCCAAACTCACTTATGACTTTTATATTCAGTCCATTTGTCGGGCGACATTTTTATATAACAAAATACTTTGGATAGGTTAATAATTACCTGTACCTTGGGCAGAAAGTGCTCATACATATGCACTATACTTCATAGAATGTTAATTTAATAATAACAGAAGAAGAATGTTTTTAAGATATGTAAGATATTATTATGGGATAGTTGTTGCTATGTACATGTTTATGGATACCGAGTCAGCAAGTTTGTGTGCTTGACAGTGTTAAGGAAAATATATTATAAAGTATATCAACTAATAAACCATTTTTAGCACTGTTTATCGACGTTATCATTCTTATATAAAAGGTGAGAGCGATAGTATATAATTATTAAAGATTACTACCACTCGAGATTTGTATATCATATTTTGTCGAACCAGGTTGACGACTACCCTCGGTAAGTCGTTGTAATGTATATCACTCAGTTTGGTTAAGAAACAACGAAATTATAACAAATTAATATTTCCTCTTTTTGCTTGATTTTCCCACATGAGTAGAGAGAGACCGAGACCTATAGGAAAACAAACTATGAATCCGTGATATACTCTCCAAGACAAGTAGTTTGATATGTCGCATGTTATACCCTGACAGACATCCCTATAAGCGCACCTCAAGTATATCACCATTTATGCACCACTTCTAGAAAGTTCCAGAAATAACCATAAAATTCCAATGGAAAGTTCCAGAAAGCTCTAGAGGCTTCCATGGCATTTTATTAAAACATTCTAGAACTTTTTGTACTTTTTTCTAAGATTATAGAACTTTGTAGAACTTGCCTGAACATTCTAGAACTTACCCGAAAATTGTAGAACTTACCCGAAAATTCAAGAACATTTTAGAACTTTCTTGAGAATTATAGAATGTTCTAGAACTTTCTCAAACATTCTAGAACTTTCCATTAGAATTCAATGGGGTTTTAGAACGTTCCATTAGAATCCAATGGAAGTTTCTGGAACTTTCTAGTTCACGGACAAAGTATATAAGTGCGGCGGAAAGTGGAACTACTCACAGTTAGCAGGGGAAACTGTGTGGTTACTTGCCGAATTTCAATTGCAACGTAAGTATTGTATCTTATCACTTGCTTTGTTATCTTTAGTCCTCTTGTGACTTACTCTTCGTTTCAAAAGTGTTTCCCCAATTTTTTCTTGTATTTTCACAAATGGAACTGTGTAATTAACTTACAAGATGGAGTCACCAAATCCGAAAAGAACTTGATTATAATCTCTGTATCTTATGCCAGGACCAGAAAAGAGGAGACGTAACTCGAAATCCATCTCTTGAATCACTAGAAAAGCTAATAACAATTGCAGTGGACAGAAGCAAATTTGGTGATATTCAGTATTCAGTGGTCGCATCTCTTCTTAAAACGTTATCTCCTGAGCATCTACAGGAAAAGGCAGCATTCTTCCACAAAGTCTGTTACTCTAATTTAGTTCACAAAGGACACTATGATAAATCGAAGCGGAGATATAAAGAGGCTTTAAAACATGGATCCGTAGTGCCTACGGTTGCGAAAAGAGGACGTCCATCGAAATTAACAGTGAATAGTGTAAGTTCGGAGACAACAGTGGATGCTCCAAGTTCAACAAGTTCTTCTACCTTTTCATTTGACAAAAACAAATGCATATTTTGTCAAGAGGCTGAGGGTGAACTTCATTTAGTGCAAACGTTGTCCAAGGGGCAAAAAATTAAGAACGTTGTTGAAAATAGTTCTAATGAATTGAAGTGCCGCCTTCTCGCCTTGCTGAACGAACCCGTGGACGCAATTGCATCTGACATGAAATACCACTTAAAATGCTTGATGTATGCTGAAAGAAGAAAATCTTTATCAGAACCACATGAAATTGGATTGTTAACATCTTCGGCAGACGTTTTGGCTGACATCGAATTACTACAGTAAATATCTTGCAATGCACATTTTAACGGGATAAAGATGCTATAATAAGTATGCGGGATGTCAATACAACTTATCTTAATCTTCTCTCTGAGAAAAGTGGAAAGATAGTTGATGGTAACTATAAGCGTCATCTGAAATCACAAATACAGAAGAAGTTACCGAATGTGAACTTTGTCCATCCACCACAAATGAACGCTCCTGAGAATCTCGGCGCTTCCAAGACGATTGAAAAGGCCGTTCATAGCTGCGAAAACATTTCTCATGCTGACGCAACTGCAGTACTCAAAGCATCACAAATAATTTGTGACGAAATCCTTGCCAGTGAACACTGGAAATTTGATGGATCTTTTTACGGGTATAGCTCTCCGCCAATCCCTCCACAGTTCATGCGTTTGCTGATACAAGGCTGTAAGTCAGAGATTCAGACAATACGATGATCTGAAGAAGTTAATAAAGCCGTGAACAACTTATGCCAATTGGTTGTCGCTAGCTGTAGATATGATCGTCAAATTAACTATCATCCAAAACATGACGATAGCAATTTTCGAGAAGGTGATACACTATTAACCATTGGACTTCCGCTACTTATTCATCATAAAACAAGAAGCAAACAGCTCGTAAATGTATTGGAGAACTATGGAATTGGAGTTAATTATATGAAAATTGAAGTTAGATTTGCCCATGCAATGCAGACAGAAGTGAGACAGTATGATAATGTTCATATACCTCCATTCACAGTTTAAGAGAAGCCAGTGTGGTTTGCTAAGACATTTTACACGGAACTTGCACCGCAATGTATCAAAAGCAGTATTCCAATGAAGTAACGATGGTTCCGAAGTTGCATTTTAATCCTAAAGATAAGATCAGTCACGAAAAACTTGCTCCAAGTGTGTGCATTCGTCAGTTTTCAGCTCCAGTTCCTCAGCCACAGACTCACAAAGGTTGTATTTTGAAACCAAGCGACGAACTACAGATGTGCAATGACAAGGACATTGTGTGGATTATGTCATCATGCAGTGGCGGATCCAGGGGGGGGGGGCGATCGGGGCAATGCCCCCAGAAGAGGAAACTTTCTTATTTTATATATCCAACCCCCCCCCCCCGGAAGTCCGTCCTGGATCCACCCCTGTCATCATGTGCATGCATAACAAATTCAAACACATGTGATTATGTGATTCACAAGAAGAAAATGAACGTTCTGGGCCAAAACCTGTTGCGGAGTTCATCATTCCTTGGACATCGTATAACACTTTTCTGTCCGAACCAGTTAACAAGACCAACGTTTCTGTTATTGCACCCATTTTAAGAATTCCACCCACAGAATATTCAGGACTATTTAGCGCCCTGATGAATGCACGACCATCTGTGATTTAGTTATGGGCTTCAATTCGCCATGTGTTGTAACTCTTGATATGCCTTTGTACGAGAAAGCACAGAAACTCATGGCCCGCGAGGATATGAGAGGAAAATTCATACTGCATTTGGGTGAACTCCACACTGCCTTCGCATGTTTACGTTCCCTAGAATCCTATATTGAAGGTAGTGGGCTTGATGTCTGTTTGGTTCCTGCTGGAATTTACAGCCCCACAACGGCTGTAATTTGTGCATAACGACTACTGTATAAAGCTGTCCAAAATACTTTCTATTTCAGCGTTATCTTAGCAAAATACAATTATAATATACAATTTAAATATGTATTTTTGTGTTCACAAAGTTTAATAATTTTTCTAATGTTTGTGTTGTCTGAGCAAACTATTTTCACCGCCCATTAAGTGTTCTTAAGTTTTACTAGAGATGTTGAATTATTATTATTATGAAGTCTGTTAAAGCAAACAAAATTATGTTTTACAATATTTAACATGATTGAATTAATACCAAAAGAAAACACGAGCAGAACGCAGGAATAGATGACAATTAGACTTCGGATTTTTGCATATTTGCATATTTTTTTCCTGATGTGATATTGATACGCTCTTTAAACAGAAATTCGTTTCAGGTGTTTTGGAATAAAGTAGCAGTTTTATAGTGCATATTTTGGAGGTTAATGCATGTTTATGTCGTTAATGCATTTAAACGCATATTTAAAGAAACAACCAAATTGAAAAATTTTAACATCCAACAACTTTCCTAATAAATGAAATTTCAAGTTTCTAAGGTAGACTCAAGATCTTGAAATGGTTCATTGTTGTTGGTTTAGAATATCTTTCAAGGTCATGTGAAAGGAGAATAAGAAAAGGGGTGAGTCATTCATCCTCCCGGTAGTGATGCATGACTGTTACCTTTTTGGAAGAAGATATAAATAACGATGTCAAATCACCTACAATAAAATTTCCACGTCACCCATCTCTTAAATTGTGTGTCCTGTGACAGTATAAGAATACCAAAAGAAAAATATTTTTCATTTAGTTGTAGTGCGACATCTTCAAATTTGAATTTTAACTACCTCACAATTTTGTCCCATTTTTGTCCACCCAAGAAAAATATCGTACCATTCAAATAAACGAGAAAGGACTATTTCAAAATTTCGGCGACATCGATCACCTGTAGTGCGACATCCTCGAATTTTAACTGGCTCAGAATGTTTTCCATTTTTTGTCCATTTTTGTCCACCCCAAGAAAAAAAAATGTACCATTCTAATAAACGAGGGAGGACCATTTCAATAATTTCGGCTATTCCGATCACCTGTAGTGCGAGATTTCAAATTTTAAATTCAAATTTTAATTACCTCAGAATTGTGTCGAATTTTTGAACATTTTTGTACCACGAAGAATAAATTCTGTACCATTGAAATAAACCAGGGACGGTCATTTAAAAATTTGGCCACTTGGATCATCTGCAGTGACACATTTTCAAATTTGAATTTCAACTATGTTGGTGGTACAAAAATCTACAAAAAATAGGGAAACTTCAAAGCTAGTTAGAATTCAAATTTAAATATATCACACTGCTGATGATCGAAGTGGCCAAAATTTTGAAATAGCCCTCCTTTCTTAACTTGAATGGAACAAAATTTTTGATGGTACAAAAATGTACGGAAATTAGACAAAATTCTGAGCTAATTAAAATTCGAATTTGAAGATGTCGCTCAACAGGTATTCTAAGTGGCCAATTTTTGAAATGACCCTCCCTCGTTTATTTTAATGGTACAAAACGTTTTGTTTCTGGTACATGAATGTGCAAAAATCGAACAAAATTTTAAGCTTGTTAAAACTCGAATTTGAAGATGTCGCATTACAAGTGATCGAAGTGGACAAATTTTGAAATGACCCCCCCCTCGCTCATTAGAATGGAACAAACTGTTTCTTGGGTGAACAAAAATGGACGTAAATTGGTAAAAATTCTGAGCTAGTTAAAATTCGAATTTGAAGGTGTCATTCTAGGTGATCAAAGTGACCGAAATTTTGAAATGGCCCTCTTTTGTTAATTTGAATAATACATATTTTACTTATGTGGACAAAAGCGGACAAAAATTGGACAAAGATGTCGCACTGCAACTAAATGGACCAGAAAAATCTTCTAGAAGTTATCTTTTGAAACAATGGATTGAAGTTGAGAGACGTTAACAATTCAAGAAGAAAATATATTTCGCAAAGTGTATGCTAAACAAATAACATCTTCAAAGTAAGTAAGCTCGTTTTCAGAAGAGGACATTTCTATTTTGTTCGACAGCAAAATCTCAAACTTCAGCATTTTCACAGCAGTTTCAAGTCTGGTAAGAAGTTTATACAACTATGAAACAACCCAGATGTGCGTGTGTGTATGTTTCCATATTCGACAGAGTTCATTCCAAAGAAACCGTTGAAAAATGTATTTCGGGAAGAAATAACCCTTCTTCAAATTAGCTCTAAATTGGTTAAAATATTTGCTTTACAAAATCTAAATATTTGTCACAACAGTTACTTTCAGAGATGAGGAGATAAGTTCTTAAGTTTTTCTTTAAGGAGTTTATGAGAGTATTAAAGTATAAGCTTGTGCTGCTTTGATACGTACCTCGGTTTCTTGAAAGGTAACTTTCCTACTAACAAGTAACACTTCCCAAGTGTAACACTCCGATTTTGATAAAATCTGGCAGGTAGATACTACACATAAAATAATCGGATACGTGGTTTTTATTTTCTGCGGAGAAACGGTTTTAGGGAGCAAAAGCCCCCACCCAAAATGTTGAAACTTGATCCCCGAAAGGCAAGAAGAAGTAAACCGAAGTGAATGAGATTATGCACATATATTGCAGATGTAAAGTGAGGGAATACGGGTTTCTATTTTCCTGGAAAAACAGCTGAGTGGGGTATGGACCTCTCCAAACCTTTGATAACGAAATATCAAAAGTGCTAGTAACAATATGTCAGATGTGTGTAAAGGACATTAAGAATTGCAACGAATCTTTGTGTATGAACAATACCAAAAAGTTAATGAATACGGGTTTTTATTTTCTGGAGAAAAACGGTTTTAGGGGCAAACACTTCCACCCAAAATGTTGAAAGTTGACTCCCAAAAGGCAAGAAGAAGTGAACCGAAGTGAATGAAATCGGAAGAAACGGTTAGGTGGCGCACCGACCCCTTCAAAGCTTTCATCACGAAATATCAAAAGTGCTAGTAACAGTATGTCAGATGCGTGTAAAGGACATGAAGAATTGCAACGTAACTTCGTGTATGAACAGTAGTCAAAAAATAAACGAATACGTTTTTTTTAAAAAATTTTGTGCAGAAAACTGTTTTAGGGAGAAAAAAGCCCCCACCCAAAATTTTGAAAGTTGACGTCCGAAAGCTAAAACAAGTGAACCGAAGTCAACGAAATTGTACATACACACATATTGTAGACATAAAATGAGGGAATAAGTGTTTCGATTTTCCTGAAAAAAAAAAAAAAAAAAAAAACTGTTGAGTGGATCGAGGCATTGAGTGGCGGAAGGAGTGCACCGAAGTGAATTAAATTGTATGTAGATATTAGATATGTAAAATGTTGCCTTTCGTGTTTCACAAGTGCCTCCATCCGATTTCTTCAAATTTGGCAGATCAACTACAAGCACAAACAATATAGCGTATTTTATAGTATTTCAGGAGGCACCTTTAACCCTTACAATGTTTTTCCGCATAAACAAAAACAGGTGTTGATTTATTTCCAGTTTGCTGTTGATGAGCCGAATTTGAAGCAAAACGGATAGGGACACTTGAGAAACACGAAAGGTCTTATTTTACATAGAGTCTATATAATATCTATACATAATTTCATTTTCTTTGGTTAGGGATGCGCACGAGTCGAGACATGTCTCGAATCTCGACTCGAATTCGAGTCGAGATTCGAGTCGAGACACACTTTGTAAAATTCGAGACGAGTCGAGACAAACGTATTTCTCGACTCGAATTTTCGAGTCGAGACAGCTGGTTAAAATCTCGACTCGACTCGAATGTCTCGAAAATCTTTCTATAATTTTTAATATTATTTTGAAGAAAGTACTCACTCAGAAACAGTCGGCACGATAATTTAGGAAACTGCAGGACTTGTCAGGTGTTCGAGGAGTGCTGAGGTGATTGTCTTCAACAAGTGGCGAAACCAAGGGAAAAAGACGTCCAAATGTTGAGGGGTTGAGCGCCCCCTACCTCATTACAGATGTCGGACGTTGGAGGCTAGGAAGACTGGTAAAACAGAACAGGCAGTGAACTGCGTCCGAACTAAGATCAGAGTTTAATGCTGGGCAAAGTACAAGTGTGTCTGAACTAGTGTTGTCAAATTTCCGGAAATTTTGAACCTGTTTTTTTTTCTAAAAAAACGTTTTTTGTATTTTCGAAAAATTGAAAAAATTAATATCTTTGTATTAGGTTAATTTTACTAGTAATGATATATCTTTTTTTTTTCAAACACAACGAAAAATGTAAGTTCAAAAATTTCAATATTGCGAATATTAAAAATAGCACTCGAAAATAAAACTATTCCAATTATCTATATATTAAAATACTAGATTTACGCGTATATGTTTCTCCTCAAAGAAGAGTTTATATGTTTGTCTCCAATCCTTTCAACAATGAGATCTCGAACCCAAAAGTGCTAGAAACGTGCCGTTTTCATTTGTCGATTCCAATTTCTTTTTAAATTGTCTAGTTCTAATTGAATATTAAAAAAACATGGCCATTAGTTCTTTATTACATTTTTAGGGGTACACTAGAAGCACTGTGGGGGCGCAGTGGCTCAGTGGTAGAGCGTTCACCTCCGGCGCTTAGGGTCCCTGGTTCGATCCCAGATCGCGCTGTGTGGATTTTGTGGTGGACAAACATCGTGTTCGTGGGTTTTCTCGGGGTTCTCCCGTTTCCTTCCACTTTCTTCATTCCACCATTTCATTCATTTCTCATCATCACCGTCTCCTTTAGCCTAACCGGCATAACCGTGGGACGTAAAATTAAAAATATAATTTCACTAGAAGTACTGAAATTTTTGAAAAAGTAAAGCATCATACCCTACGAGTTATATATTCCATCATCACAAAGTTGTATATAGGGGTTGTATATCTGTCAGGCGTTTGTTTCATGGCCAAATGATAATGAAAACGAAGGATAACCATTTCTCCAGTCTAAGATTAATCTTCATTGTTTGGAGAGGTCTTTTTCCCCAATAAACACCGTTTATCACTGGCATAATTAATTGTTTGTGTAATTTATTTACTTATTAAATAATGCATGCAAATGCATGCAACAACGATATGGGCATTCAGTAAATGGATACTTGAAAATTTGAATTCAATTATCTATACAAGCCGGCTACGAGTCTTTTGTTTTTGCCAGGGATGCAGTCCAAACTACTCTCCTTCTACCAATTTTAAATTAGGATTGAGCTTCTTACCGGATGTGTAGCCTACCGAAGGACCACACAGACGTTATCGAAACTATTGTGCTATTGTTTCTTTGTATGCGTTTGCAGAAACTTCTGTAGATATCAAAGCCCGCCAGTGAAGCCATATCTAGCATCTTGGTGCTAGATCTAGCATAATTCACTCCTATTTAGCATCTAGCATCTTGACTTTAGCATCTTGGCAGAATCTCGTTCTTTCCTCTGGAGAACAGAAAAAGAACGAAAATTTAGATGACTCACTGACCGTTGGGAATTATTCCTTAGTTGAAGCAATGGTTGGAGTAATAAAACCAGTTAGTATTTCCGCTGTTGTATTGTTGAATTCACAGAAATGTTCAAAAATAAGCAAAACGTGATTCTGCACAAGATGTTTACTTACTCATAGTTTTATTATTGTCAACTGAACCCTGAGTGTCTGGGATGTTTCTGTCCCTTCTCACTTTACAACTTGAGAGGGGAGGGGGTATGATCGTCAGAAATGCTTCAGTGCTGCGTCGGAAGCGGCATGTTTTGTATATATTTCTTAAAATGTTATCCATTCATAAAATATAAATTCCCCCTTCCTCCCCTGATTCTCTTTCCAATACAGAGAACCGACTCTTTAAATGAAGAAAGAACCCTGAACCCTCCCGAAAATGCTAAAATGAATGATGCGTACAAATAACAAATCTGTGGATGAATCAAATAATGCAGATACATGAGATGATGATGACGAAGATAACAGTGCTTGATGCAGCGCAGACCACCACATGTAAATAGATTTGAAGTGTTCATATTTGTGTATGTGTACGTGTGTATGTGCTTGTTTCTGAGTATTTATATGTGCGTTTGTCTTGTAATTGTTAAATTAATATCCACTGGATTAAGTGAAGGTATAAAATGGATTTGATGACTGCCAAATTGACGTCACCTTGGTAAGTCATTATTTTTTAATATTTAGTAATATTAAATTAGATTATAGTTTAGCGTCATTTTCAGGAGCAAAGCTCTACAAGACGTGAAAGTTTAGTTTAATCGGATTTGAAAAACGTGAGCTCCTACCATGAATCAAACCTCGTTCGAGAAAGGCGCATACGCTAACCACATACAGTAGCAACGGGGAGCTCAACATTTAGTAATATGTATATCGTAAAATTATATTCGTTTAATTTTCACTAATATAATCTTCACAATGTAAAGCATTCGCTGGGCACGTTATCTTGTTTAAAAACAAAAAGCCTAGCTCTTATGTTTCCGTCTCGGGGTTGGACTGCGGGATGATAGAAATCCGAAAGAGATGTTTTTATTATATTTTGTACAGTAGATCTGCTCCTTTATAATCTCCGTGTTTGATAAGAATGAACCTCCCTGGCTCACGAAAATGTATACGTAATATAACAAACCATGCACATTAAATGCCAGACTAATATAGCAAACATTGAAGATGCCCCCTAGAAAATTTTCTTTGGCCGCCCATGTCTGGAGGTACACAATTTTGCAACTCAGTGGATACGATGTGGATGTATTCAAAGTCCACTGATTTACCCATCAAATTTAGATTTTATAAAAATATTCTCAGTGAATACTAACCCGAGGAGAACTATTTTTTTTTAATTCGATCGCCAAAGGAGTTTTTTTCTTTTTTCATCAGGTCTCGGTAATCGTCTGGCACGAAAACTGAAGTTTCTACAAGTGTTTCCCCAGCAAATTTTTTAAGAAAGGGGTCCTCCAGGAGCGTTATTTAGGGGGTAATTCCTGCGTTTATAGATATAGATAGATATAAATATAGATATACTGTATATATATATATATAGAAGCGGGTCTTTAAAATTAGTTCGGAAAGATAATATGAAAATCTGGCATAATTTGCAAGAATCTATCTAGTCTAATATAAATAAAATAAATAGTTTGTTTGTGTGTTTGTCTGTCTGTATGCGGCCTGGTGACCAGACGAGTGGACCGAGAGTTACCAAATTTTGGTCAGGGGTACCTTGGCCGAGGCCCCAGATCAAGACGAATCTTTTTTTTTTTTTTAAATCGAACCAGGGGGTCTCAGGGGGCGCTTAGAAGGACATGTAAAAGCGGTAGAAAATGACCGATATTACTGTCGAATTCATAGTTTTCGCGGTCGCTGAAATCAATGGTGAAACTCTGATCAAATTAACTTCCAAATTCACCCTATTCGGGCCTGGGGTCACCGGGGGGGGGGGGGTCGGATACCGAGACAAGTAAAAGTAATCCAGAATGACCGATATTAGTGTCAAATCCATAGTTTTCGCGGTCGCTGAAATCAATGGTGACAATTCCATTAGCGATGATATGCAAATTGAGCTACAATTGCATGCGGGCCGGGGGTCAGCGGGGGGAGGAGGGGATACCGAGACATGTAAAAGTAATCCAAAATGACCGATATTAGTGTCAATTCCATAGTTTTCGAGGTCGCTGAGATCAATGGTGACACTTTCATTGCAAATTCAGCTACAATTGTATGCGGGCCGGGAGTTAGCGGGGTCTCAGGGGGCGGTATCCGCCCCCCGGTGAACCCTGGCCCGAATAGGGTGAATTTGGAAGTTAATGAGATCAGAGTTTCACCATTGATTTCGGCGACAGTGAAAACTATGAATTCGACAGTAATATCGGCCATTTCCTACCACTTTTACATGCCCCTGTAAATGCCTCCTTGAGGGGGTTGGATTCCGAGACACGTAAAAGTAATCCAAAATGATCGATATTAGTGTCAGATTCATAGTTTTTGCGGTCGCAGAAATGAATGGTAATACTTCAACAGTCGTTGTCTTCCAAATACTGCCCCCATGCGAAGAATGGGTATATTCAGCTGTCTAATATAAATAAAATAAAAGAGTTTGTTTGTGTTTTTTTGTCTGTGTGCGGCCTGGGACCAGACGAGTGGACCGAGAGTTACCAAATTTTGGTCAGAGGTACCTTGGCCTAGGCCCCAGATCAAGACGAAAAGTTGTTTTCAAATTTCGAACCAGGGGAGTCTCAGAGGGGGGCGTTTACCGGAACCGGCTTGGGAACTAGACAAATTGACCGAGAGTTACCAAATTTTAGTCGCGAATACCTTGGTCCAGGCTCCAGACCAGAGTTAAACGATTTTATTAAATTTCGAACCAGGGGGTCTCAGGGATCGTTTACCGGGACATGTAAAAGTAGTAGAAAATAACCGATATTAGTGTTGAATTCTCAGTATTCGCGGTCGTTGAGATCAATAGTGACACTTCCATTAGCGATGATTTGCAAATTCAGCTACAATTGTATGTAGGCCGGGAGTTAGCGGGGGGGGGGGATACCGAGACAAGTAAAAGTAATCAAAAATGACCGATATTAGTGTCAAATCCATAGTTTTCGTGGTCGCTGAGATCAATGATGACACTTTCATTAGTGATCACTTGCAAATTCAGCTACCATTGTATGCGGGCCGGGAATAAGCGGGGGAGGGGATACCGAAACATGTAAAAGTAATCCAAAATTACCGATATTAGTGTCAAATCCATAATTTTCGCGGTCGCTGAGATGAATGGTGACACTTTTATTAGCGATCACTTGCAAATTCAGCTACCATTGTATGCGGGCCGGGAGTCAGCGAAGGGGGGAGGGAGACCGAGACATGTAAAAGTAATTCAAAATGATCGATTTAGTCTCAGATCCATAGTTTTTGCAGTCGCGGAATGAGGGTAATACTTCCACAGGCCTTGACTTCCATGCGAAGAATGGGTATATTTAACTAATATATATATATATATATATATATATATATATATATATATATATATATATTGATCAAAAAAATTAGGGAATCAGATGAAAACACATTTAAAGCTTTTTACGAATAATGTGAGAACACTGTATCTTGTCCACTTCAGATTAAAATCCTGAAGGTCCAACGTGCAAACGAACCGTTTGGAACATCTGTGCACGTGATCAGTGACGTGGCGCTACCAGATATAATTTTGTAGTGTGGCGCTGCCAACACATTCCAGCTCCAGGATACCTTTGTTATCATTGTGTTTAGTGCGTCACAAATCTACGTAGTGAAATTGCGCAACAACGTGATTTGCCAGAATCTTTGGCATGGCGAGCTATCGGCAGATTGGAAGCTTGTCAGTCACAGCGGGAGGTGGCACATGCCATAGGAGTGGCACAAAGTGTGATTTGCCGATTGTGGAATCTATTTCAAACAACTGGAAGTTTTCGAAGAAGACAAGGACAGGGCCGTCCACTAGCAACCAAAGCCAGAGACGATCGTATCTCTTGTTAACAGCCCGTCGAAACCGGCGTCAGAATACAACTCTGCTCCCGCGAGCCTTCCGAACAACAACAGGACGCACAATATCCACTCAAACGATCCGCAATCGCCTTCGAGAAGGTGGTCTCTACGAACATAGACCTATCGTGTGTGTATCCCATTAACTGCACCACAAGGTGTTGATCGAAGAGAGTAGGCGGAGGAACATCGTGGGTGGGGACGCAATGAATGGGGCAATGTTTTGTTCTCTGACGAGTCTCGATTCAGTGTGGAGCCTGATAATCGACGTGTTGTCATCTGGAGAGAGTGTGGAACACAATTCCATGTTTGTGCGAGAAAGATTCCAGTATCATGGTGGTGGACTGATGGTGTGGGCAGGAATCAGCATTGGCAGGCATACTGAGCTCCACATCATCCGAAATGGTTCTTTGACGGCTCTCAGATATAGGGATGAGATCATGAAAACTCTTGTTCTTGCTTATGCTGGTGCCATTGGTGATTCGTTCCTTTTCATGGATGACAATACTCGTCCTCACAGAGCTCAGTTAGTGGATGAGATGCTGGATGCTGAGGGTATCGCTCGAATGAAGTGGCCAGCATGCTCTCCGGATCTCATTCCAATTGAGCATGTCTGAGATATGCTTGGCAGACGAATTGCCGCTATTCCAGAGCTGGAAGTCGCTCTTCTGGATGAGTGGCACAACATCCCTCAAGAATTCATCGATAATCTGATTGAATCCATGCCACGCAGGTGTGCGAGGCTCTGTTGGCTATTCGAAGTGATCATATGATATATTAAGGAACAATCAGTGTTGTTGCCTTGCCTGTTTGTGAGCAGTTCGAGAGGTGCACACATAACCGTCTTGTTTCATGAGCCATGTGAACAAGGTTTTCCCTGCCCCAACACCAGTATGTGCCCCATTTTTCTAGTGTATGTTAAAGCATTCCTATTTGTATGATATATATGAGTCAAACATAAGTTTATTCATACACTATCTTAAGGTCTTGTGTGATATTTCAGCTGAACCCCTAATTTTTGAGCATTATATACAGTATATATATATAGCGTGTTCGTGTGAAGTCAATGTTTTTACAAACTAACAAACAATAGCGTGTTCATCGACGTTATGTGAAGTCAATGTTTTTACAAAAGTTCATTTATATGGAATTGTTTATCATGTATTTTTATTTTTATTATTTCTTAGGCCTATAAGTTTTAAGTGTGACTTACAAGAACAGTGTTATTTAGAGTACAAGCAGGTTCTTCAGAAACATTAAATGTAAGTAGCCTTACTTACGGTATTGTAATTACTGTATGTACTGAATAGCCACTGTATCGATAGAGGAACATACCGTACAGTATATGTAAGCCTAAATGGCATTTTCTTGGTCATTTTCGAAAATCCGAACAATTTGAAAATCCGAAATACCTGTGGTCCCAATTAGTTCGGATTTTCGACTTCCCACTGTATATATTGCAGACATGTTACAGCAGGTAAGATTACTAGCATCAGGCCAACAAATAGTTTTTAAACTATATTTTCCTGTTTTTGCCAATATATCCGAACAAATTATTTTTTCTAATGATTTCAAAATTTCCGGAATTTTACACAGAACAATGAAGATATCTCTATGAAATATATGTTTGATTTAACATATTAACTAAAATGATTCTGTGATTAACAAAAATGATGATTCTGATAATACCCAATTTTTCCGTTTTTTCCCCAGCTCGGGAAAACCGTAAAAAAAACTGTTTTTTTTTTTACTTAAAATTTCCGTTTTTCCACAAGAATTCACAACACTAGTCCGAACACACAGTGCACCACAGCATCCATGTGTCTAGTGGAGCTCGAGCAAGGCACCATGACGGCCGAGGCGTCGCACGCTGCTTGCAGACTACGTACACACCTTCATGACGGCCATGTTTCCCATCGGTAGTGGCATTTTTCGACAAGATAATGCACCATGTCGCAAGGCCAGGAGTGTGATGGAGTGGTTTGAGGAACACAGGAGCGTGATGGAGTGGTTCGAGGAACACAGGAGCGAGTTACAAGCAGTGTTGGGCAAATTTCAATTGAATTAACAATTAACAATTAATTTGTAAATTTAATTGTTAATTGCAATTAACAATTGAAGTAAGTAATGGTTAATTGTTAATTGCAGTTGGCCATTAATAATGGAGAATCAATTGCAATTAATCAATTGATTGAAAGTAATTGCAGTGGAAAGTAATTGCAATTGAAATTAATTGGCAATTAATTCAATTGCAATTGATTTCCACACCAATTACTTTTAATTGATTGATCAATTGCAATTGATTTTCACTGCTTAATTTTCAACACTGTAGTTCAGAGAGAGCGTGGGGCAATGAAAACTTTAGCCACGACCAATTGACTCACCACCCATCGTGACCCACAACCCACCGTGACATACTCTGACCCACCACCCACCATGAACCACTATCACCCACTGTGACCCACAGACCTACTGTCATCAACTCTGACCCAGGATTCAAGCCCTCTTCTCTACTGACTAAAGAGTTTAAACTTGTAATAAAACAAGCCTATGAAATTATCACTCATCGGAGTTTGAGTTTCTACGATCAATCGCTCAAGCATCACTCTATTACAATAAGGGCGGATCTGACCTTTCTAATATAAATAAAATAAAGAGTTTGTTTGTGTCTGTCTGTCTATCTTTGCGCGGCCTGTGAACCAGACGAGTGGACCGAAACTTTTCAAAATTTGGTCATGGGTAGCTTGGTCTAGGCCCCAGATCAAGACGAAGAGTTTTTTTTTTTCAAATTTCGAACTAGGGAGGTCTCAGGGGGACGTTTACCGAGACCGGCCTGGAGACCAGACAAGTTGACCGAGAGCTACCAAATTGTGGTCAAAGATACCTTGGTCCAGGTCCCACACCAAGGCGAAGCGTTTTTGACAAAATTCGAACCAGGGGGGTCTCAGGGGGGCGTTTACAGGAACATGTAAAAGTAGTAAAAATGACCGATATCAATGTCGATTTCATAGTTTTCGCGGTCGCTGAGATCATGGTAAAACTCCGATCGCATTAACTTCCAAATTCACCCTATTCGGCTGCGGGCTGTGGGTTAACGAGGGGGGGATACCGAAACGTAAAAGTAATCCAAAATGACTGATATTAGTGTCAAATCCATAGTTTTCGCGGTTGCTGAGATCAATGGTGACACTACCATTAGCGATGACTTTCAAATTCATCCACCGTTGTATGCGGGCTTTGGGTCACCAGAGGGGGGAGTTCCGAAACATGTAAAAATAATCAAAAATGACCGATATTAATGTCAAATCCATAGTTTTCGGGGTCGCTGAGCTCAATGGTGAATCTCAAGACCACGTTTACTTTATATTTATCCCCCATTAGCTAAGGAAGGGGGGCATTATAAAGGGGATCACAAGACATGTAAACATAATCCACAATGACCGATATTAGTGTCAAATCCGTAGTTTTCGCGGTCGCTGAGATCAATGGTGATACTTTCATTAGCGATGATTGTCAAATTTAGCCATCATTGTTTGCGGGCCGGGAGTCACCGGGAGTGGGGAATTGCGAGACATGTTAAAATAATGGAAAATGACCGATATTAGTGTCAAATCCATAGTTTTCGCTATCGCTGAGATGAATGGTGATACTTCCACAGGCGTTGACTTCCAAATACTGCCCCCATCGGCTGCGGGCCAGAGGCGTTTTTTTCAAAATTGGAACCAGAGGATCATAGGGGCTTTTACCGGGATATGTAAAAGGTAGTAGAAAATGGCATATGTTAGTGTCACATTCATAGTTTTCGCGGTATCGGCTGGGGCTTAGAGGAGATTTTTTTCACAATTCGAACCAAGGGAGTCTGAGGGGGCGTTCACCGGGACATGTAAAAGTAGTAGAAAATCAACAATATTTGTGTCGAATCCATATTTATTGGGGTTGCTCAGATGTATAGTGACACTCCAGATATGGTTTACGTTCAAATTCAGCCCCCATCGGCCTTCCCAAAGAAAACACATGTACGTTGTAAATATATATATTTTCACAGAAAATATATCCAATTTTAGAAATGTTTCTTAATTGTTCTCCCGCTGTTCAGTTTGTTTACATTGATATTTTATCTGATCATTTTGACACACTTCCGGTGACGCACAAAGTGTGGAAATAGGGGAACGAAACGACACGAATATTCACAAGTCGATGCGAAAGGAAGGATCTCGAAATTCGATAGTGGCGGAGCAATGGGTCATTTTCGTTCCACCTTTGAGGCCCATTTTGACCGTCTTCCAGTGACGCACAAAACGTCCAAATAAATACACAAAAGGGTACTCGATGTGAAATTAACGACCTCGAAATTCGATAGTGGCGAAACTCTTGGTCATTTTCGTCCCATCCTGGAAGCCCATTTTGACCCACTTCCGGTGACAAACGAAACGTGAAAATACGCGCTCAAAACAGCAAGATACTGGCACTAAACGATGCGAAAGAAGCGACCTTGAAATTCGTTGGTGACGGAACAATGATTCATTTTCATCCCACCTTGGGGACCCATTTTAACCCACTTCCCATGACGGACAAAACGTGGAAGTAGACGCACAAAACGGCACAACACGATGTGAAGGAAACGACTCGAAATTCATTGGTGACGAACAGCAATAGCTTGTTCTGCCATATTTGTAGGTCCATTTTGACCCACTTCCGGTGACGCACAAAATGTGGGAATAGGCGCATAAAGCGACACAAAAGATGCAATAAAGATGCAAAACAAAGTACCTCGAAATTCGTTGGTCGGAGAACAAGTTAATGACGCCGTGAGCACCAATATAAGTATATACTGTAGTTCTTACCATCAAGGCTGAGAACTGTACAGTCCAATTTTTTAGCCAAAGTAGAAGCCCAACCGGGATAGTGGTGTCAACCCCCTCGACTCGGTTCAACTGAGCATACAGCTTGAGCTGGCTTAGTTGGGATGACCCATCGACTGGGCTCAATTGAACCGATGGCTTGAGCCGGCTCGGTAGAGGCGAGTCATCGACTCGGCTCGATTGGAGCCAATGGCTCGAACCAGTTCCGTTGAAACGAGTCCATAGTCTGGGTTCGAGTCAGCTTAACTGAGCCGATGGCTCGAACCGGCTCGGTTGGGGTAAGCAATCTGCTCGGTTTGGTTCGACTCGTGTGAGCCATAGGCTCGAGCTGGATCGGTTAGATGAGCTGTTGGCTTCGCTCACTTCTCGATTCAGCTCGGTAAGTGAATGAGCTGTGAGCGAGCCGCTTGAGTCGTTGACAACCCTAAACCCCGGTCGAGCAGTTTTGAACATGTTTGGCTGGAATCCTATAACTTTTAACAATTTTTGGCTCGAGCCCGAATACTTGCTTCTCCTGAACTCAAACCTAGAACCTCGTGACCGATGTCCTTGCCTCCTGAAGATTTCTTGATGACCGAGATCGACAGTCAACTAACTTTTAGTATTCAAATACAAACCGCCTATATTCCATGTTTATACAGATACACGGTGGTATAATAATAATTAGTTATAGTAATAGTAGTAGTATCATTGATAATTATATTGTCTATCTAGGATACTTGAAGAGAGTAGTACTTGGAACCACACAAAGGATTTAGCTCGTATTGGCTCGTTTTGCCTCGACTCGATGGAAACTCGATCCGAATTCGAGTCGAGTTGGGGGAAATTTTTCGAACCGAATTCTCGAGTCGAGATCACAGATGTCTGCTTCGAGTCAAGTCGAGTTTTAAAGAAAACTCGCTCTAACTCGCTCGTGCCCATTCCTATTGTATGCATGACGGGCATATAGAATTCTTTCGAGGGAGATAGAACCATAAACATAATATATTTAAAAAATACTTAGTTTCACGGCTTTCTTCCCAGGTTGGCGAAGGGATGGTAGTTATCCAGCATTTCTTATAAGCATCTTATTTGAAATATGTAAAACAGTAACAAGTGGACAACACAATATACTCACATCTTCTTGTCTTCATTTTTAATTGCTGATTTCAATTGCAATTAACAATTACAATTAACAATTACAAGTTTTAATTGTCAATTGCAATTAACAATTAAATTTTTCAATTGCTCCCTTTGCAATTGACAATTAACAATTAAAAATTTCAATTGCCTGGTGACCAATTAACAATTAACAATTTATGAAAATTTAATTGCAAATTTTATGATTGACTTCAATTGCAATTGAAATTAATTGTCAATTACAAATTGAAATCAATTGCAATTGAAATCAATTGCAATTAATTTTCAGAGCAATTACTTTTAATTGATTGGTCAATAGCAATTGATTTCAATTGATTTTGCCCAACACTGGTTACAAGTGATGTGCTGGCCCCCAAATTCTCCGGATCTGAACTCAATCGATCGCATCTGGGATGTGATTGAACGTGACGTGAGGGTTCATCACCCTCTCCCCGGAATTTACGGGAATTATATGACCTGTGTGTGCATATGAGGTGCCAACTCTCTCCAGCGACCCACCGAGGGACATTGTGACCATGCCGTTGTTATCCGTGCCAAAAGGTGGACATACTAATAATTAGGTAGGTAGTCATAATGGTCTGACTGATGTGTGTGTATATTTTAACTCGCATATTTTGTCTCGACTCGAATTCGAGTCGAGTCGAGACAGAGACTGTCGAGTAGAGACACGAGTCGAGACAGCAACATATTTTCGAGTCGAGACACGAGTCGAGACAACATTTTCTCGAGACGAGTCAAGACAGGCTTAAATCTCGACTCGACTCGTGCGCAACCTTTCTTTGGTCCACTCCTTCTTGCGTTATTACTATACTATTTACTTTTTTTCGGGTTGGGTCTAGACCCCAACACTGTTTTTCCGCACAAATTAAAACACGTTTCATTTATTGTTTTGCAAATTGTCCCTATACGAAGTTTCGTTGCAATTATCCATATTCTTTAGGAACTTCTGACATATGCTTATTTGCACTTATGATATTTCGTAATCAACGGTTGAAAAGGTCCGTGCCTCACTCAACCTTTTTTTTTTCAGAAAAATGGGAAACCCAACTATCTCATTTTAAGTTTACAATATCTGTGCACAATGTCATTAAATTCGGTGCACTTTTCCTTGCCTTTTGGGCCTCAAGTTTCAAAATTTTGAGTGCGGCATTTTGCTCCCTAAGACCGCTTCTCCGCAAAAAAAAAAAAAAAAAAAAAAACGGATTCGTTTATTTTTTGAATATTACTCGTATACAATGTGTCGTTCCAATTCTTCATGTCTTTTAATCACTTCTGACATACTGCTATTAGTACTTTTGATTTTCCACGATCAAAGTTTTGGAGGAGTCTGTGTTCCACCTAAACGGTTTTCTTTTTTCTTTTCAGGAAAATAAGAAACCCGTATTCCCTCATTTTACGTCTACAATATGTGTGTACAATTTCGTTTACTTCGGTTCATTTATTTTTTGCCTTTCGGGCGTCAACTTTCAAAATTTTGGGTGAGGGCTTTTTCCCCCTAAAACAGTTTTTCCGCAAAAAATAAAAACGTTTTTGAATACAGGCTTTTAATACAGTAACAACTGCCTTCAACAGACCCCTTATTAAACGGAAATTTATTTTAAACGGAAATATTTGACAGTCCCACGAATTTAAAGCTAAAAAATGTGTTAAATTCTCTTTATTAGGCGGAACCTGTGTTGCGAACAATGAATGTTAAAATATACTTTTTAACGGAAATGTTCAAGTTTCGGAATGTAGCGTTTAGAAAAATTTTAGATATTCTGTGAGAGGTTAGGTGTATGAACGACGTTGTCTGTAAAGATCTTCGTTTACTTGTTACCCTACACATTTAACCTTTAGTCCACTGCCATGTAAAGCCCTAGTTTTTGAACGAAGTGCAATTTACATAGTTATTGTCAAATACCAATAACTCGTTCCATATGTGGTCTAGAGGCATCGAACAACTAGAGTAATATACACAATAGATCAAAAGGGAGCCATTTGTAGAGAAAGGAGGCTAAAAAGGGTATAGCATCTACTTTTTGTCTTGGCCTTTGATACCGTATATAGGCTTTTCTTTGACTGTAAGTTTTACGTGCATTAATTCGTAGCATAAATAAATGCTATAATCTAATATGGTAGGAATATGTACAATATTTTATCTCACTATGTCCATTGTATGTATGTGTCGTGTTTATTTTTTAAGCATAGATCTATCTTCGTTAACTCTAGAACATTTAAGGGAAATTTTTGCGAGTTCTGTTCAATTTTGCTAGGCAGGTTTTTTTATATGCTTTAAAGCCAAAAATGTTTATTTACTTCTTTGAGTATATTTATTTTTATTCACAGATGCATTCTTTTATATATATATATATATATATATATATATATATATATATATATATATATATATATATATATATATATATATATATATATATATATATATATATATGTGTGTGTGTGTGTGTGTGTATGTATTTTAATTTCACATACTGACTGTGAGCTGTTTTTAACTCGAGGAAACGAAATGTATTCAAGAAGCCTTGGACGCTTGCGGAGCTAAAAGCATTAAAAGCAACCTTGCGTTTATCAATACTCATTTAAGTTCAATTTCAAAGATCATAACGAAACTAGAAGAGCGATAATTAGGACTTTGCAGTGCATTTGAGATATTTGATTCAATAACGAAACAGACGCCACCAAGACCAATCGGGCAGCATTTCTTCGAAACTCACATTCAATAGACGCGAAAAATCTAGGCGTAAAGCTCTTGTTTAATGTAAATAAAGTATTCCTGGGAACAACGTCGCACGAATTCCAGATTTATCGGCAAGTAACATTGCTTTTTTGAAATACTGTCCCTTAACGACCCGTGACACGGAAGGAACTTTTTGATGTACAGTTATGTTTTAACCAACAAATGCAGTTTTTTTTTTTTCAAGAAAACACTGGAAACTACACAGTTGTGTATTGTAGCATGAATGCATCATAGTTGTACAGCAAGTATATGTAGTTCAAGTAATACACCTATTTTCTCTAAGGGTGGCGCGGTGGCTCAGTGGTAGAGCGTTCACCTCCGGTCCCTGGTTCGATCCCAGCTCGCGCCGTGTGGACTTTGTGGTGGATAAACACCGTGCTCGTGGGTTTTCTCGGGGTTCTCCCGTTTCCTTCCACTTTCTTCCTTCCACCACTCTCATCATCACCGTCTCTTTTAGCCTAACCAGCATAAGCGTTGGACGTAAAACTTAAAAGATCACATTTCATTTTTCATATTTTCTCTAAAGATAATAAACTTCCTCATTTAACTTTAGCTTTTGAATGGTGCATATTTACAAGTTTTAGTGCACATCTGCATATTTTCAGTGCATATTTTCTTGATTTTTAGCGCATATTTGCATGCATATTTTGCTAGTTTATTAGTGCATATCGATCCGAAGTCTAATGATAATTTATTTACATGTGCTCTGAATTCGGTTGTCAGAGATAAAAGCAATAACTAGATACCAATATTCGCTCATCAGAAATCCGCCATATTGGATTCGGCCAACCTGTCAGACTGGGACCACTTCAATTCCTCTTTCATCGTATCATGATATCAACACATCCAACTGGAAAAATTTCAGCAAAGTGACTCTTTGCTTATTTTATTACTCTTAGCCCCCCTCTATTCATGTGGGAAAATTAAGCAAAAAAGGAAATATTAATTTGTTATAATTTCGTTGTTTCTAAACCAAACTGAATAATATACATGACAATTTAAAGACAATTTATTACTATTTTAAAAGGTACACAATGTTGTTCTCAATTATTAAACGTTTACTTTTTATTTAAACATATATAAAGAAAACACATCATGAAATGTGCAAAATTTGAAATAAAATGATTTCTCACGTTATTAATTGCATTGATAAGTAATAATTCTTGTCAATGTTTAAAAATGTATTATTTTATACGTCGTTTGGTGTTTATTGCATGAAGATTGGCGAATTATTTTGGAAGATATAGGCTTTTAAAGACAACGCTGTGCATTAACGAAGGCGGCATATTTGATAGCCGCCATATTGGATTCGGATGAACGAAAAAATGGCAATCGTGTCAGAATTTCAAAGCATTACCGAAAGGACAAAAATCAAGTGTTAGTTTAATTTTAAAAGAAATGCACAAGGGATTACACAATACCCCCACAAACTCCTCTAAATCCTGACTTTTCTGTAAATGTGGTCAATTTTATGATTGATTTTACAACTTTACTATAATTTATACTCATATTGAATTTGAAATATTTCATTTTTCTAGTTGCTGCCTTTACTTACATTTTTGAGTAATTCAAATACGGGTCACACTTTAATTTCTATGGATGGCAACACTGAAAAATTCTTTCGATTCATATTTTCGGGTGTAGAATAACATTATTTATTATTGCGGTAAGTTATATTTTATTACCTCTTTGCACTGACGAAAAACGGACAAAAGAAAAAATAGTTATTATTCTGCCCCCTTATGTAAATAAATGTGTTTCTTCATACTTATAGATATGGTGACATTACTTTCTGGACGGAACTTGTATTATATGCATTGTGCATAAAGTGTGTGTGTATTCGTAACTGTGCTTCTTTATCGGTCTTTTGTCTTCCCCCTTTTTTCCTTAGAAAAGATTCAGCGGGAGTCCCTAATTGCATTATTCAGAAATAATTGATTGCTTTCACACTGTGCTACTGAGTCTCCCAACGGATGAAAAAGATAATATACTGCATTCAAAATTAGCTTTTGCATGAGATGACACATCTTTCTGCCAACAATTCAGAAAGTTCTGAATAACTTAACGAGAAAACGGAAATATGTATCAAGCTAGAATTCCATAAGGGACATTCGACATCTCTTTATTTTAGGTGCAAAATTCCAGACAGACAAAGGAGAAATTTCAAGAAAAAAATTTGAGTGGTTATATTGACACAGAACTGAAGAAAAGGCCAATTAAAGCATAAGTATGGTGTTGTATGGATCTTAGGTGTGGACTCGCGGAGAAGATCAAAGAGTATCGCTGCACAGTCTGAAACTACGATAGGCATATTTGCGGATACATACAGAAGAAAGCAAATGTCAGGTGCTGTCGGCCCTCGTAGTCGAGCGGACTGGTAATGGAATTCAGTTTTGGCGTGGGTTCAAACCCGGTATAAGGATTTTTTTTTTAAAAAAAATCATAAGACTTTTTCGTTAAAATGAGCGTGCAGTTTTACTATACGGATCATGTAATCAGGCATCCGCCTGTTGTTTTCTGAAATAAATAAATAAATAAATAAATAAATAAATAATATAAGTAGTAGTAGTAGTAGTAGGAACGGATTAAAAGCTCCGTAGAGGTTGGTTGGGTTCTGTTCTCGACATCAAATGGGCAAATTAAAAATTTGCCTAATTTTTCTGCACATTTTACGTGACCAAATTAGAACAGCTGGCTAGGATAGGACGTGAAAAAAATACAGGGCAACATTCGAATATTGAAACTTTTGGGATCTGCAAAAACGCCTACGTTAGACATCCAAATTATGAGAATTTAGTACTAAAACCGGAAGCAGTAAATCCATAACTTCTAGCTGCAATAGAAGGATATGATCAAAGATAGAGCCTGTTCCTCAAACGCCGAATCCATATCAAGAAGCCATTACTCATTATCTCTTACTACTTTTGTTCTATGGCGATCAACACTGAAACTGGAAGTGGTACATGTATAATCCCTGGTAGCAATAGAGAGATAAGATCAAAGATAGAACCTGTTCCTCAAACGCTGAATCCATTTCAAAAAGCCATTACTCGTTATCTCTTACTACTTTTGTTCTATGGCGATCAACACTGAAACTGGAAGTGGTACATGTATAACTCCTGGTTGCAATAGAGAGATAAGATCAAAGATAGAACCTGTTCCTCAAACGCTGAATCCATTTCAAAAAGCCATTACTCGTTATCTCTTACTACTTTTGTTGTATGGCGATCAACATTGAAACTGGAAGTGGTACATGTATAACTCCTAGTTGCAATAGAGAGATAAGATCAAAGATAGAACCTGTTCCTCAGATGCTGAATCCATATCAAAGAGCCATTACTCGTTATCTCTTACTACTTTTGTTGTATGGCGATCAACACTGAAACTGGAAGTGGTACATATATAACCCCTGGTAGCAATAGAGAGATAAGATCAAAGATAAAACCTGTTCCTCAGACGCTGAATCCATATCTAAAACCTATTAATTACTCGCTTTCTCTTATTCTTTTTGTTCTATGGCGACCAACCCTGAAACTTGAAATGGAATATGTATAACTCTTGGTTGCAATAAAGAGATAAGATAAAAGATAGAGCCTGTTACCAGGGGTTTTCAAACTTTTTGCAGTTGAGGCTCCCCTCAACCACCAAAATATTAACGCCCCCCCTGTCAAAAATGAAATGTGTCAACAACATAAATACACGTGCCTTTAAAAGAAAGATTATCACTACGATAAACTATATTTCATTTATTAAACACAAATGAAAATATCTCATTAACACAGGTGATCTACATTATGCACACTGACTACACATTTTAATGTTATTAGCCGGTGTTAATAATTATAAATTGTGGTAAGTCAGATATTTATGTTAAAATTGAAAACTACGAGCAGAGGGGGAATTTAAATAATAAAAACCGGCACATTTAAATGTTGAGCAAAGTCAATGGGATGTATGAGATTGTTTTGAGTCACACAAGTTATTAAATCTCGGCACATACTTTGAAATGGCAAGACGCATCTCTTTCTGGAGGTTTATTTATTTATTTATTTATTTTATTTGTTTATTTTTTTTTATCTATATTAGGATTTGATCACCGCCATGGCTGAAAATCCGGTTTCGCAAAGATAGGAAGTTACAAAAGAAAGGAGCACTCACAAGGCCTTCTTACTGAATTCCAGATACTCATTCCAGATACTGAGCTCCAAAATTCAGGCAACGATGGAAAGAGAAACTTGGTCTTCAATGTGCTGACTGAAGAAATATAAATAACCTGTTCCTCTTCTCGGGTGGTGAAATTTGGTGGATTCTCTTCGTTGAATGAATTCACGATCCAGTTGTCTTGTGTGTCCTCTGGAAAGTACTTCTCGAATTGGACATAAAGTTGTGTTAAGTGTTTCTCAAACACTGATTTGATATCTTCATTTTGCCTAGTGCCCCGTTTCTTCGAACAACTTGTTTAGTGTAGGAAAGCAGTCACTAATGTTCCCGTCTTCAATGCTCCTCTTTCAAAGCATCAACTTTCTTTTGAAACCTATCACCTTGTCTGACAATTGCAAATTGTCTATATCATTCTCTTGTAAAGATAAATTTAAATCATGCAGTCTCTCAAAATTATCACAAAGGTGACAACTTCTGAAGAAAGACAGAATCAATGAAATTTTCAGCACTGGGCTGATTTTACATCCACAAGATACGAGTACAGTTTGTGTTTCAATCTAGCTTTTTAGGGGTAACTTCTGACGTAGTTCACAACTTCGATTATTAATGAAAGTATGTGGTTTAAATCACTACTGCGACTCTTGGAAGCTAGGGATTTCCTGTGTGTAATGCAGTGAGTCCAGAGTGCATTAGGGGCTTTCTTAGGTATGAGAGCTTGGAAACCTTGATAACATCCTGACATGGAGCGAACAGCATCTGTGCATAATCCCACAAATTTTCTCGAATCCAGTTTGTTTTCTTCCATGTACTTGTCCACAATTTCGAATAACTCGTTTGCTGTTGTTCCAAGTGCGGTATTCTCACAAAACAAAAGATCTTCCAAGAATTTATGATTTTCGGCTATGAATCTCACATAGCAGATCAAGTTTGCATCGCTGTTACTATCAGTTGTCTCATCGATTTGAATCGCGAATTCTTGCCCCTTAGTTCCTGGATTATGTGTTCATTACATCATCAGGCACGTGTAATTGTGCTGTCAGACAAAGGTCACTTTTTAGTTGTTTAGCAGCAGATTTAAGAGTGTTCATCCCGGCGAAATTAAAATACCGCTAATTTTACAGTAATTATGTGATATCTTCAAATAGATAAAAGATAATCGAAATGTGGAACAAGAGCGCCCTAGACAATATTGTTTTACATGAGAAACCGTTATCACGACTCACTTATCTGCTTTCGATTTCGAGCCATTTTGAAAATCAGCATTTATTTTCGCGTTTCTAAACAGCTGAAAACGGAAAGCCACTAGGTGACTTGTGATAACGGTACGTACCTTACGCAAAATAATATTGTCTAGGGCGCTCTTGTTCCATATTTCAATTATCTTTTATCTATTTGAAGATATCACATAATTACTGTAAAATTAGCGGTATTTTAATTTCGCCGGGATGAAGACTCCAGCTTTAAAGGGCTCTTACCCCAACCACTGCTTCTTTTCATCCTCGCAACCCTCGGTCACTCCTCGCGAGCATGTAAGCTGTCACTGCTCTCAGTGTTGCCGTACTTCTGTTCCGCTTGGATAGTTAAAGCCCGGCACAAACAAGAAAAAGCTTTCCTTCGTATTTTCAGTTAACAACAACAACAACAATAATAATAAAAATGCCAATTATCAGCTGACAAACTATGAAAAGCATAAAAATAAGAAAAGAAACCAAGTTGGAAGTTCCACGTAGCTCTAAAATACTAAATTACATAAACAAATAAGTTTTTTTAAATATTTTACGCTGTACGCAATTATGACTAGAGCAATCAACATGAGTTTATTATATTTGACAATTTCAAGCACAGATAACACAAACAAGAGTGACTCAGGCCCTATCCAGGGGGTCTAGGGGGTCCGGACCCCCCTAAATTTTTACTGGCCCCTCCTAAAGTTTTCACGGTAGGCTTACAAGTGAACTGTAATATGGTGATGAACTATAATGTGGTTGTATCGGGCCCCACAAACTTCGACCGGGCCCTCCTAAATTTTTGGGCTGGATACGGGCCTGGAGTGACTCCTATCGCCTTTACTGCATTTTTTAACGGATTTTACTATTTCTGAATTAAATTTTCTCCAAATATTCAATTTAGACACTAAAAATTGAATATCACAATTAAGAACAGAACCCACTCCTGTTGCGTCGAAAGAACCTGCTAGTTTTAGAAAACGATTTGGTGGAAGATCTGGAAATTAATAAATAGAAAAATAGAAACTAATACACTATTTGACAATAAAGAACACAGTAATTACCTTTTACTCCGATTCTGAGACAGAATTTGTTGGTTCACTTTCTGACGTGGAATCTTCAATTTCCACTAGTAAAGTGGCAGTGTACGCGTCATCAAAAATATGCTGGAGGTCCCGATAACTGTCTTCGATTTTTTCTACACGTCTTATGTAGTTAGTCCATTTTTCACTATCAACACTATCACACGCACATCGCAGTATTTCCAGTAGTTCGTTGACAGGTCGTCCTTTGAGTTTTTGTGCCGCGACCTTTCGCCTAATTTCTGACCACACCATCTCGATAGGATTCAAGATGCAATGATGAGGAGGGAGTCTCAATACTATATGCCCATGGGATACAGCCATTTCGTCAATAACGAAGCGCTTTTCATGCTTCCCCTTTTGTTTAATTATTTGGAGAAGAACTGGTTTGATTGGCACGGGACTAGGGACTTCAATATTATATCATATAATTGATAATGGATGCTTTGTTCCAGTAAGAGTTCGGCTTGGGATCAATAATTCGTGAGTGGTACGAAGCATTGTCAATGACTACCACACTCGGTTCCTCCAAACGCAGCAAAATAGAATTTAAAAACTGACAGTGGTACACGTATAACTCCTGTTGTAATTGAGAGATAAGATCAAAGATATAACCTGTTCCTCAGACGCTGAATCCATATCAAAAAGCCAGTACTCGTTATCTCTTACTACTTTTGTTGTATGGAGATCAACACTGAAACTGGCAGTGGTACATGTATAACTCCTGGTTGCAATTGAGAGATAAGATCAAAGATAAAACCTGTTCCTCAGACGCTGAATCCATATAAAAAGCCAGTACTCGTTATCTCTTACTACTTTTGTTGTATGGCGATCAACACTGAAACTGGCAGTGGTACATGTATAACTCCTGGTTGCAATTGAGAGATAAGATCAAAGATAGAACCTGTTCCTCAGACGTTGAATCCATACAAAAAAGCCAGTACTCGTTATCTCTTACTACTTTTGTTGTATGGAGATCAACACTGAAACTGGCAGTGGTACATGTATAACTCCTGGTTGCAATTGAGAGATAAGATCAAAGATAGAACCTGTTCCTCAGACGCTGAAACCATATCAAAAAGCCAGTACTCGTTATCTCTTACTACTTTTGTTGTATGGCGATCAACACTGAAACTGGCAGTGATACATGTATAACTCCTGGTTGTAATAGAGAGATAAGATCAAAGATAGTACCTGTTCCTCGGACGCTGAATCCATATCAAGAAGCCATTACTCGTTATCTCTTACTACTTTTGTTGTATGGTGATCAACACTGAAACTGGCAGTGATACATGTATAACTCCTGGTTGTAATAGAGAGATAAGATCAAAGATAGTACCTGTTCCTCGGACGCTGAATCCATATCAAGATGCCGTTACTCGTTATCTCTTACTACTTTTGTTGTATGGAGATCAACACTGAAACTGGCAGTGATACATGTATAACTCCTGGTTGTAATAGAGAGATAAGATCAAAGATAGTACTGTTCCTCGGACGCTGAATCCACATCATGAAGCCATTACTCGTTATCTCTTACTACTTTTGTTGTATGGCGATCAACACTGAAACTGGCAGTGATACATGTATAACTCCTTGTTATAATAGAGAGATAAGATCAAAGATAGTACCTGTTCCTCGGACGCTGAATCCATATCAAGAAGCCATTACTCGTTATCTCTTACTACTTTTGTTGTATGGTGATCAACACTGAAACTGGCAGTGGTACATGTATAACTCCTGGTTGTAATAGAGAGATAAGATCAAAGATAGTAGCTGTTCCTCAGATGCTGAATCCATATCAAGAAGCCATTACTCGTTATCTCTTACTACTTTTGTTGTATGGTGATCAACACTGAAACTCGCAGTGATACATGTATAACTCCTGGTTGTAATAGAGAGATAAGATCAAAGATAGTACCTGTTCCTCGGACGCTGAATCCATATCAAGAAGCCATTATTCGTTAACTAAAACCTATTACTCGCTAGATCTTACTGTTTTTGTTCTGTGGCGATCAATATTGAAAGGAAGAACTACAAGATGAAGGCGAATAAATAAGAAGTAAATAAAGGAAGAAAGAAGAAAAACTATGAAGAAATATAAAATAATTATGAAGTTGTTACATTAAAACGAAACAAAAACCAGAATGAAGAAACTTGGGAGCAACAAAATAAGAAGTAAATAAGATAATTGTAAAAACAAACCTCAGAACGAATAAACCAAGGAGAAAGGTAAGAAACGAAAATAGATAAATACAATCTTAGTACATTGGATATACAGTAACCGATATCTGCAATATACCATAAGTATTGTAAGAAAAGAAAGGAAGTGTTTTCGAAACTAAATTTCCTCTGTGAGTAATAACAAAAACACCAAGTTTCCAAAGTATAATCTACAGGGAAATTAAAAGCATTTTCAGGAAACTTGTTTACTTTCTTTAAAACACATCCTTTTTCTTGGTAAACACATTCCATCAAGATTTTCCTATATTATGCACAACGCACACACACATATTCAGAAACTCACCCTTTCACTCACCATTTTTCTCTCTCCCTCCCTCTCTCTCTCTCACAGACACACACTCAAGACACACAAAGGAAACTATATTCTTCGTCTATATTTTAATTTCCCGCGTGTAATAACCTACGGAAATATCTCTTCCCCAAAGAACGTACATTTATGACAAAAAGGTACGCTATGGGGGAAACTTTGTCTTACGTAATCCGTCTGATGCCGTTGTTTACCCAAGAATTTTCTTAGGTAATACTAATTTAAATAAGACGTCATCGTACAGTTTATGATGGAATCCGAATCTCAATTGATGCTTTCAAATTTGTATGCTCTTTCGAGCGGGAATCGAATCCGGAACCATCTGCACCGAAGTTTCACGGGCTACCAACTACGCTGAGAAAATCCGTTATCTAGACATCAGTATATTGTACAAATATACGGAATTCGTATGTTTACTACGGAAATCTGTATGGAGCATATGCATGCTGCTGCAGGATGTCTGATTCTAACAGTCTTCCATATACTACATACGTCAGCTATATGTTATATACGTCCATCTGTATGCGAAATTCTGACCGCCAAGATACAGTTCTTACTTTCATACGGAAAGTACGTATATATGGAACACTTATACGGAAAGTATTATAAGTTCTTTCTTTCATACGGAAAGTATTTATAGATGGAACACTTATACGGAAAGTGTTATAAGTTCTTTCTTTCATACGGAAAGTATGTATAGATGGAACACTTATACAGAAAGTATTATAAATCATATGTTTTTAATTATCCTGTTTGCTGAAGGATGTTACATTAGCTACAGTATTTACGCATGTAACCTTTTTTTTACGTACCCATATAAGTTTCTTTCTCTGTATAGAGGCTTCCACTGTACATAAATTAATAACCTTCTTTCATTAGAGTAGAAAAGTATCAAATCAAAACAGGTAAGAGGTAGCGATTTTTTTTTATATGGGCTCATTTTTCCGTAAAGTAAGTTCCACTTTCTTTGTTTACCCTCTATTGAAACCGAAAGTGGTAGACATCAACCATTTCAGGTTTCAACATTCATCACTTATAAGACAAGAATGGTGATAAGATACCGAGAAGCTATTTTCTGAATATAAACTCACCATCCCGAGTCTAGGTTATACTTCACCTTTATTACTCCCACGAAACCGGAAATGGTAGAAATCTACTACCATTTCCGGTTTTAAAATTAATCTACATCAAGCTAAAAACCGGAAAGAGACAAGAAGAAGTGGCTTTTTTTTTTTTAACAGAATTCAACGTCCCAGTTGTATGTTTCATGTTCAACCTTATATATTTGTATATACAAACCCTAAGTAGAAGAAATATACGATTTTCGGTTTGAAAAGTGATCGTATCGAGAAACAAATGGTAATAGCAAAGAACCTGGACTTGTGATATGGATTTGGTACCAACATGAATGGATTCTAATCTCCATGCAGTGGATCCGGTAGCTGTAGAGATATGCTACTGCAGTACATACTTTCCGTTTTCATTGGAGATCCCTTCAAATGAAACACAGCAATGAATACCAAGGAACTGTTTTCCAATATACATTTAGCGACAAAATAGAGTTTCAATTTCCGATGTTATCTCTCTATTTAAAACGGAAATCATGGTTCTATCACTTTCCGTTTCCATATTGATTTTCCATAGCTTGGAGATACTCCGAACGCGGCGCTACTCCGAACGGCTTTCAATTGTCGTCTGTACATACGTCCTGTATTTTTAAATTCAAGACTTCAGGTGAATCGTTAGAAACTGCCATAAAACACTTGATAATTCAAGATGCAGTCAAGGGCGCCCATGTTGAGGTTTCCAGGGGGGGGGGGCAAAAATATAAGCGAGGTTTCAAATATAGTTTCAAATTTTGCTATAACTAATGTAAAAATTGGGCTTTCGATATTCCCAAGTACGATTTCCTCTTAGGGGGCGAGCGCCCCACCTTGCCCCCCTGATGGGCGCCTTTGGATGCAGTGATAAACTTAGTGAAAGCTTGGGATGAGACTTCTCAAAGGAACATTGTAAGCTCTTGGACTAAACTTTGGCCTCTTTCACAAAGGTCGCGGGACGAAAATTCCTCAGATGCTTTCTTTGTGCCTGACATTGTTCATGTTCTCCAGCTTGTTCATAAGCAGATAAATGACCTTATCTCCGAAGGAGCTGATACTGAGTGGATAAATGATGAAAACGCGGGGTCAGGCAGTGAAAACTTTTCTGATGCTGAAGTTATTCAACGTGTACGAGAAGCAGAGAGCGGAAATGAAGAAAACAAAAAGAACCAACTCAAAGTGTGAAACATGCAGGGGCGATGCAAGCTTTCAACACCTGTTTGGCGTGGGCAGATGAAAACGATATTCCAGTCCGGGCGATGCAAGCTTTCACCACCTGTTTGGCGTGGGCAGATGAAAACGATATTTCAGTCCGGGCGATGCAAGCTTTCAACACCTGTTTGGCGTGGGCAGATGAAAACGATATTTCAGTCCGGGCGATGCAAGCTTTCAACACCTGTTTGGCGTGGGCAGATGAAAACGATATTCCAGTCCGGGCGATGCAAGCTTTCAACACCTGTTTGGCGTGGGCAGATGAAAACGATATTTCAGTCCGGGCGATGCAAGCTTTCAACACCTGTTTGGCGTGGGCAGATTAAAACGATATTCCAGTCCGGGCGATGCAAGCTTTCAACACCTGTTTGGCGTGGGCAGATGAAAACGATATTTCAGTCCGGGCGATGCAAGCTTTCAACACCTGTTTGGCGTGGGCAGATGAAAACGATATTTCAGTCCGGGCGATGCAAACTTTCAACACCTGTTTGGCGTGGGCAGATGAAAACGATATTCCAGTCCGGGCGATGCAAGCTTTCAACCTCGTTTGGCGTGAGCAGATGAAAACGATATTCCAGTCCACTAACTCTTTCTCAACTGCGTGATGAAACGTTTTGTAAGTCCTTCAAAAAAAGCAGGTCAGAAAACGATTAAAGACTTTTTCAAATGACTTCTTTTTTTTACATAAAGTTACTGTACTGTAGTATTTAAAGAACAGTAACACACAGAGTTTCATGTTGTAGTAGGTCTTTATTGTGTAACTTTTCAATTTATTGTACTCACGTATATTGTTGGTCGGATTTATCTTCATCACTTAGCTTTTCACTATACATATTGGCACCCAAATTATAGTGACCTTGACAACTCATGAAGCCTGGGCTCTACACGAATCATAGAACTGCTTTCTCTCACGTGTGATGCATCGGGAGAATTCGGTAAGATTCGTGGTGCTACCTTCCGAAGGGACACGTGCGAAGAAGTTAAACAGCAGCAGTGCACTAAAAACGTTGCCAAAACTTAGAGGACATGGCAAACGAGTGATTAAAAGCACTTAAACAACTGTAATAAGAACACTAACAATTCGATTTAAACAGTAACCATAATAATAATAGCAAAAATATAAAATAATAATAATAATAAAACGAAACAGCGTCAATTCGATAACACTACACCTTCAGGTAGAGACCTGCATGGGCCGGGCTTGGGCGGGCCTACACTGATTTCTCTTCAGGTCGGGCCGGGCTGGGGCCGATTAATTGCAATTCTTTAATAATTATTGACTTTCGTTAAACGATAATTAGAATAAAGGCAAACGTTGAAGAAGTGTGCCCGTGAAAAATGTTATAAAATGAAACTTCTAAAAAATATCGGGCCTGGACCAGGCTTGGGCCAAGAATTTTAAAAAAACTTATCGGGTCCGGCCGGGCTCGGCCCGAAAATCGCCAAAACTTTTCGTGCCCGGGCTGGGCCAGGTGTAGGTACATTCGGGCTGATTTGGGCTCTGGCCGAAAAATTCGGCTCGTGCAGGTCTGTGCCTTCAGGAGATGTTCTCCATGTAGCGCGAGAGACGACACTGGCAAAATTTCGGGGGTTGGGGATGACGATGGACCATACCCTCGTTCAATTGGATGGTGAAATTGATAAACCTAGGTAAAGCTCAGCGCCAGGCCTAGCCCAGGGCCGGGGGCCTAGGCCCCCAGTTTTATGAGTGGCAAAGATAATTTAACCTATTATTTATACATTTTTGGAAGTTAGAATAAACTCATGATATATCTACCATAGTCTGGACTCTGGCTGATCCATTAATTTTTGCGCCTCTGGTAAAGCTTCAAGACTCATCGGATTGTAGTAGCATAATTTTAGATTTTGTCAGGGGGTGTCAAGATTGCTCAGTGATATGAGTTTCGAGTTTTTTTTATTAGTATGTATTATTTTATTAGTATTAGTATGTGTATTAGTATTATGTATTAGTATGTATTAGTATTTTTATTAGTATTTTTTTATTAGTATACGGTTTATTAAAAATCACCCCTTTCTCAAACTCAGGGGAGGCGGCAATTGTCCCTGTCCGTCCTCCCGGAATGACACCCCTGACCGCAATATCAGTTTTTGAGAAAGAAAATTCTTTTCGAAGTACGAAATTTCAACACAAATCCAAGAGCTGCAGCATCAATGTTCAAATTCATTTATTACTATGTTAGTATTCTAAGGTTTAATGTAGATAAAGACATGAGTAACGTTTAATACAAAGTATTAAATCAATATATCTAAAAACATTAATTAATACCAAAATTAGTTAAACAAACATTGGCACCTTCTAAACTTGAACTTATATTAAGTTAAATTTTAGAAAAATTTACAGAAGTTCTTCCGCAATTTACGCTGTCACCTAACGGACATATTAACTACCTAGGTATAAAGGTAACCAAGAAAGTTCTGTTGCATTTTCACCCACCACCTTCGAACATCGATATGTCACCTAAGACGTATCTGGAAGATAAAAAAAAGTCGCCATCAGCATCGACGACCTTTTGCCAACGTTCTGGAATGCCATGGATTCCATCACGGTAGAACTTGGTGGGCCGTGAAGCGAAGAAAATATTAAGTGCATTTTGCACTTCTACTAGGAATTTAAACCGGCGTCCTCTAAGATGATTGCCCAAGGAATGGAGCAGATGATAATCAGACGGTACAATGTCCAAGGAGTATTGCGTATGCAATAGTTTTTCCCATCCAAGGTGTAGAATGATGACCTGGGTCATTCTATCCACGTGGAGATTAGCGTTGTCCTGTAACAGGAGAACACCTTTGTGATTCAGAAGTGCTGGCTCCAGAGTTTTGAGTTTTTCTTGAACACGGCTCAACTGCTTACAGTACACAGTTGAATTGATGCTCTGACCAGCTGGTAGCAGTTCCTGATGCACTATGCCGCGAGCAGTCCACCAAACACACAGGAGGACCTTTTTGTGCAGTGCTGATTTCGGCTGTTTTGGAGCCGGTTCATTGGATACTAATCAATAATGACGGCGTCGTGGAGCTTCGTATAGGACCCACTTCTCATCACATGTCAACATCCTGTTCAGAAATGGCTTCTTCAAGAGACGAGACATCAAAGAAACAGATTTCTGCTCGCGTCGCCTTTTGGCCCGGAGTGAAATGATGTGGGACCCATCGACCTAGCTTGTAGTGCTTCCCAAGTTGATGGAGGTGCTGCCGAATGGTGTCTCCATTCACACTGAATTGTAGTCCCAGTTCCTTACATGGCTGGTCACTGTTCGTCTCAAAGATATAGGTATACACAATCAAACGTTAGGGACACACTGCATAAGAAACACACATATGGTTTCACATAATAATTCCGACACATAAATCAGAAAAAGTATATTGTAATTCCCGGTGGGAGCTCTCAGGATTCAGATCCAACGTTAAGATGTAGGTCCTTGTTTCATATGGCCTCGGTACTGAATATGGACGCTAAACACAAACCCAGCCAACCTTGTAGTTATATTACACAAATCTTTGTTACCTTTCAATTGTCTTTTGATGAAGAATTTGAATCTCTTAACAGTCTTACACCCTGTTTGGTACATTGAAAATATCCTTGGAGGACATTGGATTGGATTTCAGTTTTAGCGTCCCTTTTGCCACTGAGGCTATATGAGACATGAGGGTACAGATTAGCATGAGATCTGAATCACATGACTCTCCCACCGAGAACTGAATCCGGGTCTTCCGGATTGAAGACATGTACATTAATCATACAGCCACAAAGAAGCTTTCTCTATATTTCTCTCTCTTGCAGGACATAACAGAAACTCACACTCACTTGGAGTTCTCCTTTTATTTGTTCACGTAAGCTTCTATTCGCGTCATCAGCATATCACGATTGATCGAAAATGCGATATGGTCGAGAGATGGTGTTCACAGACGAAGGGTAAGGTGTTTAAACGCAATTATTCTTAATGATAATATTGAAGTGACGGTTAGATAGAAGGTAAAAATTCATTTTCGATCCAAATACTAAGTGACATCGTAGGGTTTCGTCAGTTTCTCTAATTTATCAATTATTTGTACTAACTTATACCAATATTTTAGTAATGTCCAGGCCTTTCGTTTCTTTCATTTATTTATTTATTTATTTATTTATTTATTAGAAAAACAGAAGAAATGGTTTTACGAGGAATATAAAACCATATAACTTCAAACCTGCCTGAAAAACTTAAAACTTACGAGGAAAACATAACATCTGGCTTTTTTATGATTGGTATTTAAGTTATATTTGAGCATATTTTTCCGTTAAATACAATATGATGTAGTATGATTAAGAGAAACCCAAGATGTCTTCCATCTGGTGTTCACATCATAGACTTGAACATAGGCATATGTCTAAAAATGAAGATAGAAATATTGTTCAGGAATATTAATGATGCATGCGTCAGAGAAAGTTCAAGTGTAATATTTGTTGTTTTAGTCGCTTTGGAAACATCCAGAGAATTCATTACGCTGATCGCAATATAACAAAAGAGAACGGAAGCATCGCTTTAAGTAATAACATGTTTGGATATATATATATATATATATATATATATATATATATATATATATATATATATATATATATATATATATATATATATATATATATATAACGTATCAGTACTGTTTGGGATTTTCAGTTCCCAGAGGTTTATCTGTGAATGCAACGCCTCTACTTATATGATTAACATTGGTTTGCATGTTCAACTCCAATTAAACGATTAATTACAGCTGTTATGATTATCCCTTAAGTACTGAATTTCAATTCAGAGTACGTGAACATAATGTTTTCATACATCTCTCCGACACCTATAGGAACATTATCTCACCTAGCAGCATTGTATCCGGCTGACTTTTAGTGTTTCGTTTGCCTCACTGCCGGACCTACTTACACTACTGGCTGCTAAAATTACAACACTAAAACTACAAGAGATATTAATGCAAAATATCTTTCCTCTGAGCGCACTTGCAGCTAGAAATTTGTGATGGGAGGGATGCAATGTTTGAGGAGGGGTAAAATAATACACCATGTGTATGTAGTATTGTACCAATATTTTTATGCACTCGAAAGGACGATCAGTAATTGTTAAGCACCATCTATATTGTCAAATGAAAAGGTAGAGATTGATTGTTGTTACATGAAAAGATGAAATATTTAGGACACATCAATCATTCCTCTGTTAAGTAAGTGCAGTGGCGGATATGGAAAGTAAAAATGGGGGCAGCCAGAACGTAGATTATGATTGGTAAACCTAGATCATAAGTTACTATAATGAAAATATATAAATAATAGCTTAAGGTGGATCACTAGGTGTTCCCAGTACTATGCTAAACGCTGCTTAAGTAGTGTGGCGTTGCCAGATTATGTCGAGTGTTTACTGATGCCAGATAATAAAGGAAGTAATCATGGAATTCTGCTTGGATACTTACTTGAGAAATTAGTTTCCAACTCTTACCGCAATTCCGCTTCTCAAACTGGAACGCTAGAATCCAGGAATTTTCTTATTGTGACTACTACAGTAAACGTACAAATTTGGCAACAACGCATTATGGCGTACTGCGCAAGTTTCGTCTCAGAATCTATTTCCTTAAATGTAAATTAATATTTAAATCAAATATGAAATATAACACGAAAAATGGTCAAACAATATATCTATTTCGTAATAAGATCATTACTTTAAAATACTTTACACATACAAATAAACATTTCGTAAAACTGAGCACTTCTAGTAAGATCTTAATGCAAGTGCCATCTTGTGTTCTCATTGTAAAACGAATCAAATATTTTCTTTTATTTGTTATATTTTCGATATCAGGAGACACAACCAAATGAATCGTAGCTGAAACAGTACTCTATCTTATAGTACAATATTTATACTATGTAACGTTTCATTGTGCAGTAGTTAAGGCAATGAGCTAAAATATGTACTGACTTCCGGGTAGTGATCCACCTTAAATTATTTTTGTCATTCACAAAACTGGGGCCCCTATACCCCCCGTCCTTAGGCTAGATCCACCACTCAACAAGTATAGTTTTATTAAGAAAGTATACAAAAGTGTATCGAGTTACTAATTTTTTGCGAGGGAACGGAACCTTCTTAGTGAATGCGCTCCTAGTGAACTGAATATCCTTGAAAAATTCAGAGAGCAGGAACTTCCCAGCTTGTCCCTGTTGCGGATGACCATGGATAGAGTTATTATAATAATTGCATAATTAAGTGATCAATAATGGTATCTAATTTCTTTTGTCACGGAGAAAACATACTGATTCCTTTCTACGACGTCAATAAATTTTTAATTATCTAAAGGCCGATGGTTTGAATCCCTAGAGAGAGAGGACGCGGCACTAGTCCTAAACGGCACAAGTCCTAAAAATTATTTTGCGGCACAAGTCCTAAACGGCATAAGACCTAAACGGCACAAGACCTAAAAATCATTTCGCGGAACAACTCCTAAACGGCACAAGTCCTAAACGGCATCGGACCTAAAAATCTCTTGTGGCGCTACTATCGCGTGCGTGCCAAGAATACTGTCAATCTGTTAGTCAAAGTTTTAGATATACTGTTTCATATTACAGAACCAGATTCTAGCTTAGTTCTTATAAGTAATTTGTATAAATTCATATTCTATCGTTCTGAAATAATAAATAAATAAATAAATCCTATTGTTCTTTCTTGCCATTTGCATGATAGCATTTGTGGTGACAAAATATTAACTACCAATCAAAAATCATTCCCAGATCTTCCATAATGTCTATTTTTTTCTATTCCCACACTACTGACCTTGTATTAGTAACATAATGTTGTGTTTTAGGTATATATGTCAAAAAATTTTCCTTTCTTTGTGCTGATTTGAAGTAAATTATTTTTACAATATATTGGTCATATTCAACTCTTTTCTTTATCAAATAGCAACTACTCTTTACTTGCTACCACTATTAACAATAGATTTAATATTACTAACTTAGCTGTTACCGTTGGAATCAACTATTATTATTATTATTATTATTATTATTATTATTATTATTATTTTAAATAATAATAATAATAATAATAATAATAATAATAATAATAATAATAATAGTATATTATTTCAGATATGATACATTTTTGAGATCTGAGCCTTGATTGCACGTGAAGTTAAAATCAAAGGTTATGTCCGGACGACAAATTGAATTAGTCCTAGAAGCGACAGGAACTGTTATCTGTCCTATGAACGACCGATTCATTTACATTGAGATGATGGAAGATGATATGATTCCATCTCGTAAAATATTAACGCCTCTTGCGTTATTAGCGTCCGAACAACCTCGCTATGAAAAACGTACGTGCCAGTAATACTGTTAGCCTCTTAAGTGCAAATAAATCTTATCTTAATTTTCAGTTAGATTTGACATAAAACATATCAAATAACGAGACAACAGGGATACTTCCAAGGAAAGTATAACTAACTAACTAACTAACTCTATGGCCTATGGAACCCGGAGGTTCAATGCCGCGTTCACAAAAGCTCTCCACTGACTTCTATCCTTAGCTAACTGCATCCAGTTTCTGTTTTGTATTCCAATCTCTGCGGGATCCATCTTAATATTGTCCTCCCATCTGTGCCTAGGTCTTCCTAATGGTCGTTCATATTCCTATGTAATTAATTGTTGAAAATCCAATTGTAATATCCACTTTCTTCGAAAGCACTGCTTTCTATACTTAATTTAATTCAAATCTAACTACTCATTAAGCAAAGGAATATAGATTGTATTTTGGAAAACTTAAACGTGTAACAGTTTCGTCAACTATCCACTTTTTAGACTTCCTAAGACTCTATGAATAAAATGAGAAAAATTTTCAATAATAAAAGACAGCTTTTGAGATCCCTTACATCTGATAGGCTATTCCCATCCAACCACACCAAATACAATGCAGTACACTCTAATTAATCCAAACAGTAAACCAACTCTTTAAATTACCTTCTCCCTTTGTTGTAAGCTACCAAAACGTAAACTAATTGCTTAATTCGCCTTCACCTTCGTTTTGACTTGTATATAAAAGCTTCTCGTATAGCAATCTGATATAATCTCTTTTAGCAAGGTTAACTGTTAAGTCCTGCGAGAGATTTGTAACTTATGTAACAATTTCTTTGGATACACCATGTTTTTGAAATGAGACCTATAGGAACGTAAATTTTTCATAGTACATTTTGTAAGGTTCTAAATCCCACTAGCATGAAAGAAGTTAAAGAAGAGTTCTTATCTTCTTCTATTATCTTGATATGAACGAATCGGTGACTCATAGACCAGTTAACAGATCGAATCGGTCGTTCATAGGATAGTTAACAGTTCCTGTCTCACATAAGACTGTCGCAAGTAGGGTGACACCCGGCAAATCATGGTTTAACACCCAAAACAAATTTTTGCCCCCCCCCTTCCTCAAGTAGGTGTTAGTCTGTGTTTAATAATTACAGCAAACTAATAATGTTTATAATAGAATGTGAAAGAAACAATTAAAAATATAAACTACGTGAACATGTTAAAATAATTAAAAGAACCTAATTAATCATCCACTCTCATTTGCTTAACTGGACAAACCCAGACTTAGAGGGAAAGATTTTTCCATCCAAATCTAATAAGCAGTGGAAAAGTTTAATACCATAGAAATTGGCCCTCCTTCCCTCTTAGATATGTAATTTTCAAGGCGCTATTACTTTTAGTTAAAAGTTGAAATGCCGAGTTTCACACACCCAGCTTAGGTAAATCCTTCTTTACTTTATAAATATTTTCTGAATAAGTAATAGGGAATTCGAACATTAAAAAAAGTGCACCCTTTGTTCTTTCCCTTTTATGTGTTGAATTTTCAAGTTTTTATGTTTTTGTTTTGTAGTGGAAATTTTATATGCCAAGTTTCATTTTACTAGCTTGAGAGATTTACGAGATACACTACTCTTTAAAAAAATCTTACCCCACCCTATTTACGATACGTATTTCCAAAAATTCTTTCTTATATCTTGCTTTCGTAAGAAAATGATTTTTTAAAATTAAAATTTAACGACTCCACTTGTAGTAGTATGCTCAGAAAGTCACTTATCTTAACTTTTATAGAAGAGTACAGAAGATAAACACAGTCAAACTCATCGAATTTCATGAACAGTTTCCGATTTCTTATGACAACTTATTCCTACATTTCCCACAAGCTGTAGTTTTAAATTCACGCACTGTCAAAAGCTAGGTTTCAAAAAGGTAACAAACTGATAATAATAATAATAATAATAATAATAATAATAATAATAATAATAATAATAATAATAATAATAATAATAATAATAATAATAATAATAATAATATATGTATTTATATATGTGTCTTATTTGTATATATTTATTGTCTTACTGAAGCTTTCGTAATTTTTTAAATATACCTTTGATTTGCTTTTAATATGAAAAACGCCTGCTCCCCTGGAAATGTTTGCAGGCTACATCCTTAAATGACTATGTACTGGTTTCTTCAAACGTATTGTGTTGTATAAATTCAGCGTTATTTGTAGATCTTTCTTGCTTATACATATCAACTCTATCAAAACACACTATGAAATATAGCAACTGTCTGCGTTCTTAATATATTTAAACAACATATTTTACCAGACTTTTCTGAAACCAAGCAAGCGTTCAGAATTGCAATATATATATATATATATATATATATATATATATTGGAGTGTATTTTATTAAGAGTAGGACAAAAGCCCACTAGATATTTCACAAATGAACACTAAATACCTACTATATATTTTTATATATATAGTCGGTATTTAGTGTTCACTTGTGAAATATCTAGTGGGCTTTTGTCCTACCTTTGGAAAGTTAGAGTATGCTTTTGTCCTACTCTTAATAAAATACACTCCACAGAGTATATATATTGCAATTCTGAACGTTTGCTTGGTTTCAGAAAAGTCTGGTAAAATATGCTGTTTAAACGTTCTTGTTAAATTCCTTTTTAGAAATTTGTTATGGGATTCTTCTATCTCCATTTGAAAGAAACGAATTTCTTAACCAATTATATAATTAATTCTTAGAATAAAATAGGTTATATAATGTAATTCATGTATAACTGCAGAACAGATAATGATAATAATAATTTTAGTAGTACAAATATAGCTGTTACCGTTGGAATTAGCTACATTCGTAACATTATTCCCAACTAGTTTTGTATAATCGTCGCAATTTTGTGTGGTGGTGGCGAATTTCAGAACTAAAGCAGGTGAATGAAAAAGGCACAAGACCTAAACGGCCTAAGACTTAAACGGCTTAAGTCCTGAACTGCGCTAGTACTAAACGGCACAAGACCAAAACTTTAGGTCCAGTGCCTATATTTTTTTAGGCCTTATGCCGTTTAGGACTTAAGAATGTAACCCGAGAGAGACCATGTGTGCTATCTTTTCCAGTTAACAACTCTAAAGAGAATATAATTCAGAACGTTACAGGATGTATAGTTCGAGTGAAATATTGTGGCACAAAGTGCCGGAAAACGAAAGTGAAAACTATAGAAATAAAACTAAAAGTAACCATGTTTGTAACTTAATAACGCTGGAACCACCAGACCGATCTCGACCTTTCTTTGCACGCCATTCCTCGGTTGATTGAATTCCATCATATTTCACGTTCTTCGTAGGAACTGAGGCTTTACAGGGCAGGGTCTACAGTTTACACTAGAACCTGAACTATTTAAGTGCGTCTTATGTTCTCCACTCAGTGTTGGGCAAATTTCAATTGAATTAACAATTAGCAATTAATCTGTAAATTTAATTGTTAATTGCAATTAACAATTGAAATAAGTAATGGTTAATTGTTAATTGCAGTTGGCCATTAAAAAAGGAGAATCAATTGCAATTGATCAATCGATTGAAAGTAATTGCAGTGGAAAGTAATTGCAATTGAATTCTGTAATTCAATTGCAATTGAAATTAATTGGCAATTGATTCAATTGCAATTGATTTCCACAGCAATTACTTTCAATTGATTGATCAATTGCAATTGATTTTCACTGATTAATTTTCAACGCTGTAGTTCAGAGAGGGCGTGGGGCAATGAAAACGTTAGCCACGACCAATTGACTCACCACCCGTCGTGACCCACGACCCACCGTGACCCACTCTGACCCACCACCCACCATAAACCACTCTTACCCACTGTGACCCACAGACCCACCAAAACCCATTGTCATCAACTCTGACCCATGATTCACGCCCTCTTCTCTACTGACTAAAGAGTTTAAACTTGTAATAAAGCAAGCCTATAAAATTATCACTCAGCGGAGTTTGAATTCCTACGATGAATCGCTCAAGCACCGCACTAATACAATAACGGCGTATCTGACCTTTCTAATATAAATAAAATAGAGTTTGTTCGTGTGTCTGTCTGTCTATCAGAGAGCGCTTCTGTAGTAGTAAATAGGGAGTGAGTAACGGAACATATTACCATTTTTCCTTATTTACACCTAGCGAAGCGGGTAATTGACACTCATTTGTCAGGTTTAGTGGGGCCTTAAGCTATTGAAGATAAGGGGGCCTCAGATAAACGTAAACACCTATATACAGAAATGAAGAAACTACTGACACTTTATGAAGCAGGCTAGAATAAAGGGCCCCAAGAGCCTACGCAACACGAAGCATTGTTGTTATATTTAAATTTTATTTTATTTATTATTTTTTCTTATATTTTAGAAACGTACATCCAGTTATTTCCTTTAACTTTTAGGGGCTCTAAGAGAGCGGGGCCCTAAGCTGTAGCTTGTTTAGCTTATACGTAAATCCGGCACTGGTAAGATATCTGTAAGGTATCTGTAAGCTGTGCTTGAAGACAATCATGTTATTGTTCAATTTAATATAATAGTATTTCCAAATCCATTAATATAATAAAATACATAAACACAAAATTATAACATAACACATTTTCTCTATCTTTCCTTTACTGTTGCATATCTGCGAATTCTGCTGAGAAAGTGCAACTAATCTATCATCTTTAATTACATGAACCTTGTCGACAGATAGCAGAAAATACAAAATAATCGTAGCATTAAATTGAGACTAAACTGATGCATAAAATGAAACTTTCTGTACACGGCACCATTCATTGGTCAAAATACCATTACTTGTTTCCCTTAAATAACTTATTTTAATATGTTTATATTTTAAGAATCATAGTAACTTGCCAAGTTCCATCGTAAATCATTTACTCATTTTCGTTGAAAATTTCGATAACATACAATTCAGAATCTTGAAAATTCTGAGTAAGTAACGACAGATTAGATGGTTTCATAAGGATACCATACAGGAACTAAATTTGATAGGGCACCATCTGGAAGTTCTGATAATGTCTCTGGAGAGCTGTGGTTAGAATTCGAATGCGAAACCTCCCAATTGTGACGGTGCAAGTTAGCATTTAGGAACTATGAATTTAGCATTTTTGGGTTGGATTTCGTAGATGATTTCCAACGAATATTATGTACGGTACGTTTCCATCTTTCACTTTAAGCGGAACACCATTTCAGGTACCTGTAGTCGTCCAGTAGATGGTGAGCATTCATCCTTACACTGTTGGAGTCATCAAGAGACATTCTGTAATCTGTTGACAGGAATGTTGATAATTTCCTCACGGATCAATTAATTAATTAATTAATTAATTAATTCTTTCTTTCTTTCTTTCTTTTTCTTTCTTTCTTTCTTTCTTTCTTTCTTTCTTTCTTTCTTTCTTTCTTTCTTTCTTTCTTTCTTTCTTTTTCTTTCTTTCTTTCTTTCTTTCTCTTTGTTTCTTTCTTTCTTTCTCTTTCTTTCTTTCTTTCTTTCTTTCTTTATCTTTCTTTCTTTCTTTATCTTTCTTTGTTTGTTTGTTTCTTTCTTTATCTTTCTTTCTTTCTTTCTTTATCTTTCTTTCTTTCTTTACTTGTAACAGGTAGACTAATCTTGCTCTGAAGACAAGAGAAAAATCGCAGATATCTAGTTAGCGGTTCTTGTGGGGGCTATAGAATGTCACCGGATCACGAAACTACTTTGCAGTGGAATAACTGTTATAGCTATACCGTGTACTTACTCACAACATGAGATGTTTTTTTATCGTGTTGTAACTAAAACGTTGTCACGACTGCGAAGAAACTAGTTCAGTTTTCGTGCAACAAGTGTGTTCAGCATAGTAACACAGAGATTATCCGTTATGGTGACCGTGGGCATGTCACAGTCTTAAAAATAAATAAATAAAAGGTCATGAGACCACTCCATGACGCAGTATATAACATATATACTTATTTCATGGGTAAAGTCTTCACCTCTGGTCTGGTGGATAAAGCGGGTGATTTGACTGGGTCCAAGTTGATTAGTTGCGTTGGAGATTTGTGCTCCTTTCAACATCGAACTTATAAATGGGATCTGTAGTTTAATATGGAATCTGAATAACCGTAATGTGTTCAATTCCCAGTGGAGATCGTCAGACGCACTTGAATTGTTCAGGTTCTAGTGTAAACCGTAGATCCTGCCCTATAAAGCCTCATTGCCTGAGAAGAACGTGGAATATGTTGGAATTCAATCAACCAAAGAATAATGTGCAAAGAAAACCTTCAACCAAAGAATGAGGAGCAGATTTACCTTCTGCTTGTATACATTGTTTCAATACATACAGATTGAATAACTTCCTCCTGTGACCGAAGTTTGAGTATGAACCCAGTCCACACTACCTGTCAACCTTTATGTTCTGTCCTCAGTTGTGGGTTCAGATTTACCTTCTGCTTGTATATTGTTTCAATACGGTGTTAACCTCAGAAGTACTTGCATCGGAAAGCACTAATTCGAGGTACAGTAAATTAACGCTTTCACCCGTATGCTAAACAGATTTTAGGCAACCCAGCACACACAAGTGCAATACTGGTTGCATAACAACCAGTCATTTTTATCTAGATACAATTATTTGCCATTCTTGTTTCACAAGATTCTAACAGTGTTACATCACCTTAGAAACTTCGTAAATGCTTCATGATCCGTGTCCGTAAATATTTATTGATGCACAGTGTCAATGCAATAATCGTATAGAAATTTCGTATGTAAACTATTAAAATGTATTTAGAATAAGCTGGTATTGCTGTATAAATGTAAACTTAAGTATTAACTAGTGATGGACAGGGATGAACAAGCACAATTAACTGGGTTTTCAAATACAAATATATTATTTTACAAAAATGTTCATTCAAAGCGAAATCAAAGTTTTATTTCTCTCTGCGTGCTCCATAAGTTACGTAAATAGAAGGTACAATCATACAACACGAAGATAGCACAAAAGCAGAACATTGTAATCGCACTGTCACACCTTTGACCCAAGAACAAGAGAGACAAGGGCCCATCCACAGATAAATAAAGAAAAAAGCAGGGAAATTTTTCATCAATGAGTGGACAAGAATCCAAAACCTACTCTCTACCAAGAATAACCTCAACTTGTAACTGAACTTATTAAACGGTCTACTTTCTGTGACAAAGGTTACCAATTTAGCTTTAAAATACGGTATTCTTACATCCACACGTAAAACAATTTATGAAGGTAGATGAAAAGTAAACGTGATTTACACACAAACACCTTTATTAGCACGAATCAAGAAGAAATATACAACCACTACATAACATCATTAATAACAATAAAATTTTCACGAAGGATTAGAGTAGAGACATACTTATCGTTACTATTTTTTTTTAAAAAAAAGTCAATCATATTTTAAGACGTTGATTGTTTTTTCTTCATTTATCTCCAATAAGTAGGAGCCAATATACTTTTATGTAAAAGCGCATGTAAGTTTCTGTTTAGTAACATCATACATGCAATAACTATTCAACCAATTGAAATTATACTTATCATTGTTATCAATCTTACTCCACCCAAGGATCGTTTGATATCAATTTGGTTAAAATGCATATTGTAAAGAAGAATGGGATGTTTGGTGTGTGCGAAAATTTGAGCGGTGATAAAAAGAAGAAACAATTGAAAACGATCGATATTAGTCTTCAATGCATAATTTTCGGGCTTATCGAAATGAATAGTGACACTCCCAATGCCGTATAAGTCTAAGTTCAGCCTTCATCGACATAGAAATATAAAAGGTATGACATGTAAGAAATGATCGAAAAAATTGATATTAATGTCCAATTGATAGTTTTCGTGGTCAACAAGATGAATGCAGAAGGTCTCGATGCCGTTTAAGTTCAAATTGATCTCTCATCACCATGGGGTGGAAGGGGTACAAAAGCGATGACATTAAGGACTTTAGTCATTATCCTTGAATTGTAATGTGTATTCTAAGGGGGAAAGGGTTTCAAGAGAGGGTGAGTGAGAGTAGAAGAGGGAGAATTAAAAGTAATAGAAAAGAAACAATATTATTGCAGAATATATAGTTTTTGCGATCACTAAGCTGGTTGCTGCAAATGTCAATGACATTGAAGTCCAAGTTTACGGAAGATGGGACAAATTAGCTGGCCGAAAAATAGATAATGACAACGTCAAAGGCGTTGTTTTAGTTACTACGTTGCTCTTCGTTACTACGTTGCTTCCATGTTTATTTTCGGCTGACATGGGACTTGATCGCTGCAATATTGCCGCTTGATACAAAATTTATGGACAAACGTGCTAAAAAATATAAGCTTTTATGTCTATTGCGTGATCCTAATAAGAAATGAGCATCCAATCTATTAGAACTATTAGATTACAATGATGTTGGAAGCTGATATGTGCATAAATGTAAAATAAACCGAAAGAGAAAGCCATCCCAGCTGAGCAAGTAAGTAATGCTCGTGTCTCTATTGCACGGGGTCCCGGGTTCAATTTCCAGTAGAAGAGATTTTCAAAAAAAAAATTAAACGGATTACAGTGGTTCTTTTTTTTCAAATGTAAGCCCACGTCCCGTATAGAATTGGTGCTGAATGGAACACTGAGCTTCAATCCTACCAACGAACCAAATTGAAAGAGAACAAGATGAAAATGTGCAGCAGCGTCGATTTTTTTTTTAAAAATAACTTTCAGGGCGATCGGGGCGTTAAAATACCTATATGTGTTTCACTGCTCAGATGTCCAAGCAAAAATATCTCATTTCAGGTGAAGCGAAGAATGCTTTGTCGCGAGTAACCCCAACTCTGTTGCCCTACGATCGGCACCAGTGAAAACGTAGATTCGAATTACAGAGAAGCAGATTTATAAGTATTCAGGCAATATATTAAATAACAGGAAGAAATACGTAAGGCTTGAGAAATTAACACACACACACACACACACACACACACATATATATATATATATATATATATATATATATATATATATATATATATATATATATATATATATATATATATATGAATTCATTCACGATTTTCACGAAACGCTCATTAGCAAAAACGAAACGCAATATGCATTGATTCTCTTTGCAGTACTTTTTTTTAAAAAACTCCTATTTAAATCTCATTCGAAGATGAGCGGGCCGCAGAAATAGTAAGATCTCTTGTAAACCATAATAAAAATATTAAATGTAAAAAGCACTAATGAGTTTCTTTGAAGTACTATCTCTTTTGAAACACAGAAGTAGTAAAAAAAAAGCATTAATGAATTCCTTAGAAGCGGTAGTTGTCTGTGTAGAACTAAGAATAACATCTACGTAATATTTTTAAGTATCCTAATAAATAAAAAAAAGTTATTAAAAAAATTATCCCTATTATGAGTTCATCAATTTCATAAAAGCCTTTTGAGTTTCAAAACTGACAGAGATACTTAGATCTATCTGTTAGGATAAGTTACTCTTTTCTTAGACTACTCAAGAATGAATTATATCTAACGGTTAAATACGAAAGTTGAATACAAAGAAGAAAAGTTTACAGAGTTTCGGAGGTAACAATAATGGAGATTCTATTTTTTAAAAAATGTTAATTTTTTTTTAAAAAAGAATGCGAAATTTATGAATACAAAATAGGGTTAATTAATATACGGCAAGTAATGGAGTAGGAATTATGCGAAATAAAAAGCAATGTTAATTCCAAATAATTCAATCACTTCAAATTGTTCCTTAGTATAGCAATTCACATAAGGTTTTACCCTATCCTTGGGAACGTCATGTAGAATACATTGCTAATTTCCTTTACCGATACAGAAGAAACTTTCAAAATATAATGTCGATATATGAGACAAGAATATCCAGTTTATCATTTTTGTATTTACTTATTTATATTAAATTTCACAGCCCATGTTCGAATATTTAGGGCATTAGGGTATTACAAATTATTGTTGGTTTTAATAATGAACCCTTGAAAGATAAACGTAACTCCAATTCCCTGAGAATAGTTCGAATCCGTGATAAACAGGTCTTACAATTGAACGCGTAATGTTTAAATTATAGCCATACTATGTTTACGAAACAGCATTCACGTATAATGTTTCTTTACTATATACCAAGTGATATGAAGTGTGAACATGAAGTAAAAGCGAGGATAGGAATGGAGAAAGAAGCCTTTATTTAGGAGGAAGAATAAAATGAGGTATAAGAAAGAGTTAAGAAAAAGGCTTATAAGGACTTATAAAAGCCTCGTGTCGAGTATTGTGTTGTATGGGCCGGAGACATGGGCAATTGATGGAAAACGACTGGACACTTCTGAAATGTGGGTGTAGAGAAGAATAGAAAAAATAGTTGGGGAAAAATAGTTGAGATAGTGTTAGAAATGGTGGGGGAGAAAAGAATAATTTTAGATATATTAAGAAGAGGAAGAGAAACTGGGTGAGGCATTGGCTAAGAAGAAACTGAATCATAAGGGATATGCTAGAGGGTATGGTGGCAGGAAAGAGAGAGAGAGAGAGGGAGCGAAGGAGACTAGAATTAATTGACGATATCAAAACAGAGAAATCGTACGTGAAGACGAAGGGGTTAGAGGAAGACCGTGGAGTATGGAAGCTTCCCAATTGTGGCAACTAACCTGCCAACCATGGCAGAATAGCTATAATGACGACTATATATACCCAATAGTCAAAAGAAATATGTAATAATATTTAAGTAATCCCACTCGCTGATTGGTTATAATTATGATTTCCAAATATGGCAGCAAACAAACTGTTTGAATATCGAAAGTCATGTCCTTAAGTTCAATGGTTCTAAAGAAACATCTATGATTAGATAAATTCCCTTCAGTCTTTCCTCAACCTTATGGACTGAAATTTCCTAAATCTTTACAGTTTAATCAGAAATTCATGTTCTTTTATGTTTCTAACAAAATAACATTCAGCAAAATTGCGTTACTTCATATACGATGGCTTACAAAGAACATGCAATAAAGTTTTGTGACTTTATGCATGACTGTTCCAATGAAAAATGTAATAAGGTTTTTAAGTTTTGTGTTTTGAGTTTTGTGTCTTTTATGTCCACGTATTTGAGCGAAACACGTATTTTCAGGTAGTGTAAAAATTATTGAGCATCTTCTCACGAGATGGCGTTAGTATCCCAAATCTCAGGGTATATAAGTTATCGGGTGCAAACCTAGTGGCATTTGACAGCTGATAGTTAAAACTAGTAGATGTACAAAAAGTAAAGCTAGACCCACACTAAAGTGCAGGAAGACAATGCTGCGGTTGGAAAGGCATTTTTTTTCATGAGCTGCTGCTGCCGCTGATAGACCCGTTCATAGATTCAGACCTGTACTGTCAACAATTAACTGGAGTATGCGTAACAATTAAAAAGAAACTCTCAGAATTTGTTAATAGAAAGGGTGTCATATACCACACGGACAACACCAGACCACATATATCTTTAACGACCCGTTAGAAATTTGAGAGAACTTGGGTTAGAGGTTTTAATGCATCTACCGTATAATTTTTTACCTGATACCGTCAGGCTGTAATTTGTTTCGGTCTCTGCACAACTTCCTGAATCGTTTTAAGTAAGTTTCAAAAGATATCAATGAAAATCAAGTGTGATAATTTTTTGACTATAAAGTTCTACAGCGACGGGATTAACGTTTTGTAAAAAAATAGCGTTCATCTAGTTTTATAATACTTTTTCAAATCATAATAAATGTATTTTCAATTTGACCTCAAGGCTGAATACTTTTTTTTTAAATCACCTGATATTATTTTAATTATTCATCACTTTAAGTCACACTGTTGAAGCGAAACATATAATATATTTAAGTCTTGTGACAAACTTTTCGAGTGAGACATGTAATAGTATTTAGGTCTTGTGACAAACTTTTCGAGCGAAACATGTAATAGTATTTAGGTTTTGTGACAAACTTTCGAGCGAAACATGTAATAATATTTAGATCTTGTGACAAACTTTTCGAGCGAAACATAGTATTATTTAGGTCTTGTGACAAACTTTTCGAGCGAAATATGTAATGATATTTTACGTTTTCTGATTCTATGTCCCACTGTGCAAAAGAAAATTATACAGATTATTACTCTGTAGCTAAATTTCGTGAGTCTTTATGCAATTGAAAATAAACATGTAAAACTTAGGTTTTATTTTTATATTAATCTCTTCAAGAGAAATATGTAAAAAAAATGTGTAACTGTGTCGAACTACTGAAAACATACATGAAATATTTATAATATCCAATTTTCTAATATTTTAAATACGTTCAGAGGAGGTATAATACTAGTTAGTATTACTTTTTCCTTACTGTCAGGAGAGAATTGCCTCAATGAAGTATGTAAATAAGCTATGCTTATTTTAGGAATGGCAAAAAACTCATATAACTATATAAGATTGAATGCTTCTGTGACAGAGTGGATATAATAGTCGCCTACTCTGTATAAATAACTCTCTGTATAAATAACTCAAGATTTGCTCCTATACACTCAGCAATTTAAAATATATATATATATATATATATATATATATATATATATATATATATATATATATCTCCTGCGTTAGCATATCGAATACATGCAAGCGAGTGATGCATGTGTAGTTGCTCAAGGATATAACCAACATATAATATTTGTCATATCTTTGTGGCCAACTGTTATAAAGATACCTATATAATATTTAAATATAGTATATAATATATTTAATATGGGTTCCTGTCACTACGGCATGGCGCGTCCTCGGTTGCGGATCGAGCACAAGGCCTCTAGATATAGAGGTTACCTGCGAATATAATGAATAAGTAGTCGCGGACAGACGACAATGAGTGGTCCTCCAGCTTGGAGGTTTGGGTAAGGCTAACAACCTCATCCTGTAAAAAAGACACCTGTTCAGAAACATTCACAAAAGCCTCGGACGAAAGTCTGCGTAAGAAAAGTAATGACAACCGTGTTAGACTCGTGAACTTTGCAACATCCAAAAACCTAATCGTGAAGAGTACAAAATTCGCACATCGCGACGTTCATAAATACATTTGGACCTCACCAGAGAGAAAAACACATAATCAAATTGATCATGTATTAGTAGATAGAAGAAGACAATCTAGCATAATTGATGTCCGGTTGTTTAGAGGGGCTGATTGTGACACTGATCACTACCTTGGTATCAGCGATAATAAGAGAAAGATTATCCTTGAATAAAGGAAATATTCAATGTACAAAAACGGAGAAATTTAATTTAAAGAAATTAGATGAGAGCCAGGTAAGATTGAAATACCAAATTGAAGTTTCGAATAAATCTCGGCTTTAGAAGATTCGGAGTGCACTAGTGTTGAGGATACTTGGATTGAAATTAGAGATAGCATTAAAATTCCAGCAAAACAAAAATTAGGACACGCGGAAATACATAGGAACAAACCATGGTTCGACTAGAAATGCATGAAACTAACAGAGAAGAGAAAACAGGCAAAATTACGTTGGCTACAAACTCCGAATGAAATAACTACAAAAAATTTCGTAGACATTAGGCGGGAAATTTCCAACACTTTTAGAACAAAGAAACTCCATTTTTGAAAGCTAAAAGTAAGGAACTTGAAGATAATAGTAAAACTAAAAGCATTCGGGACATGTATAAGGGGATCAACGAATTTAGGAAAGGCTTTCAACCTCGTGCTTACATATTAAAGAAAGCTGACGAAACAGTTCTCACTGATACGGATAGCTTCTTAAATAGATGGAAAGATTTCTTTGACGATTTGCTTAACACGTAGCCAAAAACTAATGTGCGTGGTGAAAAGGAGATACACACCGCAGAACCGTATATTCCAGAACCCAACCGAATAGAGGTAGAAACCGCTATAAAGAAATTAAAGAAACACAAATCTCAGGGTGTAGATGAAATTCCGGCTCAGTTAATTTTAGCTGGAGGCGAAAAAATTGTGGAACAAGATACACAAACTCATTCTCCTTATCTGGAACAAGGAAAAATCGATCATTGTTCCAATTCACAAGAAAGGGGACAAAACTGAGTGTAATAATTATAGAGGCATTTCCCTTCCGTCAACATCCTGTAAAATCCTTTCAAACATTCTATTAGCAAGATTGACCCCATACGCAGATGAAATTATTAGAGATTATCAGTGTGGATTTAGACGAAATCGATCAACTATCGACCAAATATTTATCATTCGACAAATACTCGAAAAGAAGTGGGAATACAATACCCCGGTACATCAACTACTTATTGATTTCCGAGGCTTACGACTCGGTTAAGAGAGAAACTTTATAGAACGTTCTTACAGAACTTGGAATACCGAGAAAGCTAATTAGATTAATTAAGATATGTTTAAATGAATTTCAAAGTAAAGTTCGGGTAGGAAAATGTTTGTTCACGAGCTTTCACGTCGAAAATGGTCTGAAACAAGGAGATGCGTTGTCCCCATTATTATTCAACTTTGTTCTGGAATACGCTATAAGGAAAATCGAAGATAGCACCCAGGGCCTAGAGTTGAACGTTGTTCACGAGGTTATGGCGTACGCTGATGATGTAAATTTAATAGGGGGTGATAGGAGAACAATAGAAAGAAATGCAGAGATCTTATTAAACGCTTGCAGGGACATGGGTTTAGAAGTAAATACAGAGAAAACTAAATACATGGAAGTACGTCGAAACCGTAATAAAGCAAATTATAGATGCGTTAAAATATTAAATAATACTTTTGATAAAGTGGATACTTTCAAATATTTAGGATCAATATTAACAAACCAAAATCATATTCACGAAGAAAGTAAATGTCCACTAAAAGCAGGGAATTCGTGTCATTATTCAGTACAAAATCTCTTGTCGTTGTGAATTCTGTGAAGGAATTTGATGCTTAAAATATATAAAACGATAATCATGCCTGTTGTTCTGTATGGCTGCGAAACATGGTAGATTACTCTGAGGGAAGAACGTAGACTGAAAGTATTTGAGAACAAGATCCTGAGAGGAATATTCGGGCCCATGAGGAACGGGAATGGAGAATGGCGGAAACTTCATAACGAGGAACTACATAATTTATACCGTTTACCGAACATTGTTAGGGTCATCAAGTCTAGGAGGCTTAGGTGGGCAGGCCATGTAGCTAGGATGGACGAAAGTAGAAACGCTTTCAAAGTCTTGACTGGAAGATCAATCGGAAAACAACCATTAGAAAGACCTAGGCGCAGATGGGAGGACAATATTAAGATGGATCTCGCAGAAATAGGAATACAAAGTAGAAATTGGATCCAGTTGGCTAAGGATAGAAGTCTATGGAGAGCTTTTTTGAATGTGGCATTGAACTTCCGGTTCCATAGGCCATAGATTTAGTTAGGTATATAATAATTAAATATTATGTAATATTATATAATAATATTGAAAAATATATATAATTGTTGTTGTTGATTTGGAGTTTATTGTTCTGTTCAGTTCCGAAACTGAGCTAGCCAAGGACCTAGATCTTAACCATATATTAACGAGGGGGTTCCTGTAATAATGTATATGAATTGCTTCTTAGTACACCTATAATGCTATTGGTAAGTTCTGTCAAAGCATAGCCTATGATCTTTCTGGGATTTCAACAATGACATTTGTGAAAGTAAACAAGGCGCCTATTCGAATCTGAAACTCTTAGTTACGCCTATAGTGGTTTATAGAAAAATGAAATCTTACAGTTTAACGTCCCATGGTTATGCTCTTTAGGTTAAGAAAAACGAGGATTGAAGCAAGTAAATTTTGATGGAATGAGAAAGTGAGAGGAGACAGGAGTACCTCGAGAAAATCCACGGAGACGATGTTATCCACCACGAACTTACTTGGCTGGAGATCGAACTGGGGACCCCACACACATAAAGAAAACACTGGGCCAATGGGCCACCTGTTGTTTATCGAGTGGAGTATGTTAACATGTAAGACAGAGAAAAATTTTATTCCAGCTACTTCCCTAATCAGTTCAAATAAGTGTCTAAGCATATCATTAGATTATGGATACCAAACCACTCTTCCAGGCCATCACGTACTGAACAGCCATTGGTAAATTGGCCTCTCATTAGAGCTTTTTTTTTCAACGGCTTCAAAATGTGATAATTGCAGGATGACAGCTCAGGGATGTGCAGTGGATGATTGAGAACCTCGTAGCGGGAACGATATGTTAAATCACGGACACTAAACCATCTGAATACTGTAGATAGACATTCATGCACATACACAATCTACAAACAAGGATGAATATCGGCTCCGTTACCTTCTACTGTCACAAACTGAATAACTAATCACTGGGAATAGGTTCCTTGCCCGTACTGTACTGATTCAACTTCATTCCCCATAGGTTTTCCACATTTCCAACGCAAAGTGTGGGGACACCACATAGACAGTGCGTGGACGGGAGGTAGAAATGGATGAGCAGACCTTTTCGGTAATAATGTAGCGCAAGTCTTTCTAGTGAAGAGCGAATCATATTTGTCTAATTGATAAAAGGAAAGTGAGACAATTTTAATCATACAATGTCTGTTCGGAAAGTAATGCCATACATTTTATTGTGTATCGATTGTAAGTTGCAGCGTACTCTAATCGCCAGGATCGATGATGATTAATTCAGCTACCGAGTGAATGCTTGCTCAGTTGTCTCCGTGTTCTCTGAGGTTAAGAATGGGTGATTTCGTATAGCTTTGTTTCGTCTCCTGTACAAGTCGCCATACAGTGCTCAGCGGAACAAAGATAACGCGATCAAGTTTTGTGTGAAACTCGGCAAGTTTGCAGCGGTAACTTTTCTAATGGTTCAATAGATGTTATCACAAAGGCAAGACTACAGGTGAAACAAAGCGTTTTTGAAAGACCGTGAAGAGGTCGACGACGAAGCTCACGCGTTAACCTTCTCAAACGACAATGCCTTCTATCGACTCAAAAGGACAATATATTGCAGAATTTTAATGTGCAGGGATTCTTATTATTATGTAAATAAATGTTTTTTTTCATACATGTACACTTGGTGACATTATTTTCTGGATAGACCATATCATAGACCTTGAAGAGACCATAACATTTAATATATACATAAAAATACATTTAATTTAAAGAATATGTGGTCTATATACAGATTTCATGGTGGTAGGCTCATTGCAGCCTATGTACCTATAAGTGTGCTATTGTGAGATATTCTCTTACTTTGATGATCCTATATAATAATGTAGAAACTAAATCACAGTAATAATAATCACAAATTTCATCAATGAACACGAAACGCAGGAAATTTTAAAGTTTCGACAAAGTTATGTGAGAACACCGTATATTTTCTCCGAGATCGGGTCTGCAACGACACAATCGAGACGAATATTATTACGGAGCGAAATGTTGGACGACTAAACAGAGAGACGAACAGAAGTTGAATGTTACGGAGATTAAGGTGCTGCAGTGAATGTGTGGAGTGACGCGAAAGGACAGATTTAACAATGAAGTGATCCGGAGAATAGTAAAGGTGAGACCAGTATTAGAAAATCTACAAGAAAGGAGACTGAGATGGTTTGAGCATGTAAGAAGAAGCCATTTTGGAATACATCACTCACCGAGTAAGTGCTATAGAAGTGAGTGACAAACGAGCTCGAGGCCGGCCGAACAAGAAGTGGCGAAGATTCTATCAAGAACGATATGGTGGCGTGTGGTGTCACAGCAGATATGACACAAGATAGAAACAGATGAACGACAGCGATCCGAAATGACGACTCAAACTAACTAGAGAAATGCTTTAGAAGAAGAAGAAGTATAACTCTTGCTACTAGGACTAGCTCAGGAGAGTAATGCTCCCGGAAGTATCAACGAAATACACGGTTCTGATTGGTTGACGTTATCCATGTCTTGTCACATAGCAATCATATAGCAGAAATCAAACGCTTGCTGCTGTCGACCCTCGTGGCCGAGCGTACTAGAGCTACATGATAGCAACTGAAGTCGCTTTTGGTGTGGGTTCAAACCCGGCCCAAGGAAAGCTTTTTTATTCTTTTTAATTTTCATAACACTTTTCTTATTAAAATAAGACGAAAATAATACTCAAAAGAGTGATTTACTTACTTTTGTGCAGATAAGTAGTAGTAGTAGGAGGAGGAACGGGTTAAAATTCCGCAGAGCTCGTTTTGTTCCACCTTGACCCCCATGATATAAATTTTGTGAGCAACTTAAAACAACTGGCTAGGATAGCGCGTAAAACAGCTGGCTACAGTAGCGCGCGAAAAAACGTACTTCCTGGAGCATTACTCTCCCGAGCGGGTCGTTTGCTACTAACTGTACAATGATAATGTTTGTATATATTCATCCTTAGGGCGAAAATGTTTTTAAATATAGCGTAAGCCAAGAAGAAGAAGAAAATGTAGCTAGATTATTCTGATTAATGGTGCTTCTTCACTTGTTTATTTCGTTTCTTTTTAGGTGGATTACTGCTATTTACTTGTTGTTATAACAACGAATTTATTGATTCTGATCACTATGGAGATGATAGTGTAACTAAGTACTTCTTTAAGTTAGCTACATAAGATATAACTGTGAAGTAACTGAACTAACTATGTATTGGATATAAAGAAACATGAACTTTTGAAAACTTATGAAAGAAAACTTTAACTAGAAGTGTACATTCTCAGACACCTGTTGTAAATGCATATTTGTTAAATAAACTCGACTAGCTTCCTTCTTTCCTTTCCGCATACCTTCAAGCACAGCCTGATACTTCCCGATTAGGTCATCATTCTTGAATTGATCAAAACCACGAGGAACAGAACTACAGGGGGTATTCAACACACGATTGGGACTGGTGCAGGATCATCAGAGAGAAGCGGATCCCACCGTTGGAGGACCACCGACTCCACAAGTCAAAGAGTACCATTCTGTTGGTTTATCACCGCAGATTCATCAAGCTCCAGTCTAGTAGAATGAAGATGTAGAGGGACATTATCGCAAAGAAGCATTATCGACGCCCCTTGCATTTCAACAGGATTAAGATCCAGATGTTGACTGTCTCCAGCTAATCCAGACTTCTCCAGAGAAAGATATTCATTATTCCAGATGACCAGGACGACGCCAGCCTCGTTGGATCTATCAGGCTAGTGCTCATTCCTATTCCTTAATTACAACCTTTCTCTTTCTCTCACCCTTTTTCCCAACTAGTCATTTTCTAAATTAGAAACATTTGAATTTTATTTAAATTCAACCACAATTTTACAGTTAAGTACCGTGTTGTGCATCAGTTCCATCCCCATTTGGTTGCATTTATTTATTTCGTATTCTGAGCTATAACTGATGACACAGCACCGGCACATAACGTATGAAAACACCGTAATATAAAGACGTAAGTAACCTTAATTCAGGGCTGACTTAACCCATCTGTAGACCCGAGACTAGAAAAAGTATGTGGCAGCCAAGGGCGCCGATCTTGGGGTAGCCGAGGGGGTCCAGCCCCGCCAAAGCTCATGTGGGCCCCATGTATTTTTATAAATATATATTTTTATATGTATTTTTATTGTTATATGGATTGTTACATGTATTTTTTTAATGAATGCCCCCCCGAAGTTACAGGGAATTCAGTGCCCTTGGTGGCCCCTGCTGACTTTACTTAATACATTTCTGTGAAAGTACATTAGGAAAGGTAAGGGAATATGTTTAATATTTTTGATTATATTTTATTTTATAATGATTGTATCTTCATGATTCTTTTTTTTTTTTTTTTTTTTTAGATAGCTAGTTGAAATTTTGTTTAGAGTGGAGGCCCCTGTCCCTGTCTTAACTGCTCTGTATATGAAAAATACTTATAATATAGTGCATACTAAGTTACAAATATTAAGTGTGCGTTTTATTTGTGCGCTTAATAATGTGTAATATCTAAGTATTCGTAGCTACAAACCTAAAATAACGAAGAATGGTATTAACTATTTCTTGACATAAAACGTCTTCTGGTGGGGGAAGAAATCTAATGCTTTGTTAAACAGTCGTCATGCGTACAACATTTCCTACGAAGTGAATATTGTTATATTAAAAAAGATAAAATTAAGGAAACAAAGACGTAGATTTATTACTATATTTGCTTCTTGCTAATTGCTAATCAATCTGACAATTGTACGAATTGCAAGAAAAGAATAGGAAAAAGGAAACTCAAGAAAATTAATTAGAAAGAAACGTTGAAATGAACATAGAAAAGAAAACAAAGAAATAACAAAATAACATGATAAAGGAAAGAAAATAATGTCAATTAAAACACCCAATAATGATACTTTCAAATAACGAAGAAAATATTTAAAAAGGAACAAGAAGACGTTAGAAGAGAACAAAAGAAACAGAAAAAGAAATAGTTTTTTTCCCTCAGATATTGAGAAAATATAAAATTTTATAATTATTTTGTATCTAATATATTACACCTTATTTTTTGTAAACAAAACTTAAATTTTCTCTGTGAATAATAAGCTGGGCTTCAAGGAAAGTAAAGTGTGGAAGAGAAAGAATAATCTAAGGGGAAATTAAATACAGTTAGAAGAAATTTTAATTAAATTCTTTTAATGTTATTTACTCTATAAACATACACACATATTCCATCAAGAGTTTCATATAATACTGTATATGCAAAGTATACACACACACACACACATAGAGAGAGAGAGAGAGAGAGAGAGAGAGAGAGAGAGAGAGAGAGAGAAGAAACTACATATACTCCAATTTAGATTTTAATTTCCCGTACGTTAATGGAAATGATCCTTCTTGCAATCCTTAATACGGACAAAGTTGTCTTTGTACACTCATGTCCAAACTGATTGTCGCGTATCTATAACTGTCTTCTTGTAAGAATATAATTTGATATTGATTTTGCCAGGGTACTTTTAATACTGATACTATGTGTATATCATAGGAAAAGAATTAAAAATACGAAAATCAGAATGAGGAAAAGAAAATGTCGCTAAATGGAGAAGAAAATTTTATTTTCGTTTTATTGTTTTTATTTACTGTTCTTTTGACATGAAATTTACCACATACATATCTTTGCCGATTATACACACACTAACGTTACAAGAAATACCGGGCGAATTCGTTATCAAATTATATTTCTACAACAACACATTTATAGACATGCGACAATAATTTTGGACATGAGTGTACAATCTCTCTGCTACAGTTGTCTACAGAAGAAGCTGTCTAGGTTTGTTTATTTCAGTCCCTTGTCAGTATTGCAGCCATGTGAGACGTGGACATACAATTTAAATTGGAATCCAAACACTTTTAACTTTTCGTTAAATCTGTCCAACTTTTAGTCCTCTTTCAGCCGCAATCGAACCTGGAATCACGTTACAAAAGGCATACGCGTTACCCATTAGACCAAGGGAAAATACTAAGTTGCCTCTCTCTCTCTCTTTCTCTATGAAATCGATAATCTTTTCTTATTGATTTTATCGAACTTTTAATTACAATTTATATACTGTGTATATACACAGTGTGTTCCTTAAGTTACGCAACCCAATGTTTAATTGCGTATATCTTTTGAACTAAGAATGATAAAGACCAGAGACTTGGAATAAATGAAATCGTATTCTATGTAGATATTTTCGAGATCATGACTAATATTGGGATTCGCAACGTTTTGTGTAGTAACAAAAGAAAATACTGAAAGTGTAAAATTAAAAAAATGTACAAAATTAAGAAAATCAATATTCAGTTGCAGAAAACTTATTTCCTGCGGGCGAATCCCTGTGTATATATGCAATATGCATCAACATTTATCCATTGGTGCGAAAATATGACAAAGTTGATGCAATGTTACCATGTAGGAAGGCTATTTAATGCAAGTCCGTAAAATAGATGTTTTTTTTTGACAGAAACATGGCTCCTGTCAACACTGTTCTCCTAAAATTACAGCAACAGGTGTGTTTTATGATAATTAATGATAAGCAATGAGAATCTGCACATAATTGATAACTTGAGGTGTTATTAAAAAATTTTCGATAACAAATTACTCTCCTGCAGCTGGCAACTCTGGCAACACTTCCAACGAAACATTAAAAATGTGAAGGGAATTTTTGGTGACCACATCATCTCCAAAAATTTGTGTCCCTCTCTTTCTTTGGACTTAATATCACACTTTTTCTTATGGGGTTACCAAAAAATATGGTGTACAAGAATAAGAACAGGACCATTGAGGAACTCAAGACGAACATTGAAACAGAAATTCATTCAATCACCAGGAACACTCTTATATGGGAGTCAAGCAACATAATGAAGCGTGTAAATTTGGGTTTACAAGAACGCGGCACCCACTTTGAGTTTTGCTGTAAAGCACCTTCTCGGACTGCTCGCTGCAGTCCGTTTGGTGGACTGCTTGCTGCATCGTGCATCGGGAACTGCTACCAGGTGGTAAGAGCATCAATGCAACTGTGTACTCTCAGCAGTTGAGCCGTGTTCAAGAAAAACTAAAAAATCTGGAGTCAGCACTTCTAAATCGCAAGGGGTTCCTCCTGTTACATGACAAAACTAAGCCCCACGTGGCTATGATGACCCAGGACATCATTCTACACCTTGAATGAGAAATACTATTGTATCCGCGACCGTTGCAATCTCTAGTAGAGGTGCAAAATTCACTTGACACTTTCTTCGCTTCACTTCTCACCAAATTCTGCTACGATGGAATCCATGGGTTTATAGAACGTTGGCAGAAGTTCGTCGATGCTGATGGGGAGTATTTTTGATCTTCCAGGTACGTCTTAGGTGTCATATTGATGCTCGAAGGTAAAGGGTGAAAGCGCGACAGAGCTTTCTTGATTACATTTATACGTATAAAGGTGAGTCAAGATATCTTCCTACAGAACCTGAATTTCTATTTTTCCTGACCTCCAACTTGTCTTTCTTTCTCAAAGTATTTGTCTTCTTAATTCACTACACGACAACAAGAAAATCTGCTGTTCGCAGCTTGGGAGTCCGTCCAATCCTAGTACACGCTTTTCTGAACCAAACTCAAAGTTCAAACCGACGTCGTTTGATTTGAGCAGAAGATTTTACATTCTCCTATTCGAGAGAGCTCCGTTTTCTGTCCAACTCTCATCGTACTCTTAATAGAGGGGATGCTATTTTGTATCTTTGTATAGGTTTACTCTTTATGATTCTTCTCCGGGCACTCTTTGTGATAGGTAGCTCGAGAGCTCGTGGTATAAATTCGTATGAATTCTGCTGAGTAATGATAAGCTTATATATTGAATGACGCGAACACCCAATGTATATTGAAGCCAGCAGAAAAAAAACATGTTCTCCAAAGATTAAGCTTAATATTAGGTTAATTAGATTCTTATTATCACGATCTAAGAGATGATTACAAGATTTTTACTTTTTCTTTGAGTCAGCGTTAGTCATTTCTACATGTGTAAGTTTATTCTCAGGAAATGAAAGACAGAAAAATAGTTATAATAAGTATACAGCTACAGGAAATGAGTCATTTGATGAGCTCGCTCTGGACTGGCGCCTATTTCTGTATTACTTTCTTTGAGGAGCAGTTTCGAGTTTGTCAAATATCAGCTAACAATATTCTTAAATTACATTCATAGTAAATGAATTTCGTATATGATTCTATTCATCATGAAGACACAAGTTATATCTTCAAATATCCCTCAGAATTTGCATAGATGCCTTGTTCAATTATCTACGTACAGAATTTCTAATGCTCTATATTTGGAACATGCATGCCGAAAGCGATTAAGGATTAATTGTCATTTTGTAACGAAGGAAACTCTAATTTAATTTGTTGTTTCGGTGACATGGTGTGATATAATCCCATATGAATTTATAAACATATACACGTATCCGAATGAAACCATTTCCTAATGAAGGGAGAGACTATTGTATTTCATTTCTAAGGAAAGCTTGTTGTAATTTCTCAGGCGGAAAGGAAATTGTAGGAGAATTTAGGAAACAACTTTATTATCATTGAAATACGTATAGAAACCCAACAAATATAATTTCTGTGTCAATTCTATACATTTAAGACCTACTTCGATTCTACAGTACAAGTGATAATCTAAGCACGTACTTTGAGAAATGTGAACTACTTACTATTGACGAGAGAAACATGTCTAATTAGGATCAACATGATGATAAATATACTTTAATTTTAAGGAAGAGGAATGGCCATGTTGACGATGAAAATTTGGTTAAAAAATAAAGAGAAGAAATTTACCTAATAGAAGGTGTAACAAGGATGTCATAAAATAGAGGATCTTCCCGTATGTATCTTCATCCTAGTAACCAATGAAACCAAAAAACAATCGAGCATCGGCACTTCTGATTGGCTACTCTCATTTCCGTCATGAATGTTGGTTCAAAACATTGCGATCTTATTGGGCGGAGTGGGAGTGGCGAAACTGTGACGTATGCCTTTACGATTTTGTTGTATAGGCAGATCCTATATTTGATAACATCCTTGAGGTGTATCAATAAATGAACAAGATGCATTATATGATAAGAAAAGAAAACAAAATCATTCTTACATAGGTCTCGAATTCTCAGCAAAAGAAACAACTGTACAGGATCGTGTGCATATGGTTCAAATAATTCAGGAAAATCACTCTCCTCATGAAAGCAGGTTTTCTAATACAGGAACTCCTATATTTTCTCCGCAGAACATGCAGTAGCTCCTTTATGATTTAATTATCAGTACATTAATGTTTATTACTTACAATGCTTGGTAATAAACAGGAGTGGCTCAAAATAATTAAAACTTAAAACAACATATTTACATCGGATTAGAATGCTTCTTTTATCAAAAAAAAGTATTCATTAGTATTATTAATGCTTACACTGTATTTGGACTGATGATTCTTTAATCACAGTCGCTATAAATAACAACTTAATACTACAATTTAGCACACAAATTTTGGGGAGACAAGAACTGAAATAATACCTAAAGACAACCAATAAATAGTTTAATATAAATTTCGAACGTGTGATCTTCTGAAATAGAAGACAACAAATTATTAGAGAAGCCAAAAAAGAATTTAAAAAGAAGAGATGGGTTGACAACAGAAAGACCAGATTAAAGTGATATTTCGGTACCGGAATTCGAATGGAACAAATATGAGATCTCCTCTACAGATGACGAGATCCTGGGATCGACTAGATTCTCAAATATTCACAAGGCTCCAGTTTCAGCAAGAAGATTCTAGCAAACAAATTAATAAACAAAAAATCAGTTCGAATAACCAAAACTTATTCTAGATACCACTACGACCAGACGGAGTAAAGACTCTGGTTCTAAACTGCTATGAACTATCTTGGTGTCCTGGGTTTTTTATATGATTGATAATTGATTTGTAGACATAGTCCGCCCACCGGCATCTTCCTACACGTAGTTTCTGGTCATCGACGTCAGTCAGGTGCTGAGATAGAGAAAACTTAACACAGAAGTTATAGTGCGTCCAGTAAGAGAACGTCTCTGACAGCTCGCAGTGACATTGCCACTACTCGCGTGTCAAGGTTTTTTTCGGTGCAACTGTAGTGACAATTTAATTAAGGGTATAAGACAGAGTGATCGTGGTTGGTAACACCAGTATCAAAGTAGGGGCTGCAATGTCCCACTTCATGTGGTAAGAAACGTCAGAGACCATCTCTGTGAAAGCAGGGAAGGAGGAAAAGTATATGGCGTTTATTGTTGTTTTCAAATATATGATTTAGGGTTCTCCAACGAAACAGTCTGATATCCTATAAGCAGCTGGATACTGCCGTCTGCTGAATTTCGTGATGCATCGACATAAGCAAGTGATTACAATGGTCTGAGATTCGCATAAGGAAAAATCCTAATACCACAACAGCATCACTTTCAGTACTTTTCCATAAAGTTAAACTAAATTGAAGAAAGGCTGTACTCAAAGAGAACGTTCTGGTATTATGTGTAAGGCCAGTCTACACTTCCAGCCAGTGGCGGAGGTTGAACGTTAAAAGTGGTGCGGAGCGAGACATGATCTGAATATACGTATGTCAATGTTAGTTTTTCTGGTTGTTTCTAACACTTTGTTCCAAGAAAAGTTTTACAACTAATAGGATACTATCTTTTTCGGTTAAAATACCGTATATCGTATTTCATATTTTTTATTAAGTAAATTGACAAGAGCAACGCAAGTGGGTACTAGCCCTTTGTACTCTTAAACAACGAAAGTGTAAGAAGATATTTGATTCCATGCTTATGAACATCTTAAAATTCTGTCTGGAAAATTGTGTGATCAGATTATTTAATAACACATTTGCAAAACAAATAAATAGAAAGGATAATATTAAACATAATAATGAATAATTAGACTTGTTTTGTAGAAGTTACATTGAAACTGGGGATTAATGAACAACTTATATTTTTAATTCCACACATGCCATTACATTTATGTTATTACTCTTAGAAAATGGAAGACAGTAAATACTACAAGCATATGCTACGGTATTTAATGAAATACGCAATTGCAATATTAATTGCTTTGAATTGCAATTAAAACGCAATTCCCGTATCTTCTTTAAGCCTACAGGAAGACAAATAACCAATACGTACTGACGCAGCGGCAAATATTATATGGCATCATTTTTATATATGAACCTATGATACGTACAAAAAGTTTACATTTCCAAATGAAACTATATACATTAAGGGCACCCTTGAAAAATGTGGGGGCAACTGCTCCCTCTTGTCCCCTAATCGAAGCTCCTGCTTCCAGCTGTGTCTTAATTTCTTGTGTGAGAGTTTGAAGTGAAAAGTTGGAGGGAAAATGTATAGATTCTATCCACTAGCAAATATTTAAAAATAATTTGCGTTAACTAGTTGTTAATATTTTCTGATTTGACTGTTCAGATAGATAAGTTTTTAGACTTCATATATAAATAGAAAGATCCTTGGTTATTATCGAAACATACTAAACTGAAAGAATAATATCTTTGTATGAAATTTCAAATACCAGTAAACATTCCGCAAATTTTATTCTTGTGAAATGTATTTCTCTCTTTGTTAAAACACTGAGAATACATTTCATGTAGTGAACATACAAATAACTTTTTACTAGATTTATTTTTGTTGAGTGAAGACATCACTCAGATAATAATTGAACTTTTCAGCAGACAACAGGACAAGTGCCAACTTGGAAAAAGATGGAATTGCCAGGGGAACTTGGATATATTGAAAAAAAGAGAGATTTTCAGTAATTACTGAAATTTCTCTGTTTGTGCAAAGTTCAATGAAACAATGAAACACACGAACAAAGTATTCCAAGTAGGTGTAAAATTAGCTGAAGCTATCTAAATTTTCGTTTCTGTCGTCCTAGGTGGATTCAAAATGAACTAAAGCCTATTAAATTGCATCTCCTTGGATTCTTGGTGGGTTTAAAATGAGCTAAAAGTATTTTAAATTGCCTTTTCTGTCGTCTTAGATTAGTATAAATAGAGGTAAAGCCTTTTTAATTGCCTCGCTTATCGTACTAGTGGGTGCAAAATGAGCTGAAGCCTGTAAGTTACTCCTCTTGTCATCCTAGGTAGGTGCATAATGAGCTGAAACCTCTTAAATTGCCTCTCCTGTTATCATAGGTGAGTGTAGCATGCGCTTAAACCTTTTAAATTGTCTCTCTTGTCGTCCTTGGTGCATTTTAAATGAGATAAAATATTTTAAATTGCCTACCCTGTTATCGTAGATTAGCATAAATTAAGGTAAGGTATTTTTAATTGCCTCTTTTGTTGTCCTAGGTGGATACCAATTGAGCTGAAGCATTTCAAATTGCTCGTCTTGTCGTCCTAGCTGAGTACATAATGAGCTGAAACCTTTTAAATTGCCTCCAGTTGTACAGTTTGTTAGGTAGCGTTTGTTTTATCGTTTCCACACAAGCCTCAGTTTTATCATTGTGAATGAATGTGATATACGAGCGCCTGAAGACGAGGCTTAAAATAATATATGTTCATTTTGGGCCATTGTTGGCCAAAAAACCGTGGATTTTATTTGTCCTTTTTTTAAAAAAATCGTTTTTTTTTGTTTATTGGTCTTTTTTAAAAAGCTTTTTATAAGTCCTCAGGTCTTTTTTGCACTTCATCGTTCGACAATAGGAAATTCAAATGATAAGACATTCTTCAACGACTGGACTGATAAGACCAGATCTGCAACAATCACAAGTAAGATAAGGAGAGTAACAATGTCCTCCAGCAAGGGGGTGAGGGTCGGGAAGTTTTCGTATTTTAGTTTTGACTTCAGTTTGTTTAAGAAGGACAGAACGTTAACATGCCATAAATTGAACCTAAGAACACTTCATTTTTGCGTCAGCTGGTGTCTAACTTTGGAGCGGAAGTTGTTCTTTAATGGATGGAAATATTCTTTTCTCCAAATATTGCGAGGTAAAAGTGAGCCCAGAAAAAAAAACTATTCCGTTGGATGTGGAAGCAGCATCCCGGACCGCGGAGAAAAAGTGAAAGCAGCTTCTGTTAGGACAAAATACGTGGACATACTACACTGAAAAAACAAAATGTAGGTGGCGTACTTAAAAAGATAGGTTACATGCGTAATTCCTGTAGTTTTGGACTTAACGTACAGCAGACGTATAACTGAAAACGTATGTTTTATAAAACTTTCTGTATAAGTGTTCCATCTTATTTGTACTTTCCGATTGAAACAATGTAGGCGGTCAGGATCTCACACACAAATGGACGTATATAACATATAGCTGACGAAGGTAACATAATTATATGTATGTGATATACGGAAAACTGTTAGATGTCAGACAACCTGCAACGGCATAATGTAACATCTAAGGGCAGTGCCTATGTAGCATACGGATAACGTATGCTCCGTACTGATTTCTATAGTAAGCAAGAGGATACCGTATATTTGTACAATATACCGCTGTCCGGAGAACGGATTTTCTCTATGAAAGTCGTCTCCGTTTAACAAAGATCTTTGCAGTGCCTTAGTTGGAGCAAATTTCCCGTTGGCAAAGATAAACAATGAAACTTTCAAAATGTTTTTGAAGCAGTATACAAATCAGAAGATTCCTGTTGAGTTGACCCTCCGAAAGGAGTATGTGCACCATTGCACCATTTCCTTCAACTGTGTATTGTATACTACCTGAAGCTTGTATTTCTTGAGCATTATATTCATTAAATATGTAATTCTAATTACATTGGGTCTTATTTTTAGGTCCATTTTCCCAATTTTTAGGTCCTTTTTTAACACTTTCAATGCTAGGGGCATTTAAATTGACAAAGTCCTGTTTCCTGGAGAAAATAAGGGGTATTTTTAAAAATCATATCTTCTTAAGTTTTTACTCTAAACGGTTGAAACTTGCAGAAATAGAAGAAAAAGTACCAATCTACTAGAAGATACCAGTTTCCGAACAAGAGCTATTTGAAAAATCATTGCAAACAATAACTTTGTTTATTGCAAAGTAATAATGCTTGAGTCTTATGAATAATAATGATACACCTTCTTTAGTTCTCTTTCTACAATGACTGAAAGGCATTCTTGCAGGGACGGCGCCAGAAACGTTTGATGGGGTGGGCGGAAAGAGGCGGACCTAGTTGCTGGGTGGGCGGACAATGAAAATAAGAACTGAGCAATGTAGACATTTTTTGACAATAATTTTCAATTTGTATACTCTTTAGTTAGCTAAGGCTCAGACCGAAATAGGGGAGGAACAAGTATGTGGAAAATAGCTGTCTTGGCGTTATAGAACGTACAATTTCGACATTAACCTGGTGGGACTGAAGAAATGCAGAACTTAGGATGGGCTGCGGGAGTTCGTGGCTATATGCTCGACCTACCGAATTCCAAGTGGCAGACACACTACTTTTTTTTTTTTTTTTTTTTTTTTAACGATAATAACGGTGTGTACTGTGTAGTCAATGAAGTTCAAGACAGCTTTACCTTCTCTCTCTCCAAGAATACACATGAATGCATAGAAACAAAAGAAGGTTCAAACAACACAGACTAACGGATACTACTCTATCTTTCGTTAATAGCATAAAATAAACAATAAGTAGGTAAAGTAAAACAAGGATAAAATAGAAATGTGCGCTGTTCTGATTTGTGTAATGACACGCAAGAATTAAACCACAGAATCTTTATTGATAACCATATTTTGAAAAACCCAACTTACAATACCAACATACGCAACATTTTTATCTTTGAAGGATTTATTACAAGAAAGCAAGAGAAAAAAAATAAATCATTTATATTTTCTCTCATATATTCTTAATTTGTGCACACTAAATTTTTTGACGTGATCTCTATATGCAACAGCAGAGACTTATGTTTCTAAAAGAATAGGAAAATTCGACAGAATGATTGTTTGATCATACCTTACACAGAAATCTTTGAAACTGAAACTCAAGTTGAAAAAAAAAACTAACTAAAACAGTTATAAATTGGATAAAGAAGTAAATAGCAATTAACAAAACTTCATCATGATCCACAAAAACAACAATGTATTTTAAACTATGAAGGGCTGATCACATGTTACGAACAAGCTTGCAATAAACTTTTATACCTGCACTTTAATTAAGTGCAAATCGTCGATATTTGTGTCCAGCATCGAATGCGTTTACCACATCCTCTACAGCAATATTCATTACAAGTTTTCTTTCTACTGAAAGGAAACAAAGATCGCTTAGGCGACCGTTTGCCATTCGATTTCTTAGATATGTTTTAACCCGTCTAAGACACGAGAAAGAACGCTCACATGGTGAACTAGATACAGGAATGGTGATAGCAATTACGGCTAATTTGTGAATTTCATGAAAAGCAATTTTGAAACGATCCATCACTTCAGTAAAGTGAGAAACGGAGGTAATTTTGCATTGCTTTTCCTCCTCATGGTGTTTCAAAACTTTCGGGAGAAGTTTCAGTTCCACCTCTACATTATCGACATCACATCCATAATGACGTGCAAGTGGTTCAATTTTCTCAAATGAGAGGAAGTGTTCACTTTTAGAGTGAAGACTGTTTATCCCACTTAAAATCACTGTTCATTGCAGAGATAAACAGGGTTCTAGAACCTATTACATTACAATCGAAAGTAATACCTATTGCTTTTGAAGTACAGTATGTTACCTTCATTATTCTACTTCTGTTGGGGTGGGCGGATGGGTGGGCGAAGGAATTCATCGGGTGGGCGGTCGCCCACCCCCGCCCACCCTTAATGCCGTCCCTGCATTCTTGGATCAGATTTTCAATAGATAATTTACAAAACACTCAAAATTACTTTCTCAAATAAAAGAGCATACAAAATTCATTTCTGGTTGGTATTTTTAAATTTTAAATGGGCGTGTCGTTCCCGAACGACACTCGGATTTAACGTAAGTTTACAGCCTGTCGTTCCGGAACTACAGTAGGATTGAAAGTGTTAAAAAGATTTTTAGGACATTTCATAGGTCCTTTTCGGGAAATTTTTAGGTCTTCAACTTCCGAGCCCTAATGATGATAATGGATATTTAAAGCCAAAGTGATAGTGAAAATATTAGTGTTTTCGCACTGTACTTTTCGATTGTTTACCGGTACTTTAAAACAAGGCGGCTAGAAATGGAATATTACGTTTAATGTTGTATAAAGCACACAATTCCATGGGACATGACGGCTTGGTAGTAGAGCGTTCATGCTTAGTGTGAGAGGTCTTTGGTTCGATTTCAAGACATGCAACTTTGTGATAAAGGACATCAAGTCGATGGATTTTAGTGTACTCCCGTTTCCTCCCCATTTTCATTCTACCAGTTCTTTCATAATTACTCACTTTCGTTACAAAATCTACTTTGAAGATACTTGAAAATGCTCCATGTAACCACTAGCCTAACCTACCCCATCCTACTCTACTTTGATCTACTAACTTAACCTAACGTGACCTAACCTATTTTATTAACCCACTCTACTGATCTAAAGTAACCCAACCCAACGTAACCTAGTTTACCAACCTAACCTAATCTACTTTAGCACGCAATTTGCATGAATATTACCGATTGTTTGCAAATACACCAATAAAATAACAGTGAACAATGTCTTAGAAACGAATTTAAGACCATAAAACGCAAGTAAAATAAGTATTTTTCTTTAAATGACGACCTATTTAAATGCACCGGGGAATACATTTCTACCTCAACAAACATTTTTAAAGATATTTTTCAGTGTTACGTCCTACGATTATCCTGGCTAGGTGAAGGAGACGGTGATGATGAGAAATGAATGAAATAGTGGAATGAAGCAAGTGGGATGAAACGGGAAAACCCCGAGAAAACCCACGCACACTGTGTTTGTCCAATACAAAGTTCACTTGGTTTGAGCAGGGATCGAACCAGGGGTCCCACACACACCAGAAGTGAATGCTCTACCACTATTTTTTTTTTTGGGAAAAACTTCCTACTTATTTTCTACTTCAACCATTTTGCAGGACTACTAGACACAACAGGGACACGAACACAGAAACATCGAAGACAGTTAATATTCCAACCTTGCTACGCAGAGGGAATCGAACCCCCAATGGGTTTCACATCACGATCACCAGCCGAACTCCTCAGACCACTCGGCTACACCTACTGGGTACCACTGAGTCACCGCGGCCCCACATTTTAAAATGTACTAAGAGTACATTTTATAAAGAAAAGTAAATATACAATCAATTGGCCCATGGATCAGCAGTGACATAACTAGGCTGGTTATCACCCGGAGAAAGAACTCACCTTAGCGCCCCTTCCAGACCAACCAAACCAAAACGCTCCCCGACTACACCTGATATTGGTATCACACAGTGATTCTCCTATTCCATTTTTTCTTCAAGTGGTAAAGCTTGATTTCAAAATTGCAGTACGTAATTTAATTTTTAATACAAGATGAAACACCAAAGTAATTAGTATTTGATTGCTTAATAATCTGAGAGTAGCATACATGTTCTTACAGTATTATCCAAATAACTACAAATGACAATGTTTTTGGAATTATATTCGGGATGTGTATTTATGTAGAATGAGTCAGCAGTCTGTTGCTTTAGAATAGAATATTTAATTATGACAAACAGTCAATCTGTTGAATCGAGTATTATACTTGGACATTTTGCAAATCTCTTAAATCGATATAAATCAAAAGAAAGCACAAAAAGCTGGAACTAAAATTTAACTTTGCGGGCTCTTTTGGCTGCAAAGGTTTTTACAATGTCCTCAAAAGATTGCTTTTAAGCTAACTTATGCTCTATCAATATGATTCTAAGATTAGTGAGTAGTTGTTGTCCTGTTAAGCTTCAGAGCTGTTAAGTTTTTTTTTTTTAATGATCTTTCGTTTGCTAAAACCCCTTTTCTTGTCTTATAGTGAAAATAAATATTTGCCCAACTTTGCGCGCCCCCAATCTCGCTTCTGGGGGCACAAACCCCGTTTGCCCCCTTTGTTACGTCACTGTGGATCACTATAGTAAATCTGCCCCCAAAGACAAGTCAGTTGAAAAGATAGTTAAAAGCAACTTAAAATGTAATAAAAGGTAGGTAGAATACAAAGAAATTGAAAAGTTTCGTAGAGGAATTCTAAATGATATATACTTCCGTATGCACGACCATGACAGACATCATCTTAACTTGATCTTTTCACGAAGAAGAAAAACTCCACTTGTTTATACTTTACGAAAACAATATACATCGTATAGCAATTTCGAGAAAGCTCTGACAGTTTAACATCAAAGGAAGATGTCAGTTTACAGTTTACGTGAATTTATTTACACAATAAGCTTCTTTCAGTGTGAAGTGTTCTTTCCATATTTTTATACAATAAATTATGGTTTCCTTTCATGTGTTGCAATGTTGTGAGTACAAAGTTATCCAGTTAGCAACGTTACATCACTTAAGAGAAACTTCGTACATTTTCCTCATATATAAATACAAAACGAAACTTCCTTAACAAGGTGAGGAACTTCCTAGTTTTGCAGTATAGAAATGAGACTCCAAAAGGAGTCCCTAAAGATAACGGAACTCCAAAGTCTTCCTCCAAACCTGAAGTCATTCACCCAGACGAGTTGGTATATTTTGAAATTACGTCGCTATGAAGTTAGGAAATTCTCGTTTTCAACTTTACGAGTATTATATATGTTAAAAATGTCTTGTCTTCAATTTAATTTTAAAACTTTTAAATTACTATATCTATATCTATCTATCTATCTATCTATCTATCTATCTATCTATCTATCTATCTATCTATCTATCTATCTATCTATCTATCTATATATATATATATATATATATATATAGATAGATATAGATATATAGATATATATAGATATAGATATAGATATATAGATAGATAGATAGATAGATAGATAGATATAGTGAGTCTTATAAGATTCAAATGTCAGTAATTCTCTCTGTCTATTTGTTAGTCAAGATGATAACTAATGAACGAAAGAAAATTTTAAATTCTGTTTTCGTTTTTAATTGATAACTAGAGCAATTATTTCTGCCGAGTTCGTTAATGCAGTGATTAATGGATAACAGTGACTTAATGAATAACAGTGAAAAATGGCTATCCACATTCCGTTTTGAATCTAAAACATCCCCTAACTTCTATGCAACCTGCATGGTAGCAAAGATATGATGGTTGCTTATAATGAAAGGATACTTACTGCAACTAACTCGGTGGAGTTCGTTAATGGAATGTCTCCGTTAACATCTTCACGGATAACGGCGACTTTAACGGTAGGCGTTCACATCCCATTCTCTACTCTTGAAAGTGAAACAAATAATAACGATTTCAGAAGATTTCTCTCGGGGAGAGGAGGAATTTGAGTAACGCTGGGAGCGAAAAGTATTACTACGAGAACATTGGAAATTTAGATTGAGGATGACTCCAGGGTGAGAAAAATTGGTTTTGCCTCCCTTTGCCTCTTCCGAGTCAAGGATTATTTTTCATAGTCGTGGTTCTCTAACCTTTATATACCGGGTAGGGATTTGAACAAAATCGTAGATTCTTACTTTGGAGGCCCTGATAACGCCGCTAATTATCGTAGGATAATGATTGATACATCATTGGAAAGCTTATGAAACACTGATTCCAACGACGTATCATTTGTGCAATTTCCGCCCTATTCGTAGAAGAAGAAGAAGAAGTATTAGAAACAAAATTCCTAAAAAATAAAAACAAATAGTTTGAGAGGCTTGACAATCCTTACAGGCACCCTACGTTGAAAAAATGAAGCTAATATGTAGACAATATACTTGTGTCAATAATATTTAAAAAAAAAAGTGGTAGTCATTACTACAATACAAAGCGAGATAAACATTCAGAACAAAATTTCTATATATCATTTTCAATGGGCTGTTGCAGACCTTCACGTTGTCCACCCTGGTGACCTCCCTAATTATCACAGAGTCATGATTTATACACCATTGAAACGCTTATGGATCACAAATTCCAACGAAATAAAATTTGTGTAGACCAATTCAGTGAAAAGATATCTTGTCTTATATGAAACCGTACAGAAAATAAATGTAATCTACGTAAAAAAAAACTGAGCTCAAAATATTGACCAACTTTGCCCCTCTCCTACTCCCCTCATATAAGTAACAAGTACTTTTGCAGGGTATTAGCGTGTTCGTTGCTTCGCATATCAATTTTTATGACTGTACCCCCAAGGGAGGAATGGCGTTCCCAAAAAACCTGATGCAAAAAGCAAACAGAAACTACGAACTTTATTCTCCTTCCTCCGCTGTGGTGCCCCACGTATATAAAATGCATATCGACGGCAACCCTAGTACCAGAGACAACTTTCAAACCACTTGCTGTAAGCTTGCATTGGAATTCTGCAAGCTTGCATCCGGCTTGATTGGTAAGCGTGCAAGCATGTCACAAGCTGGATTCCAGTAACGAACTTACAGTACTGGCACAATTATTATGGATTTTTAATAAAAACAAAACTTTTGTGCAAAAATGTCTTGCAAACAATTTTATTAACTAATACTTTATTTACTTCACCACACCAGTACCAAACAAATATTTATTAGTTATTTTAAGTGGGTTTTACAGTCTTATATGGAAGTGTCTGGCAATACAGAGAGAAAACGTCTGATAACCCTGACACAATCATTGCATTGTCTGGACAGAGCTCAGTAATAGTCTGGCATTTGCGTGGAGAAATGTGTGTTTATTGAATTGTCTGCCTGTCATTTGCATGTGATCACTTTAATTCCGTGTATGTGTGCATTTAAGTTTAATGCCAACTTTTTTTGTTCAGATTTTCTAAATGTGAGCAGACATGGGCAAAGTTCGTGATTTGAGTCCTCGCGAGGTTGGACACATTAGTGTTTTATTGTAAGAAACCACCTTAAAACAGAAAGAAATAGCGAAGAAACTTAAAGTTTCAACTCAAACCGTCAGTAATATCAAATAGAAATTGGAATATGGCTACAGTTTGGAACCAAATAGGGTTGGAAAATGTAGTAGACCTAAGAAAACAACACCGAGAATTAACAGAAAAATAATTAAAATGGCAATTAACAACAGAAGAGCATCTTGCAGAATGATTTCCAACCAACTTGAAGCAGAGGGCATTACCATTGCTCGCAGAACACTAAATAAGAGACTATTGGAAGGTAGTCTTAAAGCATATCGTCCCAGAAAAAAGCCTCGCCTTACTGACAAGATGAAACAGGCTCGTAAGGCCTGGGAAGAGGCTCACGTTGACTGGACATCTGAGCAATGGGAGAAGGTAAGGGTTTAAAATATTCATGTAAAAACGTTAATAACACAAATGATTAAAATTATGCAAAATATTAAACTTTACTTCCAATTTTAAGCCTTGCAGACTTTCATGTCATTAAAGTCATGTCATGTTATTCGTTATTCAATTGTTTCCATCACTTTCTTCAGCTGTTCGACGCCTTATTTTGTGTTCTCTGACAAGTCTACCATTGCAGTGCTTGACGACCGTGTACAGACTGTAAGAAGGCGATCAGGTGAGCAATTTACATCGGAATGTTTAAAGAAGGCTGTAAAATTCCCTCACAAGGTCATGGTCTGGGGAGCCATTTCTGTGCATGGAACAAGTCGTTTGGAAATTGTTGATGGCACCATGGGCCAGTATAAGTACAAAGAAGTACTACAAAGACGTTTGCTATCTCAAACAAGGGACTGGTTTGCGGATAGACCTGGGATTTTTCAACAGGACTCTGCCTCGTGTCACACGGCAAGGTCAGTGAAGACCTGGTTTGAAGAAAATGGTGTAGAAGTGCTCTCATGGCCTGAAAATTCCCCGGATATGAATCCGATTGAGAGTTTATGGTCTGTACTGAAAGATGAAATACATAAAGTTCCCATAACGACCAAAACAGAACTCATACAACGTCTTATCAAAGTATGGGTTCATTCAGGTAGAATCAGTTAATTGTGCAGAAAGTTGATCACTGGAATGCCCAGAGGTGTTAAAGCACTTGTTAATGCAAAGGGTGGACAAACTAAATATTAAAATAGTTGTTTACTATTGACGTACTCATTATTTGTGAATAGAATTGATTTGCATTATTATTTGTTTGCTTAAATGGCGTTTTTGTAGAAAAATTATGTTTTTTTTTCAAAAATCCATAATAATTGTGCCAGTACTGTACATATGGGCAACCTTGCATTCAGTGTTCCATTCAAGCTTGATGAAAGCGTTTTATACTGGTGGAAAGTCAATAGCCAATGAACGGCCAGTGAAACTCTGCAAAGGATCTAAAATATCGCTTTCAAGTAGGCAGATTGTATAAAAGCGCGAGCTGGCCAACTAGCCAACTGGCCGTAAGCTTTCTTGCTGCTTGGGAAGCTTCATCCATCAGGAATACATTGATACCAAAATCATCATCTTAGCTTAGTTAGAGACTGAGCGATTAAAGTTTAAAGCCTTGAAGCAGCAGTTGTGTCCTTCGGCGTTTAAAGGTTAATCCATCTCGAGAGGAGATGAAATAGTGTGGTGGGGAACAGCATATAATGCTAATGTTGTTTTGCGCATGACCATACTTACTATAAGGTAATATCCTTCATAACCTCAGTTTTCAATAAGACCTCTTAAAACACAAAAAATTAAAACTAATTAATATCAATCGTTTCTTACCACTCATTAGGGTTCGGTAGTTCAATACTAGAGCGCTTACCTCTGAAGCGTGGAGTCCCTGCTTCGGTCCACGGCCAAGTAAATTTGTGATGGAAAACATCGTGTCAGTGAGTTTTCTTCGGGTACTCCCATTTCTTCCCACACTCTCATTCCACCAATTATCCAATCATCATATCATTTGGCTTAATGACCCGTTTCCCTTAGCCTAAAGGTTAAAAACGTTGGACGTTAAACTAAGAAATTTCATTTTTCACTTCTTTCCACTCATTGCTGTAAGTTAGCAACGTAATAGTGACAATATTTTTGTCACTGACCCGTTGTAATTTTTTTAATGGAAAATTTTTGCAGGTGAATAGTAATCTGTATAGCACAACAAACCGTAAAAGGCTAGAGGAAATGATAACGACATATAATAAAACTGTATTAGATACTCTCAATTCCAAATTCATCTTTTTATTTGAAAACTGTTTTTTTTTTTACAAAATAAAGTAAAAATTAAAAAAAAGTAAATAGAAAAACAATTGATAAAGTTTTTTGGGTAGTTAGGAAACAGGGAAAGAAAGCTTTTTAGAGAACTTCGCAAAGGAAGAAAGGAAAAAAGTGCTTTCTTGAACAAGGAGAAAAGCGGAAAGATATCCTTTTAATTGCTCTTCGCTTCTCCCTTGAAGCGGATACCTTCAAGGAGCACTTTCCGTAGAGAATTGTTAAGGAATTCCACGTCTTCTGTACTACTACACTCGAAACCGAAAAAAAAAAAAAAACCTTCTCGGAAGGGAAACTTTTACTTCTCGTGGAAAATAAGCAACTTTTACAACGAAAAATACGACTCAACAGAGGAATGTGGAAAGACAAGAGAAGAAAGAAGTAGAGATCCAAGTTTCTTTACCGGTAATTTTATACCGTAACTTTTGCAGTCGGATAGTAGCGGCGATAGGAGCGAAGAAAACATACTGAATGAACATGGGAAAAACAAAAACACAAATTTAATATTTCAATAAGTTACCCTTTCATATCCCCTATTTTTGGATCCTTGTACGCTTGTTCGTCTTGATGTTTGGTCATTGATCTACGTAGAGACCATAGCGCTCGACGTATCCGGATGATATTTCAAACTTAAGACTACAGTTTTAATAAGTTTATCTAGATGATGGTTTCAAATTTTCTTCCTAGCTCTCTTGGGGGCCGCGGTGGCTCAGTGGTAGAGCGTTCACCTCTGGTGCTAGGGGTCTCGGGTTCAAACCCTGCTTCCGCCAAGTGAACTTTGTGGTGGACAAACACCGTGTGCGTGGGTTTTCTCGGGGTTCTCCCGTTTCCTCCCACTTTCTTCATTCCACCATTTCATTCATTACTCATTATCACCGTCTCCTTTAGCCTAACCGGCATAACCGTGGGACGTAAAACTCAGAATTTCATTTCATTTTCTTCCTAGCTCTCAAAAATAAAAGATGATACTAAGTCAACATAAAATTAACATAGCCCAGTGATCGCAGCATGGATACCACTTTAGCATGGTTTTTCAACATAGGCGGTGTTGAGGTTAAGACATGTCCAGTGTTACGGATAACGTAGGTCCGGTGTTAAGAATAACACAGGTCCGGTGTTTAAGGTTAACACAAGTCCGATGTTACAGATAACACAGGTCCGATGTTAAGGTCAACACTGGTCCTGTGTTACGGATAACACTGATCCGGTGTTACGGATAACGCAGGTCCGGTGTTGTTGTTAACACAAGTCCTGTATTACAAATATGAACAAAAACACCAGAGGTGCAAAAAGTGCAGCCAAGTTCGTCAGCTTCAAAAAGTGTTGAGATGAGGATGGATGAGCCAAGTTCCTTGGCCACTGCATCTGAAAGGAACACTGGAACTTGGCGCGAAGTGTCTAAGATGTTCGAACACATTAAGATGTCTGTTCCTAGTTTCACGGCCGGGACATTTCAGCCCTAAGGCTAGTGGTGACCCCTAAATCCACCACGCTCACAAACACCATCCCTAAGGCTCGTTAGCATCATTTACTTTAACACTTCGTCGAGGAATATAAGTTTTCCTTGTCTGGGTTTCGAACCACCAATCTTACTGCAGTATACTGTATATGTGCCTTAGCGCATTAGCAAGGTTGATATTCCTAAGGTTGATGGTGGTCTCAAACCCACCACGCCCACCACCACTATCCCTAAGGTTCCTTAACATCATTTTCCTTGACACCTCGCGCCAAGTTCCAGTGTTCCTTTCAGATGCAGTGGCCAAGGAACTTGGCTCATCCATCCTCATCTCAACACTTTTTGAAGCTGACGAACTTGGCTGCACTTTTTGCACCTCTGGTGTTTTTGTTCATATTTCACTTCTTTTTGTAGTTCACCATGTCAATATCGTATATTGGAATTCTCAATTGTGGCATATTGCTGCATTTAAATTTAAAATTGTACATTTTTAAAGGAGTCATACTGTATCACAAACAACATTAGTTCCCAAGGGCTCTTCCACAGGGAATCGAACCCAAGACCTGTACAAGAAAAGCGCACATGCTAGCTACTAGAACAGCGGGGAGGATTTATTCTATTAAATATCTGTTAGAGCGTTATGTCCAAACGAAATTCCAATTCATTTACACGAACTACAAAATCAAGATCGCTAACATCTCATTTTTTCATTACCTAAATACGAAGAGTATCAACAGGGCCCAAAACCCTTGATGCTGAATCCTCGCTGCTACATCACTAGACATAACTGGTGTTTCAATATACCTAGTTGTTCTCTACCTTTTCACATTGCGAAATTACGGAGTTCATTACATGACGCGCATGTTGCGCAGTTTCATACTGCCTCGGGTTTTCCTTCCAATGATATACAACTTTCAAATAGCTTGTAAACTTAATAATATTTGCCACCAACATATCCTAACTATATAAAACTACATGAACTGACATAAATTAAAAGAGTGCTTCCGGTTGACGTGGAAAGTTGAAATGATGAAGGGGGATGAAGAATTTTCCCATGTTATTTAAATGGGTCTTTTTCTTTTTTTTTTTTTTTTACATATAATCTTATGTTTTAGGAACTTGGAATTGGAATAAAAAAAATTGAAATTCGGTATGCTTGTACGTTTTTATTAGTATTACATAGTAAATCAGTAAAAATAAACAATTCCAACTTTAGAGTGATTTTATGGGGAACTGAAAAATCTTTCCCATGGTACGTATTTATATGGGACACCTTTAATACCCCAAAATTATACGGCACTTCCTGTAGGGCTACAATGATTAAATTTGACGTGATTGTAGTTTTTCGGAACTAACCGACAAAAAAATTTGCCAAAAGTGAATATTTTTAATTTTTAGGGAGTCTAAAGGGGAGATGAAGAAATTCCCCATGCTATTTAAATAGGCCTTTTTTTGGACAAATAATCTCATATTTTAGGTACTTGAAATTGGAATACAAAGGTGAAATTCGGTATGCTTCAATGTTTTCGTTAGTATTACCTAAGGAAATCAGTAAAAATGAAAATATATAAATTTAGAGTGGTTTTATGGGGAACAGAAAAACTTTTCCATGTTATTTATATTGGACGTCTTCTACACCCCAAAATGTTTAGGCAGGGTTAGAATGATGAAATTTGGCACGATTGTAGCCTCCCGGGACTAACCAACAGGAAAATTGCTAAAATTGAATATTTTAAATTTTTAAGGAGTCTAAAGGGAGATGAAGAAATCACCATGTTATTTAAATAGGCGTTTTCCTGGAATACAAAATCTTATCTTTTAGATAGTTGAAATAGGAAAAGAAACTTGAAATTCGGGAATTGTAAGCTTAAGAGGTGTGAGGAAGTAGGACGAGCAAAGACGAGGGTGTGGGGGCGAACCCCCGAAGGGCAAATTCAGGAAATATGAAGAGCAAAGGCACGAAATTCACTGTTGATGATTGAAAAGGCTGATACGTAAGAGATTCTCACTGTTCACAGATGGAGACACGAAGTATCAAGAACATTTTTACATAACGACTGTGGTAACTATAATATAACTCTGGTACCAATATATATACAAAATCGGTTAAATTTTGTTGCTAGTCTCACATAAATTCGAACAATTGGATTTCTCATTTCTTCGAAAACTACATTAATTTTAAACATTCTCACTTCAACATTATCTTACTTATCAAATTAATTTCGATATCTATTTGATACCAATCACTTTCTTACCAGCTTGACGTACCATACGTCACAAGCTGTATTATGTACGAAGCCTAGCCTAGCCTAGCTGAGTATCGTTAACGTGCTTTCGAGGACATTGTGTTGCACACGCACAATAGAGACCAGCACGCATACGTTCTCACTGGGATTGACAGTACTTCTCAGTGCTGGAGGGTGACAGCTATCATCATCGTTATACACCGTTTCATCATATCATATATCATCTCATATCTTCGACATCAACCAGACTGATCATTGTTGTTCTCGTCTCATATTGTACTGGCTTCGGCCACTTTGCAGTCTTCGCGATCCGTGGGTGTGTCCCCTGTGAACTCGATGGAGTGCAAGGGGGCCAAACCCAGAACGGGTCCCAATTCTCAAAAACGAACAGGTGAAACACTACAATCACAAAATCAGAACAAGCAACCTCGATCAAGATCTCCTGTCAGTCAGGCCTCCGAAAGTGACCTCTATAATCTAGCTATGGACATCGCTTCAAACCAACCTCCAGCAACCTTCAATTATCTTCTCACAAATGCTGACATCAAATATTCTAATCCTAAACACATTCTAATTCAACTTATGAAATACTATCCGCGAGCTAATGTATCAGAAATCATCTTCACTAGGAACTGAATAATTATCAAATATCCAGACGAAAACTTCCTTACTACAATCAGAAACAAAGCTGGCTTTCACATTTTTGGCGATAAAGCTAACATCCAAGCTCTTTCTCAAACCAGAAAAAAGCAACCACCACCACCTCGACGCCAACCCATGTTTTCAGTGGTGATAAAAGGCGTTCCACCAGCATATTCTGATGAATAAATCCTGGACGAATTAAGACTCGAATGCTATGAAGTACACAAATGCATTCGCATCAAGTGTCAGTCAGGTCCCACCTATCTCGTTCGAGTTCTTACAGCATCCAAGGAAACAGTAGACGATCTACTGCAAAATGGTGCTTGTATCTATCGCAGACGCCATAGAGTAGAACCATCCCGCACTTCACCACCACTTCCGATCCGCTGTGAAAGATGCCAAACATATGCCTCACATCTGACTAAAAACTGTCCAAACTCACCCCGCTGTGGACATTGCAATGAGGACCATTCCACTAACAACTGTTCTAACCTGCAAAAACCACCTCTCTGCAATACCTGCCATCAACAACACCCAACCTATAGTTATAAATGCCATCAAAAACCTGCTCCACCAACTGATAAACCGGAACTATCCGTTCCCATCCGCACCACCGATTCCGCTACACCACCTGATAACTCCTTACGAGAACCCATCACAGCTGAAGACTTGCTCCGTTTCACCACTCTTGTTCTTCAAAATATCCACCCCTTCTTACGCCCACACATTCTTATGCAGGTCGATCACATAGCCCAACAATTATTTGGCCTACAACTTTCTGCTACTTACACCGGTCCACATGCCCACTTTTCCATCACATCTACTAAAACAGATCCAGAATGGCCATCTCTATAATTTACAACCATCGCCCAGCAACCTCTAAAACAGTTTCAATCTTCATGGCAGTCACTTTCCTCTTCATTAATATCCGATCTCTTCTCACTCATAAAGCAGTTTTTGAACAACTCCTAAGGGAGAAACAAATACAGGCTTTTGCGTTGAACGAAACCTATCTCAAACCTACACATCATGTCCGTTTTCCACAGTTTCAACTACACCGTCATGATTGCTCTAGACCATACCAACGAGCAAATGGAGGCACTGCGATTGGAACATATCACAATATCCCGGTACGCACTCACTATTTTCCAAAGCCACATAACCTTCCCGAGTATTCCATAGTCACACTATATTTTCGCACCAAAATCATCACTCTATGCACTATCTACATTCGACCAGGCCACCCAATACCATATGAATTTTTTCAATACATTGACAATACTTTTAGGCATTACATCATCATGGCAGACATAAATATTCATTGCCGCCCGCAGGCTGAGAAACAACAGTTTCACAACTACATCTCTAATATCATTGCCGCCGATTTTCATCATCTCCCATCGCCATCTCGCCCCATCAGCAACACTTCCCCAGACATAGTTATCAGCTCTGCGTCTCTGAATATTCAAAATCTTAGGGTTCTCCCACCTTTCGGCAGCGATCATGCTCCGATACTACTCGATATTATTCTCACCCACTCAGCTCAAACACAACCACCGCCCATTCACTACTTTGATTATAATCATGCAAATTGGGCTAATTTCCAAGCGGATCTTACAAATTCGATACAACATCTTCAAGAGCCTACCTCAGAGCACAAACTCTATGACCTTGTTGACCAACTCACATCATCTCTTGACATAGCCACCCACAATAACATACCCCTACGTATACGTCATCCACACAAACCTCCGATCCCTCCACAATATCATTCCATCCTTGCTGCTTCTCGCCGCTCTTTCCGTGACTTTCAACGTACTCATAATCCTATATCCTTAGCACAGCATCGTCGTTGGACTCGCATGCTTCATAATTACCTTACTGCCTATAAAAGAAAACGTTGGATCTCCACCTGCAACTCCCTCTCGACTACATCACATCCTACCAAATTCTGGCAAAAATTCCATCAGTTAACTGGTCAAACTCGACATACATCATACCCTATCATTTCACATCATCATCCTCTCCAAACCGATACTGATAAAGCAAATGCTTTTGCCTCCTTCTTCCAAGAAATATTTACCCCTACCGTACAACTACCACATCCAACTATCACCCGACGTGTCGAACGCCTTGCAAATCCGCACTCCCCCCTCCTACAACCCAACATTCACCATCAACTCACCGATTCACCTCTTAATGATCCCATTACTCCTGCAGATATCTCAGCCTCCATCAAATCGAAACGTACCACGGCGCCTGGCTTTGACCATATAACTTATAAACTCATAAAAGCCTCTCCTCCCGTCTTATATACACTTCTTGCAGCCATATACAACTTCATTCTCGGCACCGGCTTTTATCCACCACAATGGGAAATCTCAAAAACTCTGCTTTTCACCAAACCCAATAAATCTCCTACAGAACTCTCATCATACCGTCCTATACAACTGACATCAGTACTCAGCAAAATATTTGAACGCATTCTTGTCAGTCGCCTTCATACCCATCTTTCTGAGCGAAACCTCATTCCTCTTCATCAAGCTGGTTTTCGCCCAAACATCAGTATTTCCGATCAACTCTTACGCCTCACGACTGCCATAACTAATCATTACAATACCTCCAAACCTTCCTGCCTGTTATTGTTCGATCTTGAAAAGGCTTTTGACAAAGTTTGGCATGCCGGCCTCATCGCTAAACTTCTCTCTTTTCATCTTCCTTTCTCCTACATCAGATATATCCATTCTTTCCTTTCAAATCGTATGACTTACATTACCATCAACCAATCACTTTCACATCCGATCTTTCTTCACTGTGGTGTTCCTCAAGGCTCTGTTCTTTCACCCCTTCTTTATGTATTATACGTAGCAGACATGCCCCCTCTACCACAAAATGTCTCATTATATCAATATGCCGACGATACCGCTTTTTTCGCCACAGCCAACACTGTTCAACAGATAAATCGAACACTCCAACAAGCAATTGATGCCTTCACTTCCTGGTGTGACAAGTGGCGCCTAACCATAAATCCCCTCAAAACGCAGGCTATCATTTTTCTTCCACCTCGCTGCCGATCACGAATTTATCGCAATCCTGCTCTTCTTCATATTCACGTCAATGGCACTTTCATACGCCCATCATCAACAGTAACATACCTCGGAATCATCTTTGACTCCAAACTCAGCTGGAAACCTCACTTACAGAAAATCCGATCACAGGCTACAAATCGATTAAACCTTCTCCGGCGGCTAGTGGGCACCACTTGGGGCTTACATACTGACACTGTTATTAAGACTTATAAGGTTTTCCTTCGACCTGCTCTCACACATGGCCATATATGCTGGATCTCTGCCCCTGACGCACTATATACTAGACTTGCAATATCCGAACGTCATGCTCTCCGCCTTGCTTATCGCATAAGACTACCAGCACCAACTGCCGATCTCTATCGCCGTATCAACTTTCCCACCATCTTACAACACTTAGAAACACTCCGCACAAAATACATAACAAAAGTCATTGCCGAAGGTAATCCGCTCTTCCTCGACACCTTTCACCAGGACATCATTCATGATACCCCTCCTCAACATCAAGCCACACCTCTTCAACATCTTCTTACTCTTTACCATACGACTTTAGACGATAATGACCCCCACAAGGCCGATTTTGCTATATACCGTCCACCTCACCTTAGTCCATGCATTTATCCATCTCTGCACTAGTGTTTTCATCAATGTTGTTAGCAGCGGGCTTCATCTGTCATCATCAGCCCTGTGACGCCCCAGGGCAGAAGATAACCATTCATTTGTCTACACTAACCATATCCCTGTGTTTTGTTGTGGCGTCTATCAGCACTTCACCTCATCTCTCATTTCACAACCATAGCCCGGCCTACTAAATGCAATAGTGAATAATAAATAACCCTACGTATACTGATGCCTTCCCTATGGAAATTGATGCCTCCAAAGCCATTTTGAAGAAAGAAGAAGAAGAAAAAAATGATGACCACAAAAGAATAAAATAAATAAATGCTCCTCAAACTCTCAATGCCCAACTATCAATAAAAGTAAAACCCTATACCTAGTTTTTCCTCCTACCGAAGAAAGGGCGTAACCCTTTGATCGGGTTAACCTTAAAAAAAAATGATACCAATGACTGCAATAAAGGTAAAATATTCACCGAAAAAAGACAAAATATTGGCTTTCCTTGTCTGGGTTTCCAACCACGAAATTTAGGCAGTATGTACTACGTGTCTTAGTCCACGGTTTTAAAAGTTAACCAATTCACAGAACTTGCTTAACTACTTATTACTAGCTCTCACTTATTTTACTCTCACACTCAGAAAAACTGTATGTGGCGTACGTAAAAACGTTTGTTATATGTGTAAATCCTGTAGCTGTTGGACTTAACGTACACTAAACGTATAACTGAAAAAGTATATTTGAACGTACTTTCCGTATAAGTGTTCCTAAAAAACGTACTTTCTACACGAACGAAAAGACTTTATGAAGGCGGTCAGGATCTCACATACAGATGGCCGTATGTAACTTATAGCTAACGTACGTAATGTACGGAAGACTGTTAGATGTCAGATATCCTGCAACGACATTGTGTAACATCTAAGCGGGAAAGAGGGCAGTACTGAAACAAAATTAATTTTTACGGGGGTATACCCCAATCTTTTATTTTTACTTCCTCGTGAGGCCTCAAAGAGACTAGAGGAAATCCCAATAGGTTCAATGCGGTTATTCAGCTGCAACATGTGTTGGATATAGGTTAAATTAAGTTTCAATATCAAAAAGGAACGTTTCTGCTATAACATTTATTTTAACAAAAGCCATAAATGAATTCAACAACAAAATCACTAAACGAAGATAACAATAACTATGAAAAATTCTCGTAACAAATTCGTCGTCAGAAACGTTGATCTTTCGATGCAGAGTTATCATTACATTTTAATGAACATCGGAGTTTGACAGTCATATTTCAATTTTAATTTTAAAGAATTAAATGTCCAAAAGAAGTATTTATACCACTTTCCCAGTTTCACTTAATACGCAATACACTAGCCCATATTGCCATAAATAATAAGGCATCCCCAATCAAACTAAGCATTCAAGTTAACTATGTGAAAAAGAATAAAAAAGAAAGAAAAAAAATACAAGAAAAATAACACAAAAAGAATGATTAAAGATTTCTCATTATCCTATGCTAATATGGACTATTACAATTATAACTTACGATACCACGTAACTCCTGTTCTGGGCATCCACACCGAAAGATATGTAATGGAACGATATTCAATCACATTTTAAGTTCAATATTACTGTTCCATTCACTCCGACTTCCTGTCAGCTAATGTACCTGACACAAGGTTGAATGCTCTCACATCAGTTCAGCGAGTTCCAACTTTTGCCACTAGATGTCACTATGTCTTTGATGCGTATAGAAAGCATCTATCACTGCCTACCTCTAGCGACTAAACTGATTACTACTTATTCCACTTTCTTACTTCAATCAAGATGCTCACAATCTTAAAGTCTTTTTTTTTTTTTCAATTCCGTTACAAAATTCCCCCACAAGGGTGTATAAATAATTTAATAGACAATAAGGTAATTGAAAAAAAAAATGATCTGTCTCTGTTGAAATCAGGCATGCCAAAATCGGAAGGATCAACTCACCATGTCCACTCACTTTCCAAAACAAAGATCTTACTTGAATATGGGCCCACTTAATTCCGGAATATTCAGAGTTCCATGGAGTTCTAATCCTTTCCATAACGAGGATGAAAATGTGACAGCCATCTCGAGGATCCAGAGTATTTACCAAAGGCAACTGATGACGAAGAAAAGAAAGTCTCTACCATTTCTGACGATGTATTCCCAGGGACATGAACAGGCATGGACAAGTACACACATCCTGCAGGATTGAACAAACAAACACAGTATACAAACATAATAAAAATATCTAACATTAAACATGTCTATCTACATATTTACAATATTTAAGGTTATTACATGTGTTTCAGGCAAGCTTTACTTTCATGAATAAGATTCAATTACTTATGAATAGAAATTTTAAATGCACTTTTACAATTTACATTTAAATTCTTTCAATTTTACAAATTATGAAGCTCTAGAAGGATAGTACTTTTTTATATGCATAACATTCCTTTTTATAACAATGTCAGGATTCTCTATTGACTTTAACAAAACAGTATTTTTGGTCGGATAGCAAAGTATCTGGAACGGGCCATCATAATTCTGACTTAGTTTCGGCATAATTTTCTGCTCGATCGAAGCCTTTAACATACGCTTCACTAAGACAGAATCACCCACAGCAAATGTCACTGGAATATGGCGTTTCTTATAAGCGGATTCTTTCCGACGCCAAGCCTTTTCTATATTTTGAGCTATCCTCTGACTCATCTCTTCCTTATCTTGTGTATTATCCAATACACCAAGATCTATGATCCATCTAACATCAAGAGGATTCCACATTATTCTCCCAAGATATAATTCGCCAGGAGTTTTACGAGTTTCTGAATTCTCTGACGAATTCAACGTATATTGCACTTTGTAAATGTGATCAGCCCATTTAGTTTGGTTTTGATTTATATACGCCTTCAATATCAACTTTATATTTTTATTTTGTCTTTCCGTGAAATTACAAGAAGGCGAATAGGGAGCAGTACAAATATCTTGTATACCTAAACTAAACAAATATTGGCGGAACTGATCAGATCTAAAGTAACTCGCATTATCGTGCAATAATCGAGCTGGATATCCGTACATATAAAATATCTTATCCAACTTGACACATATAATCTTAGAAGTTATCTTTCTAAGTGGTTCAATAATAACGAACCTTGAAAAGGCATCCGTGACAACTAACAGATATTTATATCCATGACTAGGTAACCAAGGACCCATTACGTCAATATGCAAGCAAGCATTGGGTTTAGTTTCCTTTTTCGAAAAATACGTACCATAAAGAGGAATATTTCGATCTTTTATCCGCTGGCAGATATCACAGCGTTGAATAAATTGAGCAATATCTTGATACAAATTGTCCCAAGTAAAGCGGCTTGCAATTTTAGCGATGGTCTTGGCCCGACCACCATGACCACCCCCGACGATTTGTTCGTGGAAGAATTTAATGATACTCTCTTTCATACTGTCAGGAATTACAGCCCGAAGTCCCCCATATACCTTGCCATTCGTCCTTTTTAACAAAATATTATTTTGGATAAGATATGGTTCTACTGTATGTTTATTTTCTATAGATTGGATTATACCTTTCAGCTTTGGATCCATCCTTTGCAGTTCTCCTAAAGGCTTATTAAAAAGAGGTAATTTCCAAAAATTTATAAAAGATAAATGAACATTTTGATCGTTAACAGTATTAATCTCAACAATATCATCGCCCGGAGGCTCGAAATCAACAAAACTATACATACGACTGATATAATCAGCCAAAAAGTTCTTTTTACTCCTAAGATGTATTATATTGAAATTATATTTACTTATCTTTTCTATCATAGAGCCGTATTTTCTTTGTCTTTTATGATTTTTCAAAATCCATGTTAAGCTGGCATTATCACAAAATACTGTAAATTTATTATGATGCAAATACATATCAAACTTATCTAAACAGTAAATTAAAGATTTCATCTCAAGTTCAAAGATATTCTTCGACCAATCAGTTGTTGGAATTAACTTACTAGCAAACATCACCGGTCTTAATAACCCTTGATCATCATACTGACTAAGGATTCCGCTATAACATCGACAAGATGAATCGACATGTACTACAAATGGACTTGAAAAATCCGGGACTTTCAAAATGACATGATTTATTATAGCTTCCTTGATTTGATCTAAGATTTCATCTTCCTCTTTACCCCACTTAAATGGATTTTTAGGACTCTTAAGTTCGTATAAAGGCCCTAACAATTCTCCATAATCTTTCAAGAATCTCAAATAATATGAAAGAAAACCCAACAGTTTCGCTAATGCTCTACGATTTTTAGGCCTAGGAAGTTGTTTAATCACCTTCACTCTTTCTTGATCGATATACATATTTCCTTCAGAAAATTCATAACCAAGAAATTTTATTTTACGTTTACACAAACGAGTTTTATGAGGGGAAATGGTTACACCATTCTCTCGAAGTCTCTGCAAAACTTTTTCCAGAATCTCGTTATGTTTTTCAATACTATCAGCATGAACTATTATGTCATCGACAAATATGTCTAAATATTCACCTTCCAGGTCCCTAAACATTCTATGCATTAAGCTAGACAATACAAAACCTGATGTAACAAGACCCATTGGTACCTTGCGAAACTGGAGTAATCTAGTTGGGGTGGCAAAAGCTGTTATTGCTCGAGAGCTAGGATGAAGTTCAATTTGATAATAGCTAAACTTTACGTCAAAACAGCTAAAATAACGATGTCTCCCAATGTTAGCTATAATAGATTCTGCGTGGGGACTCGGAAATCCTGTCATTAACACACGCTTGTTGATTTCTGAGAAGTTGACTACTAATCTCGGCGATTTATCCTTATTTGAAATCATGAAGCAGGGAGAAATAAATGGCGAACTTTTAATCTCTTCAACAACCCCTTTTTCTATTAAAGAATCGATAAATTTATCCATATCTTTCAATTTATGTTTGGGAACAGGATAAGGCTGTGTAATACACGGTGTAGTATCAGTTAATATTATCTCATGTTGATAATCCTTTATCATACCTAAATCATCAGTTATGACGTCTTTAGATTCGTTAAACAATTTTTCAACATAAGGTATTAAATTTGGAGAAATAATATCAACAGAGAAATCAACATTACCTTTTCCATTTTCTTCCAACTCATTGGGAGAATTCTGGAATTCAGATCTGGTGGGATTGTCAACACTGACCCCAGCTGGAACTTCTTCCACAAACTGGACCTCTCTGGAAAAATCTCTCGAATCCATCTGCCTAGATGAAGAACGCCGTGGTATATGAACGTTTGTCACAACATTGGTTCGGCTGGAACTCCCCCTTCTCCACCTAGATCTGGCCCGCTGACGCTGACCGGAAACCATCTCTCTGCTCACACCCGAAACTGTTTGGCCTAGAGAAGATCGATTAGGACCACCACCATTGCTCTCCACACCTGAAGTTGAACGATCTATCTGCAAAATTGACTGTGAATAGTTACTAGTTAATGGGGGTTTTAATGATTGATCAGGTAAATCAATGTCACTACCCATCACTGAAAATCGACGATCAGTCATTGGAACTGATTCCTCAGGATGTTCTGACCTCTGAGTGATAGGCGACTGAGTATGAACACCACCACTGAACTCCGCCACTGCTGAATGATAACCATCATGTAACGCTAATCGTTCATCCGAAGTCGTTGACGGTTGACATCTCAAACCATGACTGCTCACCTCCACTAAAGACTTATCACCACTGCGCACCGTTGACGGACGCTGACCTCGACGTATAGTTGACTGTCGTCTAAAATTCCTGGATGGTACTACCTTTGTCTGGTGAGAGACATCTAGATCACGCTCCGCCTCTGAAACTCCAAGGTCTCTTGACATCATGGATGGATGGTGACTACTCTGATGAACAGACGGGCATCTATTTCCCACATCACACGATGTTGTTGATGGACGGGATGAATTGATAGCAAAAGTCCCTTGACGGAAACGCCCCGCTGATTCACGACGATTACCAATATTTCCAGCTAACCTCTGAAAACCTCTTCCTCTACACGCTGACGCTGAGGAGCTACGCTGCATAGATATAGAACGCGATCCAGGTCTAATACCATTACTCTCATTTCCACTAAACTCCATTTCAACTTGACAACCTTGTCCAGTAGAAGATGAACAACCTACCTGGTCCGGGCATTGCATATCTGTACCAGGAAAACCATATATAGAGTTCTGAAGTGAAGCGGTCGTATTACATACTCTAGGACGACATCCGGTATTACTATTCTGTCTATTAACCCCACTATTACTTACACTAGAATGTTTTAATTGTGTAGGATAATCAACAAATATATCCGAATGATGAGAATCATGTTGATTAAATTCAGTCAATTTAACTTCTTTATTGAGTTTCTCAAAAAATAAAGTTTTATTTCGAATGTCAATATGAGCAAAATTTTCGTTTAAAAACGAAATTCCCAATAATAATTTCAAACTAGGGTGATCAATAATTCCAAACCAAGCACTAAAACAAGAATTGTTCACGAAAAATCTTAATTCAACCATTTCTTCGATATTTACAGACTCATTGTCCAAAACAGTTACTAAATACTTTACAGGTTTAACTTTAGGTCGACATTTCATACATATTTCCTCAAAAACTGTTCGTTCACATAAATTCAGAGTTGAGCCTGTATCAATAACAGCCGGATAAGGCGTTCGACAGATGGAAACCATCATTTGTAAAAGATGATATTGTTTCTCCATTTCATTGTTTACATACATAGAGTCTCCCCGAATATTGCTACCTTTATACGGACATCGATTCCAAGCATGATTACTACTACCACATACATTGCAAACCAATCCTGACCCAAAATTCCTAACGCGATTTTGTTTCGTAAGGTTACGTACTACTGTATTCGAAATATATTGATTTTTTACTGTTTTCTGATAATCCAAGGCATATCGCCTATTCATCTCATAACTTTCGGCAAATTCTAAGAATTCATGAACAGTATTAGGCAAACTAGTTAACAATAATAAATCCCGAATCTCAGGTTTGATTAAGTTCGAGACCGTGTGACAAAATTCTACATCTGACATTTCCATATTCAATAGTTGCAACACTGATATTTTTTCACGAAGAAAATTTAGAAGGGATTCATGCTCTTTCATAACTCTAAACATCTTACTATTGTAAAATTCCGTACGAACTAAAGGTGAGATAAATTTTTCCAAAATACATTCAGAAATATACTTCCAATCAGTCGTTATATTAAGTAAACGCTGCATCTCTTCAAACATTTGATTCTTACATTTACTTAAACTAGCTACTAAAACTGCTTCGGAAGGTGCAACCTTCATTTCGATCATTTCGTTTACCTTCAACAAGAACTGACATAAAAGAATACCACTATTTTCATTCACAAGAGGTAGTTCGCTAATTTGCATCTCAATAGATTTATAAATGCTTTCTGAGAATATTTTTGTGAAATTACATGTGATAGGTGGTTTATTCAACCCACAATAAGGACGTACTTGTGGCACCGCACAGCCAGCGAAGTCCAACAAATCAGAAACATCCCGATTCTGAGGGGCCCCCCTGGCTCCTGCGGTGGGCACATCGTCAATTTGCACCAGAGAACCAACGGGAACCTCGTTACCCCCTGGTGGATTACACACAGGAGACCAACCTGTGAACTCTCTTCCAAAACGAGCAGCAAAATTCATGATTCTGATTTTTTTTTTCTTTTTGAGAAATATATTTTCTAATTTATAGGCCGAAAATGGTCATAAGCTATCCCGTACAACACACTAAACTTATTATTTCTATAACACAGTAGAACCATTTACATATACTACGTATATCGGAACAAATATTCCTTACAACAGATTTTCTCAAAGCCAAATATTCGTATTATTTCCAATACTGAAACGATTTTTGTTTGTTCTTTTCTCAGCAAGTAAGGGAATGAAACATACACGTACTCTTTCCTTTCAACCGACCACATACAAATAAATATAATGGGACATCGAACCAAGTACCACAAATCAGGACTCGAACCGCAATGCACTAACCACTCCTACCGTCCGGGATCGAACCTGCGCTATCTTGATCCGAACCAATATTCAAACATTTCACTAGAACACAGACCAACACATGTAATAATACCGGGATACGATCCAACACAGCAATAACCGACATTAGCTGACAGGAAGCTTGTAACAAAATTAATTTTTACGGGGGTATACCCCAATCTTTTATTTTTACTTCCTCGTGAGGCCTCAAAGAGACTAGAGGAAATCCCAATAGGTTCAATGCGGTTATTCAGCTGCAACATGTGTTGGATATAGGTTAAATTAAGTTTCAATATCAAAAAGGAACGTTTCTGCTATAACATTTATTTTAACAAAAGCCATAAATGAATTCAACAACAAAATCACTAAACGAAGATAACAATAACTATGAAAAATTCTCGTAACAAATTCGTCGTCAGAAACGTTGATCTTTCGATGCAGAGTTATCATTACATTTTAATGAACATCGGAGTTTGACAGTCATATTTCAATTTTAATTTTAAAGAATTAAATGTCCAAAAGAAGTATTTATACCACTTTCCCAGTTTCACTTAATACGCAATACACTAGCCCATATTGCCATAAATAATAAGGCATCCCCAATCAAACTAAGCATTCAAGTTAACTATGTGAAAAAGAATAAAAAAGAAAGAAAAAAAAATACAAGAAAAATAACACAAAAAGAATGATTAAAGATTTCTCATTATCCTATGCTAATATGGACTATTACAATTATAACTTACGATACCACGTAACTCCTGTTCTGGGCATCCACACCGAAAGATATGTAATGGAACGATATTCAATCACATTTTAAGTTCAATATTACTGTTCCATTCACTCCGACTTCCTGTCAGCTAATGTACCTGACACAAGGTTGAATGCTCTCACATCAGTTCAGCGAGTTCCAACTTTTGCCACTAGATGTCACTATGTCTTTGATGCGTATAGAAAGCATCTATCACTGCCTACCTCTAGCGACTAAACTGATTACTACTTATTCCACTTTCTTACTTCAATCAAGATGCTCACAATCTTAAAGTCTTTTTTTTTTTTTTTCAATTCCGTTACAGTACGTATGTAGCATATGGATAACGTATGTTAAGTATTGATTTATGTAGTAAACATAAGGATCCCGTATATTTGTACACTATACCACTATCCGGATAACGGATTTTTCTCAGTGACCTTAGCTCATTTTTCTATTAACCTAGAACGACAAGGACACGAACACAGAAACATCGAGGAGAGTTAAGATTCCAAAGGGTCTTCCACCGGGAATCGAACCCAGGACCCCATACACCAAAGGCGCACGTGGTAGCCAATAGACCAGCGAGAAGGGCACCAATTCGACCACTCAGACTATTGACAAAATTATCACTATGCACATGATGTGTTCAATAACGGAATCGTTCCCGATTTCTGATTGTAACGACAGTTTTTTTGCTAATGAAAAAATTTCCGTAGCAAATTCCTCAAATTTCATTTTCAAGCCATTATAGGGTACCTTTATGGAGAGTTTCGCATCTTTATCTCATTAAGAAGTACCTAATGGCTATGGACAGTTTTTCGCCCATAAAAATTCCCATAGTACATTCCTTAAATTTGGAACCTTTACTTACACAAGTCATTACGTAAGGTGGGTACCATTATGCAGAGTTTCAATTCTCTATCTCATTTGGAAGCACCTAATCAATGATGAGTGAGTAAATGAACCGATCTCTGTTTCAGTAAGGACAATTTTTTGCCCATAGAAAATTCCATAGCACATTCCTTAAATTTCGGATATTTTTTTATATTCAGGCCATTATAAGCTATCTTCGTGTAGACATTCACATCTTCATCTCATTGGGAAGTACCTAATGGCTACGGACAATTTTTCGTCTATAAAAAATTTCCCATACCACATTCGTCACATTTCGGACTTTTTCCATACTCAGGTCATTATAAGATACCTTTATGCAGTTTCACGTTTCTATCTCATTGGGAAGCACCTAATCAATTTGATGAGGGAGAAAATGAACCGATTTGTGTTTAACTAAGGACAGTTTTTCGCCCATAAATAACTCCCATAGCAGATTCCTCACATTTCGGACTTTTTCCATACTCAGGTCGTTATAGGGTACCTTTATGCAAAGTTTCAGGTTTCCATCTCATTGGGAAGTACCTAATCAATTTGATGAGTGAGTGAGTGAAACGATTTTTTTCCTGGTTAAGGGCAATTTTTTGCCCATAAAAGATTTCCAGTAGCACATTCCTCAGATTTTGGACTTTTTCCATACTCAGGTCGTTATAGGGTACCTTTATGCAAAGTTTCAGGTTTCCATCTCATTGGGAAGTATCTAATCAATTTGATGAGTGAGTGAGTGAAACGATTTTTTTCCTGGCTAAGAACAGTTTTTTGCCCATAAAAAAATTTCCATAGCACATTCCTCAGATTTTGGACTGTTTCCATACTCAGGTCGTTACAGGGTACCTTTATGCAAAGTTTCAGGTTTCCATCTCATTGGGAAGTACCTAATCAATTTGATGAGTGAGTGAGTGAAACAATTTTTTTCCTGGCTAAGAACAGTTTTTTGCCCATAAAAAATTTTCCATAGCACATCCCTCAGATTTTGGACCTTTTCCATACTCAAATTGTTAGAGGGTACCTTTATGCAAAGTTTCAGGTTTCTATCTCATTGGGAAGTACCTAATCAATTTGATGAGTGAGTGAGTGAAACGATTTTTTTCCTGGCTAAGGACAGTTTTTTGCCCATAAAAGATTTCCAATAGCACATTCCTCAAATTTCGGACTTTTTCCCTACTCAGGTTGTTATAGGGTACCTTTATGGAAAGTTTCAGGTTTCCATCTCATTGGGAAGTACCTAATCAATTTGATGAGTGAGTGAGTGAAACGATTTTTTTCCTGGCTAAGGACAGTTTTTTGCCCATAAAAAATTTCCCATAGCACATTCCTCAAATTTCGGACTTTTTCCATACTCAGGTTGTTATAGGGTACCTTTATGGAAAGTTTCAGGTTTCCATCTCATTGGGAAGTACCTAATCAATTTGATGAGTGAGTGAGTGAAACGATTTTTTTCCTGGCTAAGGACAGTTTTTTGCCCATAAACAATTTTCCATAGCACATTCCTCAGATTTCGGACTTTTTCCATACTCATGTTATTGTAGGGTACCTTTATGCAAAGTTTCAAATTTCTATCTCATTGGGAAGTACCTAATCAATTTGATGAGTGAGTGAGTGAAACGATTTTTTTCCTGGCTAAGGACAGTTTTTTGCCCATAAAAAATTTCCCATAGCACATTCCTCAGATTTTAGACTTTTTCCATACTCCAATTGTTATAGGGTATCTTTATGCAAAGTTTCACGTTTCTACCTCATTGGGAAGTGCCTAATCAATTTGATGAGTGAGTCAGTGAGTCAGTGAGCCTGAAAACTGCATATTTTGGGGGTCCAGTACTCAAATATGGTTGAAGGTAGGAATGTGAGACTTGGCATATGAGTCCATCTGTGGGATATCTCCTTACATTCTAAATTTCATGTTTCTACCCTTAATAGAATCGTTTTTACAAAGCCTCGAAATCGGCGATTTTACCCAAAACTCTTGTTCGTGTATAATATGCTTACGGCAGTGCAGGCCAGTTTTCATTTTCTTCGCGGAACTTGGCTGCCATGCACTTCCGTGCATGTTGATAACACAGGTCCGGTGATAAGGTTAACACTGGTCCGGTGTTACCAGTGTGACACAGACGCGGTGTTGATTGGTGTGGAAAGAAATTAAAATGAAATCTTTGTCTCACAGTTATGCCGTCTGGGCTAAAGGAGACGGTGATGATGAGAAATAAATAAAATGGTGCAATGAAGAAAGTGCAAGGAAACAGGAGAACCCCGAGAAAACTCACGCACACGGGTGTTTTGTCCACCTGGTGTGGAAAGAACATCGCGTCATATAACAACAAACGAAGGAACGCAGAAATAGGACAACCACCACGGTGCTATTTAAATATGTATTCTGAGTTTAACAACCAGCTAACATGATGAACGCAAGTCTTTTGAGGTAATATTATTAACTAATATTTGTCAATGATCCGGCAAACTGTTTATTTACTAATAGCAATGTGTTAACGAAAAGGTCGCAGTTCATCCAAAATTCTCTGTATCAGACACATATATTTCCATCGTCGTGTAGAGTGCTTTCGTAGTCCGGTTCTCTTGTCGGCTAAATAGTGTGGAGTGAAACGGATTAGGAATTAGATTTCTGCGCTTTCAGCATCTATGGCCATGTTAGGCCGTCACTAGGATTAGGATTAGGAATTAGATTTCTGGGCTTTCGGTATCTATGGCCATGTTAGGCCTTCACTAGGATTAGGATTAGAATTAGATTTCTGAGCTTTCGGCATCTATGGCCATGTTAGGCCGTCACTAGAATTAGGATTAGGAATTAGATTTCTGGGCTTTCGGTATCTATGGCCATGTTAGGCCTTCACTAGGATTAGGATTAGGAATTAGATTTCTAGGCTTTCGGCATCTGTGGCCATGTTTGGCCGTCACTAGGATTAGGATTAGGAATTAGATTTTTGGGCTTTCGGCATCTATGGCCATGTTAGGCCGTCACTAGGATTAGGATTAGGAATTAGATTTCTGGGCTTTCGGTATCTATGGCCATGTTAGGCCTTCACTAGGATTAGGATTAGGAATTAGATTTCTAGGCTTTCGGCATCTGTGGCCATGTTAGGCCGTCACTAGGATTAGGATTAGGAATTAGATTTTTGGGCTTTCGGCATCTATGGCCATGTTAGGCCGTCACTAGGATTAGGATTAGGAATTAGATTTCTGGGCTTTCGGCATCTATGGCCATGTTAGGCCGTCACTAGGATTAGGATTAGGAATTAGGTTTCTGGGCTTTTGACATCTATGGCCATGTTAGGCCGTCACGTATGAAAGATGATGTCTCTCCGTGATCACTAGAGACATGATGTTTAGGTATTAAAAGCTGGAAAATTGGCAGGCAAATAGGCACTTAAAATTTAAAAAATAGGCACTAAAATGTAACTCAAAATAATGAAGATAAATATTAAGTACAATTAAAAAATAAATTCAAGTCATACATAATGTTCGGAGAATATAGAAACATACCAGTTTGTTTATACCTTCTTTTACTGTATACCGTACACGAAAACGAAGCTTGACACGTATTCCATGTATATTTGGTAAATATATTCCGTACAGCACTTTATCACTACACATGACAGTCCAAAGTTTATACATTTATCAGTACACACAGCAGCCCAAAGTTTCACAGCACTTTATCACTGCATATAGCAGTCCAAAGTTTTACATTGTATCACTACAAACAACACTTATATTTCTCGGAAGAAGAAGAATCATTTCTTGAAATACTAAATTATATATGTTTTCCCAATAAAATTTTATTTTGAAGAAAATGCATAGAATAGGCAACATTAGTCACTAAAGCAATTATTTAGGCAGGTATGGGCGAAATAGGCAAAATAAAATTGGCTTAAATTGAAACTATAATCCCCATATAAACTTTGAATCGTAACTTTTGATCATATTTTTAACATTAAAGAACATTCATTTTGCCTAACATCCGGTCTTTAGTGATCACACTATCCCATGAAAGGGAAGGAAAAAATCGGCCTGCACCATTATGTTAGATACTATCCCAACATTTGACTCATGGGAATGAAATTGAAAAGCAGGGAAACCTCACTCAGGATGGCTTACCTAAAAAAAAAAAAGCTTTTACACTTTTTTCAATCGAGTGTCCCTAGCGGGAATCGAACCCGTGGAGAGGAATGTATTATACTGATGAACGACAGTGTATCCTACAACTGTACCGGATTCAAGTCCCAGGTGTAGTTCGGAACCTACATTAATAACAGTTTCCGTGTTTCATAACCTCGATAGTGTATTAGGAAGCAAAACCTAAACGTAAACTTTTAGTGTGAACAGTCTCGGGTTCGATTCCCAGTGGAGACACTCGGTCGAATAATCTAACAGTTTTTTTAAAAAAAATTCAACGTTCCACGATTTTCTTTTAGGCTAAAGGAGAAGGTTGGTCATTAAAATTAATGACCGCAAAACAATTAGTGGATTGACAATATACGAGGAACCCACGTACATGACGTTATCTACCAGAAACTCACATAATCTGGGATCTAATTAAGAGCCTCTCCCACCCGAAGAGATTTCTTTACCACTCAGCCATAATGGCCTAAAATTCTGTCAAATAGGAATTATATTAGAGGAAAATTATAGAAATCTGTCAGTATTTAATTATAAATTAGCAGTGTCGCAGTGCACCACGTAGATAACTTTGGTTTGTCAAAGTGTACACAACATCAAAATTGAAGTTTGAATTGACTTAAGAATAGAAGCTCCACTGTCATTGTCCGTCGTGAAAAAAAATGTCCAAAGGTCTAAAAAGCTACTAAAGGTCTAAAAAGCTATGACTGTCAGAGACAGGGCGATAAAGAGTGCTGACCACATGTTTGTCGCTTCAGCCAAACGTTTTTGGCCGAAAAAATATTCTAGTCTGTCCATATTCACTGTGCTCTCCAGATGTAACACAATGCGACATCTACCTAAACAATAAAACCGTGCTTAACTCTTAAGAGGCCTCATCCCAGCGAAATTAAAATACCGCTAATTTTACAGAAATTATGTGATATCTTCAAATAGACAAAAGATAATCGAAATGTGGAACAAGAGCGCTCTAGACAATATCATTTTACCTGGGACACCGTTATCACGATTCACTTATCTGGTTTCGATTTCGAGCCATTTTGAAAATCGGCATTTATTTTCGCGTTTCTAAACGGCTGAACACGGAAAACCACTAGATGACTTGTGATAACGGTGCCTCACGCAAAATAATATTGTCTAGGGCGCTCTTGTTCCACATTTCGATTATCTTTTATCTATTTGAAGATATCACATAATTACTGTAAAATTAGCGGTATTTTAATTTCGCTGGGATGAGGCCTCTTAAATTTTTTTTGTCATATTAGTACTACGCGGAGTCTGTCAGACTCCGAACAATAGATTGCGGAGAAACCAACTGCACGATGTTAATTTTCGCATACATACTAAATATAACTAAGAAGGTAGAGGAAATGACAATCCGGAGAGGCGGTCGAACGGAAAGTTACTGCGACAGCGGAGTTTGATAGACTCCGCGTAGTACTTATGGGGACACCATTCTTGACATTGAGAATCCCAGGACAGAACAGCTGAATGCTCTTCCGAAAAAAAGCCTTCCAGAAATGCTTCCAGTCATGGATTCAACGTTGGAATAAGTACATTGCTAGCCAAGAACAGTACTTTGAAGGAGATTAAATCAAATTCCATGTAAGCTTATTACTTTGTTTCTAATAAAATTCCATGTAAGCTTATTACTTTGTTTCTAATAAAATTCCATGTAAGCTTATTACTTTGTTTCTAATAAAATTCCATGTAAGCTTATTACTTTGTTTCTAATAAAATTCCATGTAAGCTTATTACTTTGTTTCTAATAAAATTCCATATAAGCTTATTACTTTGTTTCTAATCAAAGTTCATGTAAGCTTATTACTTTGTTTCAAATAAAATTTCATGTAAGCTTATTACTTTGTTTCTAATAAAATTCCATATAAGCTTATTACTTTGTTTCTAATCAAAGTTCATGTAAGCTTATTACTTTGTTTCTAATAAAATTCCATGTAAGCTTATTACTTTGTTTCTAATAAAATTTCATGTAAGCTTATTACTTTGTTTCTAATCAAAGTTCATGTAAGCTTATTACTTTGTTTCTAATAAAATTCCATATAAGCTTATTACTTTGTTTCTAATCAAAGTTCATGTAAGCTTATTACTTTGTTTCAAATAAAATTTCATGTAAGCTTATTACTTTGTTTCTAATAAAATTCCATATAAGCTTATTACTTTGTTTCTAATCAAAGTTCATGTAAGCTTATTACTTTGTTTCAAATAAAATTTCATGTAAGCTTATTACTTTGTTTCTAATAAAATTCCATGTAAGCTTATTACTTTGTTTCTAATAAAATTTCATGTAAGCTTATTACTTTGTTTCTAATAAAATTCCATGTAAGCTTATTACTTTGTTTCTAATAAAATTTAATGTAAGCTTATTACTTTGTTTCTAATAAAATTCCATGTAAGTTTATTACTTTGTTTCTAATAAAATTCCATGTAAGCTTATTACTTTGTTTCTAATTAGTTATGCGCACGAGACAAGATTTGTGGCTGTCTCGGCTCGAAAATGTGCTGTAAAAGTGATGTCTCGACTCGGAAGATATTTCTCTATTGGAAGAGCCGTGTTTCGACTCGAATGTTGTCATGAAAATCCTGTCTCGACTCGTCTCATGCGCATCCCTATTTCTAATAAAAAATAATTATTCATCGTATATTTTTGATCATATCTCGTAAAATAACTGATCCACACGCAGAGAAGCTCATGCATACGTGGTATACTAACCGTGTCGATTGGTAAAGACGCTCCTACTCAAGCTTTAGTAAAGAAATTTCTTTTCATAACCCAGTGGTTAAGTGTGGTTAACTGCTATATGGGGAACAAAGAAACATATCTCGTTACAGATCTCGTTAACTGCTGAAAAGAAAATACATTTTTTTCATTTGTTTTATTTCCACAGTTATTTCCTACCAAAGCCAAGCTACATTTATCCTTGTTTTAATCTGCCTGCTAAACTGTGAATGCGGAGAACTAACGTGTTTATTTTAATCATCGGATGAAAACCCAGACTCATTAGCGGTTCACGCTGCTGTTATTGTCGGTTGGGTTGATGTTTGTTGAAAATTGGATGGTTTAACACAACGCAAAGAAAGACTTAGACGCAACAGCATCATGGTTGTTCATTTCAGCATGCAAATTCTGTGACAAGCTCATTATTTAACTCAATGAAACTTGGTGTGTTTCTCATTTTGTGGGGGTTTGTTCAACCATCTTTGTGAACGATTTTCTGGTCCACTGACCGACAGGATACTTAACTTCAGATGCACTTTTGTTCTTAGTTTGTTGATGTTGTCATCCCTTTGATCTCAGGTAGTTTATCAAGTACTTTATATATATATATGTATATATATATATATATATATATATATATATATATATATATATATATATATACTGTATATATAGTTGCAAAAAACAAAACATTGACTGTAAAATGTTACAAATTTCTTGCTTTTCCTTCCCTTCTTGGCAACTGAAACTTTCGTGATAATACATGATAATAGTATGGTGACCAACCACGTGTTCATACTTTTAGTATTCATCTTATTTAGTGCTTTCGTGTTTCGATTAAGGTTACATTTTTTCGGGGGTGGGTGGGTGGGCACGGCGACTGAGGTAGAGTGCTTTATGGTGATTGAGGTTCCTGCTTCGATCCCCAGTGAAGTAAGTTTGTGGAGCAGAATATCGTGTCCGTGGGTTTTCTCAAGGGTACTTCCGTTTGCTCCCGCATTCTCATCCCGCTACTTCTTCTATCATCATTCAATTGCCTTAATCATATTCTCCCTTACCCTAAAGGGTGTTATCGTTGAATAAAATTCCATGTAAGCTTATTACTTTGTTTCTAATAAAATTCCATATAACCTTATTACTTTGTTTCTAATAAAATTCCATATAAGCTTATAACTTTGTTTCTAATAAAATTCCATATAAGCTTATTACTTTGTTTCTAATAAAATTCCATGTAAGCTTGTTACTTTGTTTCTAATAAAATTCCATATAAGCTTATTACTTTGTTTCTAATAAAATTCCATGTAAGCTTGTTACTTTGTTTCTAATAAAATTCCATATAAGCTTATTACTTTGTTTCTAATAAAATTCCATATAAGCTTATTACTTTGTTTCTAATAAAATTCCATTTAAGCTTATAACTTTGTTTCTAATAAAATTCCATATAAGCTTATTACTTTGTTTCTAATAAAATTCCATATAAGCTTATTACTTTGTTTCTAATAAAATTCCATATAAGCTTATTACTTTGTTTCTAATAAAATTCCATATAAGCTTATTACTTTGTTTCTAATAAAATTCCATGTAAGCTTGTTACTTTGTTTCTAATTAGGGATGCGCACGAGACAAGATTTGTGGCTGTCTCGTCTCGAAAATGTGTTGTAAAAGTGATGTCTCGACTCGAAAAATGTATGTTTCTCTATTGGAAGAGCCGCATCTCGACTCGAATTTTGTCAGGAAAATCCAGTCTCGACTCGTCTCGTGCGCATCCCTAATTTTTAAGTTTTACGTTCCTTGCTTATGCCGACTAGGCTAAAGGAGAGGATGATGAAGAGAAATGAATGAAATGGTGGAATGAAGAAAGTGGGAGGAAAGGAAGAACCCCAAGAAAACCCACGCACACGGTGATTGTCTACCACAAAGTCCACTTGGCGCGACTTGGGATCGAACCAAGAACCCATTGCATCAGAGGTCAGCACTCTACCACTGAGCCACCGCGACCCCAGGAGAAAGTAAGATACGGGAAAAGAAGGAAGCGGACTGGGACCATTATGGAAACTATTCGGCCTTTGCCTGCTGTGAATGAGGAACGCCTTACTCAGGATGGCTCGTTTAATGTTTATAGAGTAAACACTTGAAAATAATTATCCTGAAGATAGGACTGAAATGCATGTTGAAAATTTTGCCCAATGAACCAGGATACACTGCTATGTAATTTAGCTATGAAAGACCACCAAAATCAATGGAAAGACTTTAATATTTTTGGACTTTTTCACCGAGCTAGGAAAAGTCAGGAGGCTCATTCTTCACCCTGGTTGTGGACACCTATAATCTTCTGGAAACTGTCCCCTTAATCAAAATTACTGATTGAACGAGAAGAAGTATCTAGTTTATATTCCGAGGCTGTTTCACACGAAGCTCTCTGTCAATTAAAATGGTAATACAGTGGTTAGGTGAATCACAGCAACTAATCAACGCCATAAATATGCAGAAGCTAAAATGGGGTATAAACTACGACTTTATTATAACAATCCGCCTTGTTTCAGGTGCCGTAAGAATAATAAAATTGCAAAACTATTTAATGTAAAATGTAGGCTTATTATTGTGTGTCACTAAAGGGACCACTTGTAATCGTAATGTAGTGATATGTAAATATATGTGCAATGCCTACTTGAGTATGTGTTATAATGTAATATGTCAAATACTGTTCTTTGCACCGAGACAATAGATTTATAGAAACATTTCGAATCTTCTTTTCTCCTGTATTTAAATCGAAATAAAATGATAAAAGACCAGATCCAAACAAGTGCTAAATATATTCAAAACTTCATTTCAGTCTCTCTCTCTCTCTCTCTCCATATATATATATATATATATATATATATATATATATATATATATATGTGTGTGTGTGTGTGTGTGTGTGTGTGTGTAAAATAAAAATAATTTCCTTTCCGCCTACTTAGGATAGGATTTAAATCAAAAAATATATTTAGCGTACGTAGAAATGTACGTTATATCCGTAACTTCTGTAGTTTTTGAATTTAACCTACGACTATATATTTAACATCCCGCAGCAAACGTACGTATAAGTGAAAACGTATGTTTTGTAATACTTTCAGTATAAGTGTTTCATCCATACGTACTTTCCGTATGAAAGAAAGAACTTATAATACTTTCCGTATAAGTGTTCCATCCATACATACTTTCCGTATGAAAGAAAGAACTTATAATACTTTCCGTATAAGTGTTCCATATATACATAATTTCCGTATGAAAGAAAGAACTTATAATACAGTGAAACCTGTCAACTTGGCCACCTCTCTAAGTTGGCCACCTGCTTATCTTGGCCTAGTTCGTCTTGAACCTGCATTTTCCCATAAGACATTCGTTACTTACTACTCTATAAGTTGGCCACCTGTCTATCTTGGAAGTTGGCCACACTGAAGCAATGTTTACCCTATGATGATAATGATAAATTTACCTGCGTATCTTGGCCACGAAAAATACAGTTTTGTTATTTTTCTTAACTCTTTCGAATTCCCATATGAGAGGCAGATGTTCTGTATTTGTGACTGGACACAAAGAAACATAGATTCGCACGATTTGTTCTTGGAGATCAATGGCCAGAACACTACCCTCATAAAAGGGTGGTGAAGAAAGATGTGAATAAGAAAAAGCATGTACAGGAATTCAGGAAATGGTTGTACGTATTTGTTTACCCTGTCTGTTTTGGTAAAACCATTAGCTATATTGGCTCCTTTCATCAGTGGGAAGCTTTAATAATTCCGGAAAATTCTCAAGGTTAAAGCTCAATTGTCATTTATTGGCACCTGACTGCATGTCAAAAGGTAGCGGAGGTTTTGAGATATGAATTCCCTCAAGATTTTCTCAAAACATCTTTTGCTCCGAAAGAAACACTTCTAGCTCATTAACAAGAGGTAGTTAACTACAATATTAGAATGTGCATATCTGCCAAAAAGAATAAAGGAAATATGTCTAGAATGAACCATCATTCAGTAACAACTGAAAAGAAGTCATATAAATTGCATATGGATTTCTCAATTTATAAGTTAGCTTTTCTTGTTTTCAATCTGAATAACTCAGTGTGCTATAATATCTATTTCAATAAACTGCGTACATACGCTTCTATTTCATGGTTGTTTGTGTTATTGTGTTTTCAATCCGAGTAATCCAATGTACCAGACTAGTTTTCAGGAAGAGAAAGGTATGCATATATATTAAACATACTATCAAGAGCGCCGATCCGAGGGGGCCCAGGCCCCCCAAAGCTCATGTGGCCCCTATTTTATTTATGAGTATACAATATTTGGTATAATTTGAGTGCAATTTGTCTTAAAATCTTCATATATATACCTTCTGCATCTGAATGCCCCCCCCCCGAAGTTTACAGAGAAATCAGCGCTCTTGTATACTGTAGTAATATTTTCTACTACTGTATATATTTATGATTACTCTATATACCTTATTTATAAGTAGCTGTCGTGCCACTGCTTATTAAAATTTTACAATCAAGTAATACTAGAAATCCTATTCTAAAAATACACAAATCACACTTATTTTCTGTAAGTTGGCCACCTGTCTAAGTTGGCCACTTTTCCATGGAACCGATGGTGGCCAACATAGACAGGTTTCACTGTACTTTCCGTATAAGTGTTCCATATATACATACTTTCCGTATGAAAGAAAGAACTTATAATACTTTCCGTATAAGTGTTCCATCCATACATACTTTCCGTATGAAAGAAAGAACTTATAATACTTTCCGTATAAGTGTTCCATCTATACATACTTACCTTATGAAAGAAAGAACTTATAATACTTTCCGTATAAGTGTTCCATCCATACATACTTTCCGTATGAAAGAAAGAACTTATAATACTTTCCGTATAAGTGTTCCATATATACATACTTTCCGTATGAAAGAAAGAACTTATAATACTTTCCGTATAAGTGTTCCATCCATACATACTTTCCGTATGAAAGAAAGAACTTATAATACTTTCCGTATAAGTGTTCCATCTATGCATACTTATCTTATGAAAGAAAGAACTTATAATACTTTCCGTATAAGTGTTCCATCTATACGTACTTTCCGTATGAACGAAGCAACTGTATATAGGCGGTCAGGATCTCACATACAGACGGACGTATGTAGCATATAACTAACGTATGTAACATACGGAAGATTGTTAGATGCCAGACGTCCCGCAGGGGCGCGATGTACTATCTAAGCGGGAAAAAGAGGCAGTACGTATGTAGCATATGGACAACGTATGCTCCGTACAGACTTCCTCAGTAAACGTAAGCATACCGTATATTTGTACTGTACAATATACTGCTGTCCGGATAACAGATTTTTCTCAGTGCAAGTGTAACAATATAAACACACCTCGAACCAAGTGTTGAATATACTGTATTTAAAAACTCATCTCAGCAGTTAGTCTTTGTGTTAAAAATTTAATTCCCTTTTCCGCTTTCTTAGGATATATGTATATTTGAGTCAAAGTGTATGATATAAATTCAGACTGAATGAAGTGCTAAATGCTGAGAAAGTTATTTTCGAAATGTCCAAGCGTTCCCTTATGTTTCCTATTTTATGAACACAAAATAATAAATTAAGATATTACCGTATTTATTAGAATTCACTGAGAAAAAAAAATTGTAGGTGGCGTACTTAAAAAGATAGGTTTCATGTGGTTTTTGGACTTAACGTACAGCAGACGTATAACTGAAAACGCATGTTTCATAATACTTTCTGTATGAGTGTTCCATCTATACGTACTTTCTGTATGAAACAATGTAGGCGGTCAGGATCTCACATACAAATGGACGTATATAACATATAGCCGACGAAGGTAACATACATTACATGTATGTAATAAGAGGAAGACTGTTAGATATCAGACATCCTGCAACGGCATGATGTAACATCTAAGGGCAGTGCCTATGTAGCATATGCTCCGTACTGATTTCTATAGTAAGCAAGAGGATACCGTATAATTGTACAATATACTGCTGTCCGGAGAACGGATTTTTCTCTGTATATGGTCACCCCCTTAAATATTTGTTTTGATTTTGAGCATCCTTTGATAATGCGGACACAAGCGCCCTGTATTCGATCATTACAAAAAAAAAAAAAAAAAAAAAACAAAAAAAAACGCAATTACCAAATTAACGGTTCATGATTGGCTTGCTGTAGGACTTAGGAGCTTAGGCTTAGGCTTAGGAGCACCTTTCTCGATAGTCGTCGGAAGTACATCTGTTCATTCTCAAAAGTGCTATACTTGACTTACATTCAGTTTTATAAGCTGAGAGCAATCAATAACGAAAATTTACGTTGCCAAAAAGATCCTAACATCATTCTTGTTACAGTCTTGTTATATATATGAAGGGGGGTAGTGTATATATACAGGGCCGGATTTAGGGGAGTGCAAAGGTGTATGTGCACCCCCTTCGTTGTAAATATACACTACCTAAAGTGAGAAGCTAGCGGTGAGTTTTGCAAAATCAATAGTTTAAGTCAGTTTTCTGAAGGTTGAAGGAAAAGAATTCATCGAAAGGAGACACTTAGCATTTCCAAAGGAATTCCTCTTTTATATATATAGCTCATGTGGTTCGGATTCCACGTTAATCAGTAGGTCCACGTCTCACATAGCCTCGCTGCTGAAAGGGACGCTAAACTGAAATTCAACTCAACTCTTTCATATATATAAAGTGGCACCTCTTTGGAATGTTCAATCCATTACCTACAAGGGGAACACGGTGGCTCAGTTGTAGATCCTTACCTGTGGTGCGTGAGGTCACTTGTTCAATCCGCTTCCAGTCAAGTTTTGTGGTGGACAACACCGTGCTCGTGAGTTTTCTCGGGGTACTCCCGTTTCTTCATTCCATCAATTCTTCCAGCATCATTCACTTGTCTTAACTAACATCTCCTTTAGCGCAAGTGGGAAGTTAATCGTGGGAAGTTAAACTGAAATATTAATTTCATTTTTTTATTACCTAGGGTTGGAATTAAACCGAACAAACATGGACTTAGAAACATTTAGATGCAAAGTATTAGAATTTCCTATATTATGTTATGAAACGAGGTACGTGTGATATTCCCTTCTGTTCCGTAAGTAGACGATGGCCGAAGGATCTATATTACAGGTTCGTAACTAAGACAGTGTGCCCTCGGAAGAAAGTGCCTAATTGGATGTAGCTAATACATTTGATAAAATATCATAGACATAGTCACGATGACCTAAATGCCAATGAAAGAAAACTTGGATTTCAGACGTTAATGAATCTTACATCCAATGTATTTTCGTACAGCTAATGTTAGCTGTAGATATCAGAGAACGTTGGTTTACGTATACATTATTTTTTCCTTTAAACTTCCTAGCAACAAATACCTTTCACAAAGTATAAAAAGCAGAAGAATAAATAATTGTAGTTTATATCTTTAGATGATTAGTTTGTGGTTTAAAATTACACAAAATTATTTTTTCAAAATTATTTAGTAGTTTTCTTTTAAGACAATACACTATACAAGGATCTTATAAAATAGAGGATCTGCCTTTACAACAAAATCTTGAAGCCATACGTCACAGTTTCACCACCCCTACTCTGCCCACTCCGCCCAATAGGATCGCAATGTTTTGAGCCAACAATCATGGCGGAAACGAAAGTAGGCAATCAGAGGATGGCAGAAACGAGAGTAGCTAATCAGACGTGCCGATGCTCGGTTGTTTTTTTCCTTCATCGATTTAATAGGATGAAGATACATATAGACAGATCCTCTATTTTATAACATCCTTGACATTATATCACACTTTCTTCTTTTTCAAACATAATTACAAATAAATAAATATATAAATAAATAATGATTATTTATATGTCAGAGAGACAATTTTACAACATAAACATGAGGTAATTAACAAGTAATAAACATAAACCGAATAGCGCAGATAGACAAAACGTCGTCATATATATAAAAATGAATAAACATAAACCAAACATTGAAACATTAACACTGAAATAAAATGAACAAATCTCTAACGGTCCGTTAAATATGTGGTCAAGATATATAAAAAAAAATAAGATTGTAATAGACATAAAAATAAAATACTAACAAGGGACATCACCCAATTGTCCGGCTCCGATTTCAATGAAACTTTTCTAGCTGATAGAGGACATATATGTATTATTTATGATGACACAAATTTTTGCCATGGTGCATATTTTCTATTTTTTTATAATTATTAAGAGTTGTGATGTGGTTATTAGAGATTTCTGCAGAAGTACCTTACTAACCTTTTTAAACGGAGCGTTAAGGAAAGAACAACCATGTAGATACATATAAGGTCTAAGGGGAAGTTGTATGGCAGGTATGACCTTGACGGCAACCATCTTGAAATCCGCCATTTTGAATTAAGGTCAAGTTTTTTAAATAGCAATAGGGTAATATGATACATAATTTCGGGCTAGAATTTAATCAGAAAGACAATGGTGAAGCTAGTTTTGAGATACACCTATTTGGGGAAAAATTACAGGCATTTAATTGTTCACTTACTACGTGCAAAAGTCCCTTACCTCCGCTTCTAACCCGCGTATTAATAATAATAAGTGGTTAAATCTTCGGTAATACATATTATGCCTAGAAGAAAGTGGTACGGTAAGTGTAACCTTGACGGCACCCATCTCAAAATCCGCCATTTTGAATTAAAGTGAAGTTTGAAAAATGAAAACCATAGCATGTGACACCTCATTTTAATAGTAAATTTTCTCAAAAAGCCAGTGGTATGCTTATTTTTGTACTATAGCTAACCAGTATGAATTTAGGACTGCTTCTAATTTGCACCAAACGTCCATTATTCGATCTTTCAAATTGGCAACACTCCTAATTTTCACCGCATGTTTTAAGATTCCAACTGGCACTTTGCAATTATTGCCATGGCTCATGTTTTCTAAATTTATTACATTTTTTAAAAAAAAGGTTGCGATTTGTTAGTTCGTGAATAGTGTTGGAATAAGCATCCAGCAATCTTTCTGAATTTTGAAGAGTTGCCATGCAATTATTTATTTCCTATACCTACCCTTCAAAAACTCGTTTACTGACATGAATCACAGTATAACGAAACAACTCCAACTTTGCATTAAGGTAATAATGAAGACGCAGCTTGTATAGTAGATGAGACAAAAAATCAAATAAAAATTCACTTCAAAAAGGAAAACGAAATATTATTGTTGTGTAAATCAAGGGTCTTTTGTTTTGTTTTATATTTATTTCTTTCTTTATATTTATTTATTTATTGTCTATGGCAATTTTTTAGCTAGTCAGATAAAAAAGTCATCCGTTTTCTTGCGATTGTTGTCGATGATTCATGTTTGTAAGATTTATAATCAGTATTGATCGGGAACTCAATTAAGTTACACCTCTTTATAAACAAGTTACGTGTTTTCATATTATGTTTATGGTACAAACAATGTTTTGGAAACAGTCATTATGCCTCTTTGATATTTTCTATCATTGCTGCTGTTCGTTGAAAGTTGCATTTATTAAAAATATTTTATTATTTGTCGTTTGCGCAACATTTCCTGATAATTTTGTGTTCGTATAACACCAATTTGTAATAATTTCATTTGTATTTCTTTTGTACTAACAAATCGCAACTCTTAAAAAATGTAATAAATTAAGAAAACATGAGCCATGGCAATAATTGCAAAGTGCCAGTTGGAATCTTAAAACATGCGGTGAAAATTAGGAGTGTTGCCAATTTGAAAGATCGAATAATGGACGTTTGGTGCACATTAGAAGCAGTCCTAAATTCATACTGGTTAACTACAGAACAAAAATAAGCATACCACTGGCTTTTTGGGAAAATTTACTATTAAAATGAAGTGTCACATGCCATGCTTTTCATTTTTCAAACTTCACTTTAATTCAAAATGGCGGATTTCGAGATGGGTGCCGTCAAGGTTACCCTTACCGTACCACTTCCCTCTAGGCATAATATGTATTACCGAAGATTTTATCCACTTATTATTATTAATACGCGGGTTAGAAGCGGAGGTAAGGGACTTTTGCACATAGTAAGTGAACAATTAAATGCCTGTAACTTTTCCCCAAACAGGTGTATCTCAAAACTAGCTTCACCATTGTCTTCCTGATTAAATTTTAGTCCGAAATTATGTATCATATTACCCTATTGCTATTTAAAAAACTTGACCTTAATTCAAAATGGCGGATTCCAAAATGGTTGCCGTCAAGGTCATACCTACCATACAACTTCCCCTTAGACCTTATATGTATCTACATGGTTGTTCTTTCCTTAACGCTCCGTTTAAAAAGGTTAGTAAGATACTTCTGCAGTAATCTCTAATAACCACATCACAACTGTTAATAATTATTAAAAAATAGAAAGCATGCACCATGGCAAAAATTTGTGTCATCACAAATAATACATATATGTCCTCTATCAGCTAGAAACAATTCATTGAAATCGGAGCCGGACAATTGGGTGATGTCCCTTGTAAGCTAAAATAACAGGAACAATAAATTAACCTTAAGAAAATAAACAATAATTAGAATGCATCTACAGATATTGTGGTGTGGAAAATACCCCCATTAATTCCAGAAACGTTTTATGCGATTATAAGCACCCCCTCACGATTTCTAGTTTTACATTTTGAACAAAATACGGGGCCTATTTTCGAGTAAATACGATACATAAATTGACATTAGAAGCGGAATTTCCAAACTGAGATAAATGTCTGTTTATTTTTAATCATTTTAATCGGTTCTAACGATTTACCATAAATTAATTTTCCGAAAACAACCTCATTATGTGGTATAAGTCATCTCTGTGAGAAGAATTGAGAAGGAGTACTTTATTCTTACCTTGAGCTAGCTTCCGGACGATTTGTTCAAAAATACCATTTCGTTCATACTTCATACATAAATATTTCATTGATAACACGATAACATGGTATAAACCATTTATCCTGAAAAAATGTAGGATGGGTAGGTTATTATGGGCGGTGTTTTATTTCTTGGACGATTTTCTCAAAAAGACTAAGGTTATTTTCTTCATACTCCATGATTAAATATTTCATTTAAAATAAATGACAATATGGCATAACTCACTGAAAAATCTCGGAATGGGGATGAGTTTTCCGGACGATTCTCTTAGGAACGACTTAGGCAATTCTGTTCATACTTCATAAATAAATATTTTATAAATAACATGATAACATGGCATAACCCATTTGTCCTAAAAAAAATGGACGATTATTATTTTATTCTTGGAGGTGTTTCTTGGACGGCGCTATCAAAAATAACTCCTGATCCTGATTCATGTCTCAGCTCGGTGAGATCTTTTGATTGTTATATGTATCAGCTCGATGAGATCTCCTGATTGGTATATGTATCAGCTCAATGAGATCTCCTGATTGGTATATGTGCCAGCTCAATGAGATCTCCTGATTAATATATGTTTGAGCTCGATGAGATCTCCTGATTGGTATATGTATCAGCTCGATGAGATCTCCTGATTGGTATATGTATCAGCTCGATGAGATCTCCTGATTGGTATATGTATCAGCTCGATGAGATCTCCTGATTGGTATATGTATCAACTCGATGAGATCTCCTGATTGGTATATGTATCAACTCGATGAGATCTCCTGATTGGTATATGTATCAGCTCGATGAGATCTTCTGATTGGTATATGTATCAGCTCGATGAGATCTCCTGATTGGTATATGTATCAGCTCGATGAGATCTCCTGATTGGTATATGTATCAGCTCAATGAGATCTCCTGATTGGTATATGTACCAGCTCAATGAGATCTCCTGATTGGTATATGTATCAGCTCAATGAGATCTCCTGATTGGTATATGTATCAGCTCGATGAGATCTCCTGATTGGTATATGTATCAGCTCGATGAGATCTCCTGATTGGTATATGTACCAGCTCAATGAGATCTCCTGATTGATATATGTATCAGCTCGATGAGATCTCTGGATTGGTATATGTATCAGCTCGATGAGATCTCCTGATTGGTATATCTGAGCTCAGTGAGATCTTCTGATTGGTATGTGTCTCAGCTCGGTAAGGTCTCCTGATTGGTATATGCCACATCTCGGTAAGATCTACTGATTGACATATCTCAGCTCAGTGAGATCTTCTGATTGGTATGTGTCTCAGCTCGGTCAGGTCTCCCGCTTGATATGTCTCAGTTTGGTGAAGTTTATTGATTAGTATATTGTAGAGCGGTTTTTATTACAAAATACACTATAAACATTATATTATCAATTTCACTATAATGTAAATTCTCTATACTGGGTAATGTAAATTCTCTAGGCTGAAGTAGCCTAGGGATTGATCTCCACAGAGCTAAGTGGAGTGGATTTAGAATTCCAATGCTCCATACAAGCAGAGAGGAGGTTAGGAGTCACATATCTCCGAAGCAAGCTAGGTGACTGAGATTAGGAGTCCCAACAAAGCTTCGAGCACTCTGAGTGGGAAGAGAGAAGGCCTAGAGTTCCGTCCAAACTAGAGGTTTTGGGGTAGGTGTCTCCTAGAGTTCCATACAAGCTAGAGCAAGGGTGACCAGTCACAGCCTGTGCTTGTCGCCTAAATCATCTCTGTTAATATAGGTGCTCCAGGTAAGGCGGCTCTGTTGTCTGCAGCTACAGTAATCCGTAGTAAGATGCATATTGTTAATTTTCGTAAATATAAGCAATGTCGGTTGTTTGTAAACCAACCATGCGGAATATTATAATATGTTTCCCGGTTACACATCATTGTTCCAATTAAACACTAAATAACATTCTACAAAATTTATTGAAATCTATTTTAAAATTAAGGCATATTTACAAGGAACACCATGTTTTCAGAGCACCTGAACTACTCACTTCAATTACCATATCAATTAGCCTTTCTCTAAGTTCATCTGAAATACTTATTTGTTCTACTAAACTTCTTACATGATTCATCTCGCTTTCCTTGCATTTTTCGATTCTTCGAAGCAGTCTTGGATCCTCATACGCAGCTGGGAGTAACGCACAAGCAAGGATAAATCCGTACACAGATCTAGTATTATATTCTTCGACAAATTCATCAAAATACAGTTCGTCCCAAAATTTTGTGTACAGCACTGTTAAGCCAAGGATAAAAGATTTGAAGTAAAGTTTCAAGATGGTGTGTAAATATTCCGTTCGTAAAACGTATGCTGTTGACGTAAACAGAAAATAAGATAATTCGATTGCTGGATGAGTTACTTGCGCGTTGTAAAAGTCGATTATTTTCACCTTTTCTGGAGTCCTAAACTCGCTCTTGTTGTAAGCAAATAACAGATTTCCGGTGTGACATTCTCCATTTATAAATACAGATATCCCTCTAGAATTATCAGTTACTTTTTTAATAATATCCATAGCATTCTCAAACAGATACTTTAACTGATCTACAATTTCTTTAGCATCAGGCCATTCCAAGAAGCTAGCTATTTCACTAATAACTTTATGGACTTTACGTAAAATGGGTAACATGAGGGAAGTAAAAATATCTTTGCGTTTTAGCAATGTTTCCGATTCGTAAAGGAACGGAAATTTTTTCTTGAAATCAAATCTATTTCGTTTCTGCAATCCGTAACTAACAGCGTGAAGTTTGGCTATTTTTTCAACAACAAGGTTTGCATGGTTAATGTCCAATGGTTTGTTCAAGGGTATGGCTTCGTAACCAGATACTTTTTTAATATCTTCCAAAATGACCACATCAACACTCGTACCAATACTAACATAATAACACTCACAAATCACATCCATAATTTTGAGGTGTTTTGACTCAAATTCTTGTAAAGTTGGCAAAACTATATAGTAACACCAAGCATCTAGATCGGCCACATCCAAACCACAGAGAATACTGCGAATACCTTTCATTTTAAAATAAATTTTAATTACAAATGTATATTCTTTAATAAACCCAATTGATTCTCTAACAGCGAGGACCAATGTTCCTTGGTTGCGACTGTACACTTTTTTATTTACATTTAAACTGAAATGAACTACATTGAGATCAGGATTTTTGAAAGCTTTCCTCACCACTTTGTTTAGCATGTCTTTGCTCAAGAAATCAGGTTCAAAGTATTCCTGAATATTGGACATTTCTCACGTCTTAATTCAAATGGTTTGTTGTCACTCAAGAAATTCAATAAAAACAGAAAGTTAAATTTCAAATTATTTTCAAATGAGTAACGAAAGAACCTATTGTGAATGAAGAACGGAGTTTGAATGCTGTTTTTTTTTCTGCAAAAATTACTCTAATCTTCAAATTCTTCTTATGGCATTACGATTGGATTATTGTTGCCAAGAAACAATTTAAAAGATGACAATTAATTTGGATTGAAAGTCACTCGTTTGTACTTTTAAAAAAATATTATTACTACGTTTTTACACATTAAAGGTGCCAGTAGAAAAATGGTGTAATTAGGGGTGGCAGACTACTAAAAATGATACAAAGGCTTTTTTTCATTTTTCTTTTGCCTGTTTTAGGTAAGTGAAAAGAGATAATGAAATTTAACTTACAACAATAGTAGATAATGTTATTCTAACCCGATAATACAAATGGGACAAACAATACAAAATAAATAATTTTGTAATAAACAGTAGAAAATAAATACAAATATTATTTAAAAATGTAGTTAACAAGAAGCCAAGACAACATGATAATTCTATTATTACCGTTGAATTCATTTTTTTTAATCCGTGCCTTTACCTAGAATTTTGGGTAATTCATATTCTGGCCACACTGTAATATGGATGACAACAATCAAAATTCTTCCAATTCACATTTTTGGGTGTAGAATAACATTATCTATTACTGTGGTAAGTTGCATTTCATTATCTCTTTTTTACTTACAAAAAACGGACAAAAGAAAAATGGTTAGCTTTTGTATAATTTTTGATAGTCTGACACCTTAACGGGAAAAAGGAAAATTATGGGAATTGAGGATGAGATATAAATGTACCGTAATTAGAGGCGCACTCACAAGAGTGGTCCACTGGGTCCGGACCTCCCCCCACCCCCCAAAAAAAATTCGTAACTCGATAAACATTTCTAAACTTTCTTAAGAAAACTATGATTGCTCTAGGAGAGAAAATGTTTGATCTACTTTCCAAATGAGTTGAGTTGATTTTTGAGTTTAATGTCCAGTTCAGCAGTGAGGCTATATGAGACGTGGACCTACTGATTAAGGTGGAATACAAACCACATAAGCACCCATCGGAAATCGAACCCGGGTCTCCCACGCCAACTTTCTTCAAATAGTTTAGCACTGTATCGTAAAGAATGTTTCGGTCATCGGCGATGTCATGATTGCTTGCATATTAATCTTACTTGTCATATTCCAGAATATTATCCACTTTTGTTATGATTGGTCTCCTACTGTTAGGTGCATCTTCGACATCAAATTTCCAGGACGTTAACAATTAAACCACCTTTTGGCTGTTGGTTTTGATAACATATCTTGCCTATAAACAGTACACACTTCTTCAAGCGCCCGCGCAGTAATTGCGCGTCTGTCGAGATCAAAGTGTAAAATGTTGGATAGTTTTGCGAAGAGTTCATTTCATGGTGTAATACCTTACGGCTAAATATTATAAGAGTTTCAACACGTTTTGAATAGGCTTGGGAAAAACGTTTTTTAATTAAAACCGTTTTCTATAAAAACAGAAACCCGAAAAACCGACATTTCGGTTTTCTCCTAAACCGGTTCGGTTTTTCACCGAAACCGGTTTCGGTTTCCTCCAAAGCCGCTTCGGTTTTTCACCAAGTTATATATCAAGTTATTTGCTCGTTTTTACATGGAGGTTTACACTTTCATTTTCCGATGCAAATTCACTTTAAGAGGTCTTGTACAAAAACACAATCAATAAAATATGTCATTATACATATAAGTTTGCTATATATTTTAGCTAGAAAAATGTGTAATCTTTAATAATAGATCTGTCAAAGTTTAGTGCCACATTTTCGCTTTAACTCTTTTAGGTTCTAGGTAAATTATATACTTTAAGTCAAGCGGTTACAGAATCATTCCTATTTATCGTAGGATCATGGTTTATACCATTTTTCCACAACGGGGCATCCTTTTAAATTGCATCATTTCCCTATCATGTCCCTGAGGCGAGAAATCTTGAGAGAAATTGAATTTTTTTCTCTTAAATTGTTTTTTTAAATTTCTCGCCCCCTGGTCCCATCCTATGCTAACGCAGATATCTGAAAATAAGGAGTGCGATTTAAGTTAAGGGAACTTTGTATTTTTGTAATAACTTTTTCATTTCTTGACAAATCAAAACACATTTTAATATAATAATCAAATGATAACTGAAAAAAGAACTGGTTTGCTATTTGACGCTATAGACACCCTTGCGACTGATTTCTCGAAGCTTAATCCGGAACTTCCTGAAAAGCGCTTGTCCAATACTTTTTGCCACTTCTTTTGCAATTTCCGACCATGTTTTTTGCATGTCTTTCACATCTTTGATGAAAGTATGCTTTCTAGCCATTTTGCGTTTAACTAGAGCCCAAAAACGTTCAATGGGTCTAGCCTGAGGAACTTTTGGCGCGTTCTCGTTTATACCGACAAACTCGATACCAGCGCCAGTAAGCGCGTCACGCACTTTTTAAACATAATGCGAAGACGTCATATCGGACCAAAACACAATGTCATGTCCGGTGAATTATTTTTGTATCCATGGAATCAAAACCTTTTCAATACACTCTAAATAGCGGTCACCGTTGATTGTCCCACTTTGAACAACAGCAGGCGAAACTTTGCCGTTTGCCGCGATCGCTTGCCAGACCAGAAACTTTTTCGCATACCTGTCTTTAGGTTTTACGAACTTGCTAGGACTAACTTGACGTTTATCAATGTATGATACATACTTGGAAACAGGCACCAACGCTAAATTTTAGTAACAGTAAGTTTCATCATCCATGATCACAATCTTGTTCGCGAACTTCTTGTCGGAGAGTTTGCGGCAGATGATCTTAGCGCGCTTATTCTGTTCTTTGGTATAAAAGGGTACACTTTTACATGTTTCAACCTTGAATCCGTGTTCTTTCTTGATCTTCCTTACATTGAATTCAGAAATGTGATATTTTCGTCCTAAAACGCGGTTTGACAAGTTAGGGTTCTTCAAAAGTCCTCATCTAATTGCACTTTTCACTTTTTGTGTACATTTTGAAATTGGGCGACCAGATTTCTTCTTTCTTGATGCTTCACTAGTCTCCACATAATTTTTCAACATTCTATGCACAGTACTATAAGGGTATTCACACTTAAAGTGGTTTAAAGCAGCCGTAAAGTCACGCGAGCATTGGTTCTCGTAGAATCGGATAAGCCGCTCGCGGACAGCCTTGGACAGTTCGGCTGTCATTTGCTTCCCGTTCATTATTATGTACTCAGACTTAGCGTACAATTGAGAGATACTATGACGAGCAAAGGGTGAAACTTTCATTGACATCGAACGAGTTGTTTTCGTTTTATGCAAGTTTTTTGCCAGTAACCTTAACTTAAATCGCACTCCTTAGACTGAAAAATACTAAGTTGTGTACTATATGTGTGTACAAAATTTCAAGCTTGTATCTTGAATAGTAAGGGCGGGAAAGATACTTACAAATGATCCCCACAATGCCGTAGATTACTGCAAAAAACTATGATCTCAGAGAAGTTGTTCAGTTTTCATTTGACTGCTTTCATATGTCAAAATGATATCAATAGAAGTCATCTTGCCATTCCACTTTGTATGTGTAGAGAGCATTTTGGTATGTCAGAAAGTCTATGACTACCCTGATGTCTGATTTTGACTTACTATCAGTTATAAAACAGACAAAATGTGTGACACACTGTCGTATGTCAAAATGACATATTAAGCATCATGGTGATATACCACCGTCGTCAGTTTGACATTCTCATCATATCATTACGACATGTGTGTGTGCCCTATTACGTATAGGTTTGACATATATATTTATGCCAAAGCAATATACTTCGGGCTCTGTGTGTGGATACATGGCTGTGTTTCCAGGTATTTCTTTACCTTATATCAGTAACGAATTTAGAAGAAATTATTTTTATTAATCTCGGAATTGGTGGGGGCGTGAAGTTTTTAGGCATATATATGATTAACACTAGTTTCTTTTTTCTTTAGAAATTCCGGAATTTATAGACTTCAACTTGAAAGTCTCCTCCCTGTAACCACCATTGCCTTATATAATAATATAAGTTAGGGTATAATTCTCAAATAAATATGAATACTTACCTGACATTCCCATTTGAGCTGCTATTTTCTTCAAATCTCTGGTTAAAACATGCCTATTATGGTATTTGTGCCTCTTATTCCATATTGCTGGAACATTCTTCATTAGTTCTACTAATATGTCTTTCATAATCAAATTTACAGTGCAGCAAAACCTCTCGAGCATAGATACACACAATCCTCTTGCAGACGAAATTCTGAACAAATGAAGATTTTATCCGTGCAGCGTTTCAGGGAGAAACAATGAGAACACGAGCCACAGGGATGCTTCCACTGAACATCGATGTAAAAACAAACTCAGTTGTTTATCATCGTGATCACTAATTCACTTTCGCGGTCGACGTTTAGGTCGGGATGTAGCGTACATCTTCGGCATACACATACCCATTTGAATCAATGTGTTTCTGCCATTATCGAGGTAACAACTACGACTTAAACCTCGACTTCGATCGCGAGGTATGTTTGGTATGTTTTCTTTAGCCTGCTTCATGGCTCTATGACCCTTAACCCCCTCACTGCTTGCTTCGGAGCATTAGGGTTTCCTACACCACTCTACTTAGCTTGCCCGGGGTACTGTAAAGATCCTGTCTTAAGAGGCCTCATCACTGCGAAATTAAAATACCGCTAATTTTACAGTAATTATGTGATATCTTCAAATAGATAAAAGATAATCGAAAAGTGGAACAAGACCTCCCTAGACAATATTATTCTGCTTGAGATACCGTTATCATGACTCATTTATCTGCTTTCGATTTCCAGCCATTTAGAAAATCGGCATTTATTTTCGCGTTTCTAAATAACTGCAAACGGAAAGCTACTAGGTGACTCGTGATAACGGTACGTCATGCAAAATAACATCGTCTAGGGAGGTCTTGATCCACTTTTCGATTATCTTTTATCTATTTGAAGATATCACATAATTACTGTAAAATTAGCGGTATTTTAATTTCGCAGTGATAGGGACTCTTAAGGCTGTAAGGTCTTGGGCCACCTTTTTCAATCTCTCATTAGAGAAAGCTATATCGTAATATTTTTGTAAATATTGTATTTTATTAGAAGATTTTTATAATAAACCGGTAGTGAGATTCAATTCTGGACTCTGATTTTCTTAACTTAGCTGTACCTACCACTTCAAAGGAAGACCTTTACAATATACAGTAATGTAAATATTACGAGTAAAATTAAAATATTTTCACTGAGGGTAAAAAAAGAAGATTTCATTACATAAATCTATAATTTATTGTTTGTTCACTGAATATTTGTGAATATACAAGCTTTGTAAGATTTTTCTCCTTTACAAATATACATAAAAAAACTAAATTCTGAAATGTTATTTGTTCTTATACGTACAAATCATATCCACGACAAGCACTAAACCTGTAGCAAATGTTAAAGCAATGACGGATTCAATTATTACGCTGCTCTCAGTCGCTCCGCCGTAGAAAATATTTTTTCCTCCTTTGCCATTGTACCAAAGGGTTTGGAGTAGTCCAACTGTAAAGAATGTTGCAATCCCAACTGCCACGTAATACATTTGCTACAAACAAAGAAAAAGGTTGACGTAAGCATAAAGAATGAATAGCTATCAGGATTACCAAACGTTCCTCTCTTAGACAGGCACATCCACCTGTTTAAGCAGTGGTTTAGTTGCACCAGAACATATCGGAACATCATCACGGAAAATATTTGCCAGACATTGTCGAAATCCAGTATAAATTCTAAATTCGTACTGCTAAATTCGTGATAGTTTGGGTTTGGTTACACTATATGTAGTTCTCCAGATATAACGCCTACAAGAAAATTTTTGTTTGAAATGTATGGGATCTTTTGATACATTTTTGTATCAGGGGCCACAAAATTTTTGAACGGCCTCTAAATCGAGTTTTCGTTCTTTTTTTAAGGAAATAAGAGCATCATTATTTCTTAAGAACGGCAGGCTCTTAAGAACGGTATGGTGCAGGTGGTGTCACAGCGGAGATGACAAAGATAGAAACAGGTGGAGAACTGGAATCTGAAAATCCGACCCCAGTTGACTGAAAAAAAAAAAGGTTTGGAAGAAGAAGAGAGTTCACGTATATAAAACACGCCTAGCATTGTTAGGAGTTTTGGAAGGGATGAAATCTAAAGATAATTATAAACTACCGATATTAGTGTCGAATTCATAGTACTCCAAGTGGTTGAGATATTCCTGAGGCCGTTTAAATCCAAGTTCAGTCAGTTTTGTCAGTATGGGAATACGAAATTATTAAGACTAGTGTCGTTTTGGGCTCAAGAAAATGACTAGCTGTTTAAAATGTATTTTGGAGCAGTTAGTATCCACTTTAAGCTGGCGCTTTATCAAGCCACTTTGATTACAGAACACATTCTAGGAGAGTAGGCTATTTTAACGTTCATGCCTATCTTATGAAATTTTATCATTATATTCATTGAAATGCATATCCTAAGGCAGTGGCGTAGGGAAGGGGGGGGGCCCGGAGGGGCCGGGCCCCCCCCAAAGAGGTCCGACAATGTACTTCGGTACTTTGATGTTTGTAATTTTTTATATACTTTTATATTTATATTTTTTTTTGTTTGTAATTTTTCTATATGTACCTATAACAGCACTTGCGCCCCCCCCAAACACACATCCTGGCTACGCTACTGTCCTAAGGGGAGCGAAGGATTATATACTTTCTATAAAACTGTAATCCGCGTGCAAAGAACAGACATTTCAGCTAGTCAGCTATAAGGAAACAGAAATATACAGAAACTTTTCTTTCTTATCCACTTATCCATGATCTCTTTTTCAACCGCATCCAATAATGATGGTCCGGATGCCCTAAAGAAAATGAACCCTATGTTTTAACAAAGTTGAATATATTTCATTTAGGTTATACTACAAAAGATCACTCTCAACTAGCACGCTTATAACTGATCTAAGAAAGAAGTTGATCAAGTGCTATATATATGCTATATTGAGCTGTACGGTTCAGAGATTTGGACATGACAGAAGTTAAAGAAAAAAAAAATATTTAGAGAGCTTTGAAATGTGGCGTTGCAGGAAGATGAAGAAGATAAAATGAACGGAGAAAGCAACAAACGAAGATGTTTCAGAACGGATAGGTGAAAAGAGGACGTTTCCAGGAGGACCAATTAGATTGGACACATCTTAGTGGAAACTGTCTTCTTCATACCCTCATAGAAGGAAAGATGGAAGGAAAGGGAGGAATAGAAAGAAGAAGAGCGGAACTGATAGATGATTTAAAAATGGAAGAAAATATTAGGAGTTAAAAAAGGAAGTTGAAGATCGAGAAACGTGGATGGAACATTTCCTGGCCCAAAGCTGAAATAAAATAAAAATCTCATTAGTCCCAAAGGATATGCCAAAAGGTTTATAATAATAATAATAATAATAATAATAATAATAATAATAATAATAATAATAATAATAATAATAATAATAATAATAATAATAATAATAATAATAATAGGTTATATGGGAAAATTGATTAGTTTTATTGCACATGATTATGTATCACTACTAAGGGAGATGGTGATAATGAGATGGATGACGATGGTGCGAGAAAACGTGAGGACCCCGAAGAAACTCATGCACATGGTGTTTGTCTACCACAAAACTGTTTGGTGGGAGCTTGGATTGAAGTATTTATTCCATATGTCAGAGGAGAGTACCTTACCACTGATTCACCACAATTCTCGAAAACTGTTGTATTGTGAAATCATAACTTATATCGTGGGGTTAATTTAATCCCTTTCACCTGGCCTTATTAGTGAGGTTGGGTTGTAATTCGTATTTTGCGTCGTTTCTAGCATGAGACTATAAGAGACGTGAACGTATAGCTTAATGTCGAATCCGAGTCACACAATTGAATCCGCCGGAAATTGAACCCGCTTCTCCCAAGGTGTTATTATTAATGAATTCCAATCCCAAACAGTAAAGTTATTTCGGAAGGTTGGAGGAAGGCACGTACCAAATTTCACTAAAACTCCGTTAGTTTTATGAGAATTATCGTTGAACAAACATAAACACAAATGCTGGTTGCGTCGAGTAGTTCAGTAGACGCTCGCTTCAAAATACACAACCTACTTTTAATATTAGAATAAAAATGCACTCTATATACAAGTTACTTAAAAAAAAATTGGATGTGCACTTACCACTGTTCTTGGCATATCCTCTTTTCTTACAAATGCAACCAAAAGCCCGAGAAGAACACACAAGTATCCGATATATGAACCAATAATGAAAACGCTTGAAGTTTCACTTAGGAGGATGATGCTCACCACTATTAGAATCTGGAAAATATTTTTTTAAGAACTAATACATTATATTTGGAGTAACAGTGGAAAACCAGTACATAAAGAGAGTACAGTATATTGATTTGAATTCGATACTTTGTGCGTTTTACGTTGTGTCCAATTTATCATTTTCAAGGTGTAACCTTAGAACAAACCACAAGTTGTGGTGTATATTATGGAAATACACAGAATCAAGGGGGAAGGCAGTTCGATAGATTAGTACTCCCTTTTCAGCGTTGAGACTTAATATTTGAGGTGGGTTCCGAAGCAGTATTCGGATTTTACCGTTAATTATTAAAGATGGAGGGCCACACTAGCTCGGATTTAGGATTTACGATTTAGATTTCTGGACTTTCGGCATGTAAGGCCATTTTAGTCCTTCACAATTTGAGGGATGACGTCCCTCGGGGAGCACACAATCCGGGGAAAGGGAAGGAAGAAAGGATTGGGGAAGGAAGGAAGCGGCCTGGGATCTGTAAGTTACGTACCACTCCGGTATTTGCCTGGTGTGAATAAGGAAAACCCAGGAAAACCTCATTCAGGATGGCTGGCCTGAAAAAGCGTGTTACACTTTTTCGACCGAGGAATCGAACCCGGGACCGCTCGCACCGAAGGCGAGAGCGTTAGCGACTACGCTACGCGGGGACACCCACAAGAGCTCAGTGGTAGAGCGTGCTTACCTCTGGTGCATGGGATCCCTGATTCGATCCCTGGTCAAGTAAGTTTGTGTTGGACAACACTGAGTCCATAGGTTTTCTCTGGGTACTCTCGTTTCCTCCCACATTCTGATTCCACTAATTCGTCCATCATGATTTAGTAGTATTAACCATCGTCTCTCTTAGCCTAAAGGGCATTACAATAAAGTTTAGCGATCCCATTCAGCGCCGAGGCGATATGAAACATGGAAGTACACTTTAAGGTAGAACCCGAAATACCATAAGATGCTCAAAGTCCAATGTGTTCCGGCCCGGAACTGAACCCAGTGTCGTATGCACCAAAGACGCGCGCTAGCCACTGGAGCAGCAGGAAAGGGTACTACTTACATTTGTATAGGAGATAATACGTCAACGGAGATTTAATACTGGATCGCACGTACAGCAGGTGAATGTGTTACCCACTTTGCCACAAATGGCCAGGAGAGAAGACCCACTATCTCCCTCTTGACTTGTTTTTACTATTCAAGCTGGGGCTTGAGTGAACAAAACGTAGGGAACAAATTAATTTCTTTTTCCAATCTCTCTGTGGTGTGAGTATGCTTCTTTGGTATTATTCTATTTTTGGGGGGTGAATTTAAGTCTGATTCTTTGTTGCAGCTCTGGTTCAGTTTCAAATGTAGGATAGAACACGCGACTTGGGTGTGGGAAATCGTGGTACGATTTCTAATGGGCTTGTAGATGCTTCGGATCTCACATTAATATTAGTCCATGTCTCGTCTCTTTTCATTGCTCAAAAGGAATATTAGATACCAAATCAACTAACAGGTTATACCTCTGATCTCTATCATTCCTCTATTTAAATGTACAGTATAGACCCTATGTTTTATATTGTTTATACACTTCTAGTCACAAAAAGCTAGATTTCCTTTCAAAGACTAAGTAAAAAAAATGACTCTAGATCCTGTGTTGTCTATATTTAAAACAGGGCTTAAAGCTAGATAAACAATTGAAAGGTACATACAGACAAATACTTACGAATTCAGCAAATCTCATTATGATGACCTTATCTAGCATAATTTATCCGTGTCTGTAAAACAGAAAAAAAACTAATTACTTCCAATTAGTAAATATTTGAGATTAGAAATTCTGCAGTAAACAATTCAATGCATCAGTGCTTTCTGACTTGATGACAGCGAGCCATTGTAATACACATGGAAAGTATTATAATTCTATTAATATAATTCTAAAAAAATACTCTATCCTCCGTCTCTATCTTTCTTTTCTTTCATTTTCTTTCTCTCTTGTGTATGATATATATGTGTTGTCAAAACCCTACACTGAAATATAACTGCAACGTATACCAAAACGTAAACTTGTAAGAATAATGGAAAAGAAAAGCTACATGTTTTTCTTCTGAGGGAGGTTTAAGTTTGATCAAAATAGCTTGTAAAACTTATCGTGTAAAATATGAGATATAAACTAAGTAAATATAAAGTATGAGCTAAGTAAAGTTGAATCAAAACAGTCTTTCGTTACATTTTCTTCTATATCTATAGTAGTAGTATAGTAGTACTAGTATAGTATATAGTAGTATGATACGAGACGGTATATGCTTATGTATTTCCGTAAGAACAATACGTACGTACGTCACTGTCTATGCCAGATGGAAACGGGGCACTCCATAGTCTCGGTTCCACTTTGCACACTTTATCATAAGTTTTAAAATGATTTTCTAGTACTCATAACGGTCCTTCAAGAAGAAGGTCATATATACGAACCAACCGAATCGGGTCATCAGCGGCGACGATCCGTACTGTGCTAGACTCCTCAGTCACGTGGGTGAACTCTACAGATGAAGGATCGGTTGCAGGAAAATGTTCATAGGATTGTAAATCTTTAAACTCAATAATTATGCTATTTGATTCCGCATGTGACTAGAGCGTACAAATGTTTTCAAATATACGAGTAAACTTATTTTCCAACCACTGATATACTTGGCTAGCATTAGGTTTGACGCTCTTATACTTTCGGTCAAATTTGAATTGAAATTGCAAATCCTTATATTCCATAGAAGAACATACTATCTAACTGCAAAACTCTGTACAAAAAGGGTACACAAAGCACATAAACAACACTAATCTTGAGAAAGAAGCAGAAGTCTTCAAAGGAATGTACGTGTAGCAATATGAGGCACTCTAGCAGGACCCACATTACTCACGATGTGAACAGCTCGAGAACACGCGCTCAACTGAGCCTACTTAACCGCCGCGCCATTTCACCTCCCAGCCAAACTATTAGATAGTTAAAATCGTTTCATGGAAGACTGTACACAAGAGACGTTCCTTATGTGAGTGTCACAATGACTCACTCTAGATTTCTTTGCTTAACTCAAAAACGAGTTATATAAACGTTTCTCAACGAGGAAAATATCACGAAACTCGTTCTTCAAGTTGAGGCTACATCACCGTTTCCAACGATGGTCCCGATTTCTTCTTTACCTTAACTTCTAATTTCCAAAGAAGAAAAGACGGAAGTAATTTTCACATTCTTTGAATTGTACCAAGACGTGTAGAAATAGAAAGTTCTATGTTTATCTTCTATAACTACTTTTATACTTTCTTATCTTCATATGAGGGATTTGTGGCAAAGGGTAAAAGAAGAAACTCACATTGCAGCGACCAGAATTCTATCCCGTCGAGGCAATTACTTTTTCTTTATAGGAAGGTATTGCTCACGTAATTGGTATTGTAATTCTTTTATTCCTTTATTGCTATTATTATTACTGCAAAGTGGAGACCTGACTACATATTTTTATATTTTATGTAGTTTCTGATTTGACTTCAAGTCTTTTTTGTTGAATAATCAACACATTACATCGTAAGAGGTCTGGGGGAGGGAAATATCATCCTGTAGCTTTTTATTTGTTTACTCGCACACTACACCAAGCCTGGATACCACGTTTCACCTTTCTATATCTACGGAAAGTACCCTAAAGGTTTTGATGATCATAAGAGAGTAAGTGAATAAGTGATTAGATCAATGAACTTCGTGTATTAATAACATCAAAGTATTAGGTTGTCGGAAAAGTCATGACGTATTTCGGTAAAATATAACAAATGATGATTTGTGAATATACTACAGTTATTAGGATTCATGGAATAGTTATGTCATGAATAGCTAAGATTTTGAGCATCTTGTGTATTAATATTCCTCATTTTGGTTTGTGTTTGCAGATTTGACAACACATAAGAGAGGGAAGACCAAAAACTGCATTTTCACCATATTTGAGTTTTACTTCAGGCAAGAGCAGAACGCGCGAAGTGTGTTTGTGATTTTTACTGCTCTCAATGTTTCTGTGTTTTTGTTCCTGTTCTTAACGAATTACTGGAAAAAACTGGAAAAGTGGGTGAAATGAGTAAAATTAAGTAAATCGCGTATAAATATGAAACAAAAGTTATTGAGGAATGTTCGTTAAGATGGTTAACTTTTAAAAAATATTCCAGTGCTCTGAAACACCAGACTCCAGGCAACATGAGTGCCTGTCCATAGCTGTGTCGTGGAAAATCTGGGCTCGAGGTGAGATCATACGACGGCGCCCCCGTACTTGTGACTGAGGTCGCTAGAAAAGCCCGAACAGCCACCATGATTAGTGTAAGAATATTTTTAAATATAAACCCTGCTATTCCTCGATTTTAGCATTTTATGACTTTTTCCTTTCTTCTTTTTCCCGAATTTCGCGCTCCCTTACTTGGAGACAAGGGACCGTCGCCCCGTTCGCTCCACTCACGGCACGGAACTGTGCCTGTCAAGGGTTCGAAGCCCTCTAAAGGCCAGTTTCTCCTTCATGTCATTGGATGTTTGTATATACTTTTGATTTTCAATTAAAAGTTGAATTCTCTTTACTATTCTTTCTACATAATACTACTATTTTAACATGAAAAATCAGAAATTTTCATCATTATCACATTGGAATCGTAGAAGTGCGCAATTTACTGAATTTACTACACATCCAGTTTTTCCCTTCTCCCAGAACAGTGACGTCTTAGAGTAGTGGCTTAAGCGTTAGCTTCACAACGCTGAAGTCTCGGGTTCGATTGCTGTAATTAAGGAAATTTTTATCATTATCAATATTGATACTTCTGATGTATACTAATATGAAAAATATTTAATTTCTCTGATAGTGAGTCTCAGTGTTGAGACGCCTTCCTTCACAGGTGAAATGCCAACAACACAAAATTACTTCTTCCTATCAACATTGATTCGTACTTTCTGGGAACTTAACGTGTTTAGCCAACAATTGATGAATGGAAAAGTACTTACTGTTAATATGGGAAAAAATCTTGTTACCCTAGGCATTCTGGAATTGTTACCGCCTGTCACAAATTGCAAATAGTTATCGAACTTAAAACTCTAGTCACGGAAATGATTCTATTTAAGATGTCACTTCGCTTTTCTAACTAGCGCGAAACAAAATTCATTACTATTATCAGCTAACAAATATTTATACTCCATTTCTTGTTGTCATCTGTAAATCCATACGTAATAATATTATTGCGTTTATGTGTAAACCAAAGAAACATCTGACATACAGTATATCTTTCCTGTTCCTATGAATAGATTCGACTATGTGACTTTTGCTTTCCTTCTTTTGTCATAATAATAATAATAACGATAATAATAAAGGAATAACAGAATTACAATACCAATTACGTAAACAATATCTTCCAGTAAACAAAAAGTAATAAATGCCTCGAAAGAATTCGAATTCTGGTCGCTGAAATGTGAGTTTTCTGTTTTACCCTTTGCCACAAATTCCTCATATGAAGGTAAGAAAATATACAAGTAGTTATGGAAGACAAACATAGAACTTTCTATTTCTATACGTGTTGATACAATTCGAAGAATGTGAAAATTTCTTCCGTCTTGTCTTGTTTGGAAATTTGAAGTTAAAATAAAGAAGAATTGTAATGTAAATCGGGACCATCGTTGAAAACGGTAATGTTACCTTAACTTGAACGAAGTTTCATGATATTTTCCTCATTGAGGAACGTATATATAACTTTGTTTTAGTTAAGCAAGGAAATCTCGAGTAAGTCATTGTGACACTTACATAAGGAACGTCTCCTTATATGAGCATTAGTATCTTGTGCATAGTCTTCCATGAAGTAATTTTAACTAGCTATTAGCTTAGGTGGAAGATGAAGTGACGCGGTAGGTAAGTGGTTAGCGCATTGAACTTCTATTCAGCGGACCCGGGTTCTAATCCCCGCCAGGTTCAAACTTTTTCAAATATTTCAATTTCAATGGATACTCAGTGTGACCAGCAAGATCTTCTCCCCAGAAAGAAAAATATTTTGGAATGAGGAGAATTGGAGAAGTTCTAGCAATGGAGACAATCATTTACAAACTTATTTCCAGGAGTTGTTCTAGATTTGATATTTTCATCTACTTTCTGATTCATGTGTGGTTAGTATTTTTTATTTCACTGAACATACAATATATAACAAAACAATACATTACATAGACAGTAATATTGAGAATAATAGATGGTGTTCACTGAACAAGACACTCTGAAGCATAAAGATTTATCTGAGAATGGAGAAATGTTTCGTGCGCCTTCTACTCACAATATCCTTGCATAAAGACCTCACTTAGTGCTGCGAGCTGCTGTATCTGCCGAGAAAAGTTACGTGTTCGTTGGGTTGCATCTGTTCAGGCGTTCTCACAACTGCAAATTATTTGGACCCCAAGTAATGGAATTAGAGCACTTAGAGGGAGATACTTTTGCTGGTGACTGTACAAGATAAATGAGTTTAAAAACTCCTAAATTTGAATTTTTCGCCATTTTAGGCTCACCCAAACTTTCAATCGTCATATGACACCTACACAGGCCTATAAACCGGTATCATAGGTCTAGGACCCATTCTGAGTCTGTCAATGTAACCTGTCGAGTTGGGTTAATATGATTCCATTTTTGGCAATGATTGACCTCTGGTACTTACTGTACTCGTGTCGGCAGATTTACCTCTTGACTCCCAAACTTGAAAAACTTCTGTATCCTTCCCTTTATTTTGTTGTCGGGTAGGCACACTCGTCCTTGGCCATGGTATCCCTACATTTTTTCTGAGTGGCTGGATGAAGAGGGTGAGTACTACTAATATTTTATTTTATATCTATATGTCTATATTGAGTTTATAGTCCCATAGTCATGCTCTGAGGCAAAGGGAGAAAGCTATCATAGTAATGAATTAAATCGTGGCGTGAAGAAAGTGGGAGGAAATGGAGGAACCCAGACTTACAATGTGTCCTCCAAAAAATTCACTTGGCAGGAGCTGAGATTCGAACCATAGAATCCAGGTATTAGAAGTGAGTGCTTTTCTGCTGAAAAACTGCAGCACACTTTTTTGTATGAATTCAAACAGCTATATTGTCTATATTTTTCGGCGTGGAAAAATGAACAAATATGAAATTACTGTAGATTTGAAATAGACACGAACAAGGGCACTATTTTCAACCATGAAAACAAACGGTCATATGAAGAAATAATGAAGTAAACGAATCCTCATTTACGCACACACACACACTTTCGAAAACGCATCTACTCATGCCAAGCAGACTCTCCTTCTTTGTGCTGCCGTAAATCGGATTAGATACAATACTAACTTGTAAGACCACCTAACACAAGTTGGTGCGTGATTTCGCACTTTTGGGCACAATGACACTGAGCATGCCCTAGCAGTAAAAATACAACAATGCTATCTGTCAAAAACTAATTCTAAATTAGTTTTACTTTTCCTTGCATATGAAAACGAACTGAACCCTGTAATGTAAACTAATCCTTATTTGATGTTCATGGAAATGTTCAAAACTTTCTCCGTAGATACCACAAAAGGATTGAGATCCCGAGAAAATATTCCAAAACTACAGTACCTTGGGTTTCCTTGTTTATTTTCAATTACCAATGTATTATACACTGTTGAGTCTATCAATAGATATTATATACCTTTTAGGTTGAAATGGTTTCGATACGACCATTTGTATCATCACATCCACTTTTTATAGCTTATACATCATGAATGGAGGACATAAAACTGAAAAAGTCACTGAATTTCTTGTCTTCCACTAATGATAAAATTAGAATCCTTGACAGAATTCATGGATTAACTGCTGTATCGCTGGACCAATTTTTGAAAAGGCATGGGTGGATAAGAATAGTGAAATGGCCCCAAATGAATCTTGGGACGACAAGTGGGTGGTATGTAAGTACCACCAAGATACATTAATCTGTCACGTTTCAAACCTCAACTCTCATTGGTTCATGAGAAATGGCGCAAAATCGAAAAAGTGGGATTAATTAATTTCTCAATAAGGTACGATCGATTTTATTCAAACTTTGATGTATGTATAGGTGTATACAAGGGCTTTGTCTGAAAAAATTAACAGCTTCCCGTCCATTTTCCCGCTTTAAAAAAATTAATTAAATATTTTGAGCCCCTTTTACCTATGATGGTCTGCGAGCACAATTATGAAAAAAATAGATGTCGCTTTAACCCTACAATCACGTATATTATTTCCAACATTGCATCACGGGTACGCCATGGTCAAAATGGTCCAAAACCAACCATACCATACCTATAAGGGAGCAATTGCGAAAAGAACAGCTATTGATGTAGCTTTTGCATATTTGCTACGTGAATGAATGAGAAATCACACCTAAAAAGCGCCAAATTTACTTGAGTGCCCATTTGATGGACTGTGGCGCCCCTTCCCTAGTTTGGGATATACTGAAACTGTTCATATTTAACAATTTATTTGGGAATGAATACTCTTGTCACTTTAAAACAAACACGAAACAATGAATCTTTGTCACTGTGTGAATTTGTCGTGAAAAAAGGAATACTGACAGCCAGGAGCTTCTATTGTGACTCTTCGTGGGGTGAGGCAACACCCCCATTTACACAAGAATTGTACGTTTTATAATAGTAAATTAGTAGTCAATGTAATAAAATATAGACCCTGTAAAACTTACATTGAGGACAAAGGTTATGAAGTTCATATGCTTGCATGTAAGGGGAAAAATCACTAATGTCCACAGCAGAAGCAAATGATACTAGGTTTGTTACAAAAATTCGTTGGCTAGTTGAAGCTACATATGGAATGCTGAAGGAAAAGTATCGTCTGTTGGATGACATATTTGAAAATGAAGTGATAGCTAATATCAGCCCATAATATATAGAATTACTAGTTCTCTACACAATGAATTCTCCTTACGTGTGACACTAGATGAAAACCACTCCACAATCACCGCAATCATGAAATCTGCAAAAACTTCAGGAAACAAAAACACTTTTGCAGCCTTTGTTGAACAGAAGAAATTGCGAACAAGAGAACTTCCGTTTACATCTATTTATTCACAGGGTCTTGAGGATTTTCCTCGGATGACTGAAAAATATTTGAAAGGATTGTTTTGTGGATCCTTCCAATATAAACAGGCAATATGTTATTTGGGTGAAATGTTGGATGAAAGAGATAACATTAATATGCAGTATGTTAAAGATAACAAGATTTTGAAAACGACAGTACATTCAAGACATACGCAAAGGAAGATACAAATGCTTCATCTACAACCAAATACAGAAGGATACAAAAGGGACATTAGGAAAAATGAAATGAAATCTTTAAGTTTTACGTCCCACGCTTTTGCCGGGTAGGCTAAAGGGGACGGTGATGATGAGAAATGAATGAAATGGTGGAATGAAGAAAATGGGAGGAAACCGGAGAACCCCGAGAAAACCCACAAGCACAAGGGTCATTAGGTATTGTTGCGACTGCGCAAATGGATTGCGAACAGTTGGCTCTTGCTCCGATGTTGCAGCCATTATTTATTACCTAAGTAATGGAAGATATTTGTCGAGGATCCCAAAACCAGAACAAATATTGAGCAAAATATTCGATCACGACAACATTTGTGTGGTCATAAGTGAAAACAGTGTCAAGGACTGAAGTATGTACTACAATGTTCCTTTCATCTTTCTTTATTTGTTTCACACACTGAAATAGTTTTACTTCTTACATGTAACTGACTTTCCGTTTGCATTACATTTTCTTCTATTTCTTGGATGAAATTACCATTTATTTAAATGTTGCAGTTTTCCACTACTCTACTTCTTATCCCTATCTCCATCTCAGGACCTATGGGAGACACTACAAGAAAGGTTGCATTACATTATGTTGTTGTTGGTGGTTATTCTCTTTCCAGCTGAGGTTATTTCATTTTGATTGAACACTGTAGGTATAGATAACATTGATTTTTTTATATGGACACGCACACTGAAACTTCAGACATCCTCAAATCAGATACTTACGGAGGTTTAATGGCAATTTTAACCTCATATTCATGTTCAGGCTGATTGATTCATATGAAATTAATACCAATATCAACAGTTTCAGGCCATCAATGGGGCCTCAGTGAATTTGGCAGTTTTCAAGTGTGATTTCTCATTCATTCAGGTAGCAAATATGCAAAAGTTACATCAATAGCTTTCGCATTTCGCAATTCTTTCCTTATAGGTGTGTTATGGTTGACTTTGGCCCATTTTGACCATGGTGTACCCGTGATATAATTTTGGAAAAAAAATATGTGATTGTAGGCTTAAAGCGACATTTAAATTTTATTTTTTCATAATTGTGCTCGCAGACCATCACAGGTCAGAAGGGGCTCAAAATATTGAATCGAATTTTTCCTGAGGGGAAATGGTCGGGGGGAGCTGTTAATTTTTCAGATAAAGTCCTTATATACACCTATACATACATTTAAGTTTGAATAAAATCGATCGTGCCATTCTTGAGAAATAAATTAATCTCACTTTTCCGATTTTGCGCAATTTTTCATGAACCAATGAGAGTTGAGGTTTGAAACACGAGACATTAATGTATCTTGATGGTACCTACATACCACTCACTAGTCGTTCCAAGATTTATCTTTTGCCATTTCACTATACTTATCCACGCACGCCCTTTACCGGGTCAATTGGAGAATTTATTTAAGTTTGTCAGGAAGAATGAGTGAAAGTCAGGTCAGGGAAATAATAAAAGTTAAGAGAGTGGTATTTTTCGTTGTTTTTGATGGACTATTTCGACACTTGTTTTACTATACGGACCCATAGATTGTAAAATGTACAGAAAAAAAGGGTTAAATTCCAAAGTTGGGCGTCCATTTTCAGCGAAATTTTTAAAATTTACAGGAAATATATGGATAATTTGATCGTTTGTGTGCTTGATAATATATAAGAGTCTCGAAAAATCTGTTTATTTGTTATATATAAGCGATTATAAACATGGGACTATATGCCGAGCGGAGGGAACTACTTGGCGCAAGGTAACCAAACAGTTGCATTGTGGGAAAGAAACGAGCATTTATGTTGCCAATATGGCGAATGTACAAGGGCAATGAACTAGCAGTTTTAACATTTGTGAAGGAATATATTGATAACGAGCAAAATCTTTTAAAATTTGTGAAGAGCACGGATTAATGAACCTAATAACAAATTGCAGAAAGTGTGGAAAGGAGATAACAGTGAAAAATCTTGACGAAAGCGGACGCCCAACTTCGGAATATATGCCGAAAAAAATTTGGCAAGTCTTTAATTTGCCTATTTCATGTGGAGGACAGAACCCAACCAACCCCTGCGGGGTTTGTAACCCGTTCCTACTACTACTATGGATCCGTATAGTAAAACTGCACGCCTAATAACGTAATGTAACGTAACTTTATGTAATTCAAACAAATATAACCGAATGCAGTATATTTTGGTACTTTTGTCGGTTTACAAATTGGTCCGGCGATACAACAGTAATGCCGAATTCATTATTACGTGTCTATTTATTTTTGATTTATGTCTGCTTTTAGTACCTTTGTAATTCCATCTTTTATATACAAATACCCATAGATTTAGAGGAATGTTGATTAGACCGCTAGAAGTTGACTATTTTTACTTAGAAAGTAATTAAATCTTAATAGATATTTTAATTATTTTGCTTTGCGAGATAATAAGATGTATAATCTGTAAAAGACTCACTTACCACACTTCCTTTCATTCAACTTCGTAATTGTTTGAAGCTATAAACTTAATATCGCAATAATTGCAAATATTTCTCTTTATGCAGTGAAAACTGTTTCGTATCAGCTGCATCGTTTCTTTTCTTTTTTGTTTCTCAAAACTGAATAAGACTAGTTCTTGTTTTGTATTCGAACACTATTCGCCCAAAAGGATAGAGTAATTATATAGTATAAGAGGTTTCAGCTGCTCTTTCCACTGAACTTGTGGAGATTGTGGCGCCACCACTCAAGGAAGTTAGGTACCACAAACTACTAAAAGCAAGAACGAACCAAATCATCCAGAGCGCGTGAGACTGATAGAATTAGCCAATGATATAATTAGTAGCAGACGATGCAATTAGTTCCAACTCTAGCCAGTAGTGTCACCGGTATCACTTGCGTTGCATTGTGGGAAAAAATAAATTTCTACTAGTTATATAGGAAGTGGTGCATCAGGGTGATCAGTGTTACTAAGTGTTTCATAAAGAAAGAGTTGCATTACTGGGTGCAAATTCGTGCTCGTTTACTTTTGGATCACCACATTTTGGAAGATTTACAGGTACAATTTAATAATTTGCATGAAAAGACATATTTATAAAGAACAAATTTCTGAAAGCGATATAATTTAATACAAAGTAATACACCTGTATTTTAGGTTTACAAGTGTATGGTTACCAATGTAAAATCATTACAAGTAATTTACGACGGAGTGAATGCATATGAAAGATGACTGTATTAGACACTATTTCCACTAGCGGTTATTTCTGCACGGTGTAGAGAAGTTGTATTTTATATCTACAAGCGGAGCGCTGCTAGTGTGAAACCGTGACAAGTGCATTGAAACTCATATCCCAATTTGTTTACACTTCCCTCGCTTATGCGTGAACTCACCTCCGCTAATGCACCTGCTTCCTTCGAACGCACCTCCTCGCTAACGTTCGGACCCCTTACTTCGCTCTGCCATGGCTCGTTTAGATAGCACTCGTGCTTTGTAGTGGTCACCTATCACCGGCTGGTTTGTGTTTTCTGCACTGTAGTTTTTATGCACATATACAGACGCCGTATTTATACGCAAATCGTAAAATAATTGTAATTTTCAACAACAATTGCTTCCAATCTCCCTTGAATTTTATCTCTGCTAAGTGAGATATTTTCATGTCGTCCAGCAGAAATCTTTCAGGAAAAAATAAGAAGGAAATTAGTGAAAGAATTATAATTTTTCAACAATTATTTCGATACGTATGCCAAAAGAACATAAACTTCAGATTCAATTTAGAATAGCTGACATGGCTATAAACACTTATCAACTCGTACTAGGTGACTATTAAAAAAGCAAGACTTCTTTCTAATCGAATCAGGACAGGCGTTTCCGTAGTAAACAGGTGCATCAGCGATGGTGGGTATGTGCATATACGAGGATACTAAAAAAAAAAAAAAAAAAAAAACTACTGAAACACAGATATGTGACACTTCTATCATCACTTCGTATACTGCGTGCTCATAGCATTTTGTTTCATCATTGGATCCTTATGGAGTGTGACTTGGGAAAGAGGACATTTTGCATTTCGTACTTCTACCTTGTTACACATGTGAGAGGTAAGATCCAAATTTAGATATTTCGGGTACTTAGGTGTTTTGGAGGAATAACGCCTGACGAGGTAATAACGCCATGTGCCCGTATCTCACACAGTTTACAAGCAATCAGCTAGGTGGCATATGCAGTACATGTGTCGTTACTGCTGAAACCACATGGTGGGTTTGCTGTTTATAGGCTCCATTGTGTCGAGCGTGAGTGTGGAAAGAGTGTGTTAGGAGAAGGTTGGCAACGTCTGTTGTAAAATTGGAAAGGTAAGTTGTTAGTGTCCTGACATTTATTGTGCGAGTTAAAAGTGTATATTTTGTATTTTTTATAGTTCATAGCTTATAGTTTGTAAATACAATGGCGACTAATTATCTTCCTCTCATGCAATGTGTGATTCACATTCCGAATGAGAAACATGAATGGTTGGGGTAATAACGCCTTTTCCAAATCGGGGTAACAACGCCACGTTTGTTTATTATTATTCGAAATTCTGAATAGTGATACTTAGTGTTGCGTCTGTCTTATGTTGTAGATGCCACGGAAATACAAGAAACGCAATCTGCGTACAGCTTGGCCCAAAGAGGTACTCGAAGCTGCCTTGACATCAGTGAAGGAAAACCAATTGTCTGTCACAGCAGCAGCAAGACTTTACAAAATACCAAGACGAACACTTAGAGATCATATTGTGAAAGGCACAACAGCAACCAAATTAGGAACAAAGCCTACTCTGTCTTCAGAACAGGAGGCCGCCTTGTGTGAAAGAATTATCAAGTTGTGTGATATAGGGTATCCTCTAACTTCAAAAGTGATTAGAAGTTCTGTGTACAAGTTTTGTGAGCAAAATAAAGTGGCGCATCGATTCAGTCGCGAAAAAGAAAGTGCTGGATATGATTGGTTGCATATGTTCTTATCTCGGCATCCAGAAATTGCAAAACGCAAAAGCCAGAAACTGAATCCAGGTAGAGCTGCGAAGCTGAATCGGGTTGTTGTAGGAGATTATTTTAATAAGCTTGAGAAGGTTATGACGGAATTGAATGTAATGAATAAACCTGAGCTTATTTACAATATGGACGAAAAGGGGTGTCGTCTAAATTTACAATTTGAACGATACGTATATGCAAAAAAAGGATCAAAAAATGTTCATATCGTAGGGCAAGAACATGGTGAAAGTGTATCCATTGTTGCTTGTGGTAATGCGATTGGACAAATGATTCCTCCAATGATTTTATTCAGAGGTGTTCGTATGAAGCCTGAATGAGTGGATAACTTACCTGCCGGGAGTGCAGTAGGTATGACGCCGAAAGGCAGTATGACGTGTGAAATGTTCATCGAATGGCTTGCCCATTTCTCTCGGTACAAAACAGCCGAGAACTGTCTTATGATCTTTGATGGTGCCAAAAGTCATTTAGATGTTTCGATTGTAGACGCTGCAGAGAGGTATGGAATAACGCTATTTTGTTTACCAAGTCAAACAACACACGAATTGCAACCCATGGACAAATCTGTGTTTGGTCCATTCGAAACTTACTGGGACCAGGAAGTCCGTATGTTCCTCAAACAAAATACAGGAAGTGGAATAACCAAACAACGTTTTGGACCAATCTTCAGTAGAGCTTGGGACAAAGCTGCCACACCCTCAAACTTAAAATCCGGGTTTCGTGCAACGTGTATTTTTCCCTTTCATCCAGATATTATTCCTGACCACGCATTTGCTCCTAGCCTCGTGACAGATTCATCCAAATGCTCTGATTTACCGCATGATGCTGCTGCTAGTGATAATGATGCTACTGGTTCAAGACATTCCACGTCAACGGTAGGACCGATTACAGCACAAGAAAATCTTGAAGCTGCGGAACCAGAAGATGCAAATGAAGATGAAACATCAACTTCATTCCATGATTTACTTCCAACTCCTAAAACATCAACACTCCGTAAACGACCAGCAAAAGCCATAAACAGCGTTGCCACAGTGGTGCGAAGAAACCTTTTTCAGCCTACAAAAGAACTTGGGAAAGATACGAAAGGAAAACAAATGCAGACCTCAAAAAGTTTGGATGATATGCCATCAACGACCAAGGGAAACTTATCGAAGCAAGCAGTAATGAAGAAATCGACTGTAACAAAGAAGCAGAAGCGACAGGAAGACGAATCGTGGTATTGCCGAATTTGCGATGAAGATCGAATAATAGACATGCGAATGTGTGTTATTTGTACAACATATGTACACGAAGAATGTGTAGGCTTAACCAGATATGACAAAGAAAAATTTGTGTGTCCAAAGTGTATGCTAGTTTGAAAGCAAAAACTCATAACTTACCTACCTTTATGACTTTTACGTGTAATAACTTATATTATTAGACCCTATCTAACGTAATATTTGCATTACATTATTTGCAACCTTCGTTACACTACAAGGAAAGGATCCCAACCGTGAGAGCTGAATTTAGTTCAAACTTTGCGAAATAGGTATTTCGATGTCTCTAAGAACGGTGATGATAGTCGTCTATAACAAAGTAGCACTGCACAACTATCATCACCATTCTTAGTGAAACCAAAAATACCCATTTCACAAAGTTTGAACTAAATCCAGCTTTCACGGTTGGCAGTCTCTCCTTGTTAGAAAAATTTGAATGAATTCATTCAATTTTGGCCTTTTTAAAAGTTTCTTATATGTTCATTTACAATGTTTATTTAGTTTATTGTGTTTCTTTTGTTTTCTCGATTTCATTCACACCTCATTTATTTAACATTCAAGTTTGAACTTAACTTATTAAAGAAAGTATGAACTGTTATAAACAATAAAGAACCAGGTATCACTTTGTAAATCATTATATGAAAACACAAGTAAGTGTTTTTTTGTATTTTTCAATCATTTTACGTTTTATTTAATATTTCCCTTCAAGTTGAGTATCTATTATAATTAATCTTAGAGTAAATAATGTTCATGTGTATGCCAAGTAATTAATATCGTGTTGTACTTTAGGTTGTAAGAAATTAATTCTATGGCGTTATTACCCCGGTACTATTGGCGTTATTACCCACACACGTGGGTAATAACGCCAAAATGTCTTTTTGCACAAAATGGCTTCCTCACAGTTTATTATTGCAAAGGGTGAGACGATATTTTTTTCTTGAATGGTGCAAAGACTATTCTATTGCTGAAAGCCTTTTCCACTTTTCTAAATGTTCACATATTAGTGTGAAAAATCAAAGAACCTTAAGGTGGCGTTATTCCCCCAAGTTACCTTTATACATTGGTATTATGAAATATAACACGTTTCTTCCGTAAAATTTAAAAACCTATGTTAACCTAAATTGGACAGCACAATATGTAAAGGGTCCATATCTTCTTATATATATATATATATATATATATATATATATATATCTATATCTATCTATCTATCTATCTATCTATCTATATATATATATATATATATATATATATATATATATATATATATATATATATATATATATGTATATATGCGTGTGTGTGTGTGTGTGTGTGTGTGTGTGTGTGTATGTATCTATGTATATATACAGTACGGCGCTAAATTCGTTGTACAAAAGCAGAGGAGTGATTCCTGGTAATAAAACAAACAAAAAAAGTTCCAATAAACATACGGCGAAATCCCTATCGTTTATGTGTTATAGGCTGCCGAAATCATGAAAAAAATGAATTTTAAAGGTTCATATTATATATATATATATATATATATATATATATATATATATATATATATATATATATATATATATATATATATATATGTGTGTGTGTGTGTGTGTGTGTGTGTGTTCCAGTGTAACTCTGAAACGGCTGGAACAACTCAATCAAGTTGATACACGTATTATTTACAATCTAGAAAATATCACTATGGGAAGAAGACCCCTAGTGCACCTAGGGTATGAGTCGGAGGAGGTGATTTCCAGAAATGTTAAAAAAAACTATCGTTATTAGTGGGGAATCCATAGTTTTTGGTATTGCTAAGATAATTGTCGATGGCATTTAACTCTATGTTTAGTCTCCAGTGGGGGTAATACCCCATAGCGTGTGTCTGTGTGTGAGAATAGGAGAACCTGTAAAGGTAATACGTACCGGGTACTTAAAGAGATGCCTGTTTTTATGAATAAATTTACTGTACAGTACTTCTTTTTGGCAAATAAACATGTACAGTTCGATTATCCGAACAAACCAGTTTTCCGAACACCCATGTCCCCCAATTACTTCGGATAATCGACGCTCTACTGTAATTAAAAACGACAGATATTAATATCGGATCCATGATTTTCGTGGTTACTAATATGAATACTAACACTCTCGACGCCGTTAAGTCCAAATACACCCCCTAGTGGGTTAAGACATCTATAGTACCCGAAAATGGGTGTGGGAAGGGTAACGCAAAAATAATCGAAAACGACTATTAGTGTCAAATTGACAGTTTTAGGACTGGCTGAGATAAATACTGACACTCCCAACGCTGTTTAAGTCTATGTCCATCCCCAAGTAGCAGAGTAGGTGAGGAGGGTTGAAAAATATCCAAAATAATCAAGAATAGTGTCTCATTCATAGATTTTTAGGGTCGAGGAAACGATTAATCCGTTTGAGATAACTTTTGAAACACGGTATTACCTACCTGAACGTGTTTCTTTTTAATTATGTCAATTTGATTATAAGTTCGTATTTTACGGAGTACAGTATTTCAAAGTTTATGCCAAAATATAGTATCTTGTGGATTATTTTCCTAACAATTTCATTGAAATGCTTATCCTAAGGGGCAGGGGTAAAAGTGGATCAGAAAAGGTAGAGGATGTTTGATGTCACAGCGTCCCCCGTGCCTATCTTTGCTCATTGTAAATTCTTAGGAAGTGGAGGGACGCCACACATATTTTCTGGAAATGGGGGAAGACGTGCCACTGCGTTCCGCCTCATTTTTACCCCCTGATAAAGAGAAAGGCGATTTAAATGTCTTCCAGACGCCTATTCTCTCCTTGCGAAGAACAGGCATTTCAGCTTGTGTGTATATATAGTCATTTCCTTTATGTGCTACTATAAAATTTAAAAGTGGGATACTCAAGGTAGTGAAACTCTAAATTTGCAAATAGAATACCATGTCAAAAGAAATTAGAAGAGATTAGAAAAAAAATATTACATTTATCGTCCTCTATGTATGTCCCCTGTTATGGAAAAGAATGTATTACATTATGTTATCGAATTAACTTTGAGAAGCTTCTCTCCCTGTTCAAATAGACAAAACAGAGCAAAATCTCCTCGGACCTTCGCTTCGTACACAATCCTATTTAATTAGACCATACCGAAATTTAAGAGTTGGGCCAAATGAATAGTAACACTTACGATCCCGTTTAATTGGAAGTTTATCTAATAGTGGGGTAAAACACCTCTAGTATTCTTAGGGCGGAATTGAATGACATTAGAGATTCGTAAACTACCGATATTACTGTCGAACTCAATTTTCGAGGACGCTGATATGAATACTGACACTTGTCATTCTATTTAACCAGCTCAGGATTTATGCTGTACCTATGTGGTGTATACATGTGAATTGTTTTAAAACGTTTATTTAACATATATTACTGATATATTTTTTTTATTCTTTAGTCGTACATGCATTGTGGGTCACAGGTGTTTTGAGAAAAAGCTCGTCAAGTTGGTGGGGGTCATGACGTTATCTGTTTGGTCTTCAAGAGTACAACGCAAAAGGCTAGGAAATGCTGTCTAAAAGGTTTTATGGAACCCAAGAACACATAATATGTCGTCAGCATGACCATCAAAAGATATCAGATAGATATTTTGCACACGTATTTCGTACACCACTTAAGATATTTAAAGCGAATTTGAGACCTGTACGTTAACATAGGACAGGTCCAGAGAGACCTAAACTTTTGAAAAAGAAATTTCTTTCAGAAAAATTTTCCATTTTCCTCGAATTCCCTCAGAATTGAAGGGAAAAAATATATATGAAAGTGACTACATTTGTGACTTAATTACTCTTAAACCACACGAACGATCTTGATCAAATTTTCAACATTCGGGTCTGAAATGTTTTTTTTTATCATTTTACTTTGACGCTGCAACATAGGGGGAGTGTGAGATATTCAAAAATGATCGAAAATGACTGATATTAGTAACGAATCCAAAGTTTTCGGGGTCACTGAGATGAACAGTGAAACTTCCGATACGTTTAACTGCAAATTTAGCCCTTTGTGTTCAAACTGAAACATATTCTCCCCGTGCGAAAAACGGTTATCCTACTAGTACTTTATATTTTTTGTAGAAGTAAAGGGCAGCCTGTTACAATCTTAGAATACGTATTCTAAAACTTGTTTTCTTATCCTTTGCATCCATAATAAAGATTTATTCTGTTCAATTTTCATGCTTCTAACTATAGTCCTTTGGCTGCATGTTGATGAGTGAGTTTCTTTGGCCATTTATAATAGTATAGAATATATAGTATAAATTATTTCAAAGAAGGAATGAAGGAACAGTATTTTGAGAGGCACTCTAGGCCAAATTAAGAGACGAGGAAAAGACTACCCTATAATGAGTTTAGCGACTCCGCAATATCAACATGCAGACCCATATTCAGGTATTTTATCTTCCTAGGCCCATAAAAATTTTGTGTACCAGCCTTATTCGTTGGTATTTAGCATATAATAATAATAATAATAATAATAATAATAATAATCATAAGTCTGCTTAAATATTAATTATCAATAGTCAAACTATCATAGAACACCAATTGCAAATAAAGAGTGGGTCAAAAATCACGAAGAAGTTATAACTGAAAAAACTTTTTAATTTATCATTAGTTTCCATTGATATTTCAAGGACTTAAAGACCAAAGATGGGAGACTGTTTATACTTATGTGTAGAATATAATCTCAGGTAGGTGCCTGCCATTATGGGCCTCACAGATACGGTCCCTGTATAGCACATGATTCATGACAGGGGTCAACACTTCTGGTCCGAGTGCTACATTTCTGCACAAATATGTCCTTGAGCTGCTGCATTGTTTGTGTTTTGTTCACATACATTTTCTCTTTCAGATAGCCTCAGAGAAAATAATCAAGCGGGTATACGGGCTTTCTGTCCAAAAGTGTTGACCCCTGTCATGAAACATGTGCTACTCAGGGGCCGTATCTGTGATGCCCATCATTTCGAATACCTACCTGAGATTATATTCCTCATATAAGTGTAAACACTATCCCAGTCTTGGTCTTTACGTTCCTGAAATTTCAATGGAAACTAATGATAAATAAAAAAAAAAGCTATTCACAGTTACTACACCTTCGAGACTTTTGGACCACCCTGTATAATACGACCACATTCACATACATTGAAAGACCAGCAACTGGGTGAGGTGAGCGTACAGAACTAAGGGCATGGGCTACACTGGCATTCAGTAAGGAATACCCTCAGCTTCTTTTAGCACCAGTAGCGCCGTGACACCACAACTAGGTTTCTCTGTGGTACCGACATTGTTTGTTACATTTCTCTCCGGTAGATAGCTTTTTGTCAGTGATACCAAACTGCAATCTCGATTCACTTTAAGATGGCGCTCTGAACCCGGGTTTCTGTAGCCAATGCGTAAATACAAACCTGGCTATAGGCAACCAACTACAGAATGATAAGCTCAAGGTATCAAAAAAATAAAAACGAACTTGGGAGACACACACTGTTTGCATGTACAAGACGCGCGGATGCATAACGTCCCACTAGCTTAGCGAAAAAACCCTGTTCTGCAGATCAAGATTAAGTAAGATATGTACTACAAAGCATGTTCTTAGGTAACACCAAGATAGGTAACAACAAGATGGAGTACATTTGGTAGCTCAGGATAAAATTCAATAAGTTTGCTTTCTGGGACACTGAGCCTTTGGGTTCTTAAGCTATAGAGCAGAAGCCATGAGAAGTAAGATGTATGAGACAATCAGAACATGCTCTGAACCAGCTTCGAGGATTAGCAAGAGCAAAGATCTGTTGAAAGACTCTGGTAACAGACACGTAACAACTGACGTGATGAATCTAGTCTAATTCAGAATAATAATAATAATAATAATAATAATAATAATAATAATAATAATAATAATAATAATAATAATAACGCCTACAAGTTTCTGCCCGTAGAACACATTGAGGGAGTTTCCGTATTGGAGAAATGCTTCGTTTGCGTGCTCCGAGAAGAAATGGTCCCCTTTGCCAGCATTTTGCTCTTGGTGATGGACACTTCCATAGAGTTTGTTATGCTCTGGTTCCTTCGTTCTCTCCTTTAGCTTACCAATATCTTCTGATTACTGAATGAAAGGATACACTTACCTCCATATTTGTTCTGTATCAGATATTACTTTATATATAGAAAGAGATCTACTATGAAGAGCGCACTTGCACACAGAACAAGAATTCCTGCGGCAAGTATTTTGTTTCTGGTATCTTTAAACATAATCATCTTCTCTCTTCGTTCAAGAATCAAAGCTCCGGCCACACCACACAAGAGGAAACCCAAGAACAAATAAGTCACCAACTAGATAAATAAATACACATATATATAATAGTAAACTTGAACTTAGTCTCACTTAGTTACTCATGAGACGAGACGAGATGTGCCTTTTCAAATGCCGAGACAAGATCGTAAATTTCTCAAGTCCCATGGGCAACATTAGTTAATCCAATCCTTAGATCTCAAAACTTATAGTGTTACATGATTTATAGCAGCGTTTCCCAACCGATGTGCCGCGGCACACTGGTGTGCTGCGAGTGGGCCGCTGGTATGCCGCGAGGAAATTGAAAAAAAAATATTAATTCTATAGCAATCAAATTGCGAGACAGGGAAAAATGTATGTTTGTATTTCACATTACTATGAACCTCTACTATGAATCTACAATTTTAAGTTTCATACTGACTTACTTTTCTGTACATTTTTAACGTTGAAAAAAAGTATTTGTTATCATTGTTATGACCATTATTGCTTCTTTATTGTTGCAGACAATTTCGTAACTTGAAATTTTGAAATATCATTCAATACTTTCGACAAAGCAAACGTGCATACAAATTACCTACATTTGTGTTTTAAAAGTAAGAGATTTGTTTGTTCGTTCATTATTTAGTGATCTTCCTTCTTTGTGAAGGGTTGGATACAGTTTTCGAAAAAGGAATTGTATTTTTAGAAACCTGAGTCTTAAATTTCATTGCAATTGTTGACAAGTTTTAAATTAGAATGGAAAATATGCATAATGATTTATCACGGGGGAAAACCAGTAATCGAGCTTTCTTCTCTGTGAGATCAATAATCACAGAGAAAAAATACCACTGTATTTTATATTTAGAAATAATAATAATAATAATAATAATAATAATAATAATAATAATAATAATAATAATACTATCTATATGAGTGTGCCGCAAGAATACAAGTTACACCTGTAGTGTGCCGCAAGTTCAAAAGGGTTGGGAAACTCTGATTTATAGTATTAAAAAATCTATAAATTGATAAAATGATTATACGAATATAATACGTGAAATGAAATCTTTAAGTTTTACATCCCACGATTATACCGGCTAGGCTAAAGGAGATGGTGATGATGAGGGATGAATGAAATGGTGGAATGAAGAAAGTGGAAGGAAATGGGACAACTCCGAGGAAACCCACACACACGGTGTTTGTCCACCACAAAGTTCACGTGGTGGGAGCTGGGATCGAACCCCGGGACCCCAAGCACCAGAGGTGAACGCTCTACCACTTATCCAACGCGGTTTACGAATATAATATAGAGCGGCTATTAACGTTTAAAGATATACAAGACATTGCACAATGTACGTACCTCAATAATAAATATGGTTTAAATTACGTTCTTCGCTTTTCTCTAATGACGTGGAAGCATTCTAAAGATATGCCACATTGACTTGATCCCTAGTCTTCCGTTGCAAGCGCTGCTATCGACTGAAGGAATTCCACTCGCTTTCTCTCGCTTAGCAACAGCTGAGCCCTTATTGGCTCAACGCGTGGGTGTGTGAGGGTGTGAGCTTTAGTTCGCAATTTTGCCATGGCTCAAGACATTTTGGCAGCACAATAATAAACTACTGCATGAAATTAAGAGAAAAATCAATGCATGAATTTGGTACATAAATTATAAAACGAAACGAGACAAGGGAAGCATTCCAATAGTCGAGATGAGGAGATAATTTTACTCATTTGTGAGACAAGACTAGAAAACATTATTTCTCGTCTCATTTGTAACACTATCTGCACTACATAAACTGTAACATTACTTCAGACCCTGTAAAGAATCGCGTAGCAACTGGAGCAAGTTTTAAACTTACACCAAGTCAACGGCAAAGGTTTACTTAGTCCCATGTGAAGGTGGATACAGTAATGTTATCGGTTCCTGGCTCATGTGCTCTAAAAATGACACCGACGCGCAACTACGTTATTCTTCAGGTCGAAATAAACTGAAAATGATATATCATGGTATACCCTCCGCGGCCTCCATTTGCCGCTATGGGGGAATCAAAATTTCACTATCTGGCAATGTCGCAGAGTAACTTGGAATCATTAGTATTAGTATTGGTCTATGACTCCATCAAGCAGTTACATTGATTTTTACGGTAATAGATGGTGCTAATGTCAACGTAGATCGACTTTAACTGGAAAAATCGATATAATTATTTGAAAGATTGATAGTTCTTCTCTGTGGTTCTATACCTGCGACGTTGTCACATAGTGTAATTCGCGTCTCTGAACTAGGACCCGAAAGGTATACAATTATATATATTTTTTGCTTTATTTTGACTTGTAGAATAGTCCTCTTGAGTCCGTGGGCGCCATTTTTAAAATACCCGATATATATATATATATATATATATATATATATATATATATATATATATATATATATATATATATATATATATATATATATATATATATATATATATATTGAATTCTCAAAATAGTCCTAGATATATATTTGATTATTTTATTTTTGCGTAGCTGGGTCCACAGTTGGAGACAAAATTTTAGATCTCGTTCCGCTAACCTAAGAATATAGTGCATTGGGAAATGAAATAACCAGGCCCGTATCCACGGGGGGGGGGGCAGGGGGGGCCGGGCCTCCCCTAAACTTTGGCTGGCCCCCATAAAATTTCACGGTAGGCTTACAAATGAACTACAATATGGTGATGAAGTATAATATGATTGGGTCGGGCCCCCCCTAAATTTTGGGGCTGGCTTCGGGCCTGGAAATAACATTGAATTTTAGTTTGTAACTTCCCACAGTTTTGCCCTTTAAGTACCGTTGCCCACGAGAGGAGACGAGATTGAATTTTCTTTACGAGAAATAGTTTTCAAATAAAAACAAATACGTTTTCGGAGACGGAGAAAGAGCTTTGATATCACCCTTCCGAGACGAGACATTCTCAAATTGCATCTCGTTGGCGACACTACCTTTAGCTAAGAAAGACGAATGATGATTGGAAATGATTGATTGTGAATAACTGTTTTGCTCTCACAATGAAAATCGAACCTATTCAACAATGAGAGTATATGAAACATCGACCTTCACCTTAACGTGGGATCCGAAGCACATAAGCTTTCACCGGGAATTTAACTCAGGTCTCCCACGCCAAAACGCGTACGTTAATTACGGTATATATCTACGAAGAGTACTCGAGATTAAGAATTTATTTATCTTGAAGATTAACAATGTGTATTAGAAATATGGTAATTGTACTTCTTACCGCGCCTTTCGGTAATTGCTGATTCACAATAATGGCGAATATGAAACCACTGGTCATCAAGGTACTTCCACTTAGCGCCACCCATACAACTTGGTAATCACCATAGTAATACAAAGCAGACAATACTATGAGAAGTCCCTGAAAGAGAGAAAAATGTCAGAAATATTTCTAACGCTCTTCAGCTTCAGAGCATTAAGAAAAGTACAATAATTATTTAGGAGGATCGAGAACTTGAATGCGAAAGACATTTAAGGTTATGCTGATTACGCATGAGTTGCCAAACAACACTGTTGGTTTATAATTGGGAACTGTCTGTCTAAGCTGGATAGTAGTTGTGCCTTTAACATAAATATTGAGATATTTTATGACTTAAATAGAACACGTACAATGTTCTTTTGAATCTATGATAACACAAATGAACGTGTTTTACTTTATGAAATGCTATGCCACTACCATCACTGATATTACGTGTGATGGACGTGAGTTCGGATTATCGCTCCGCAGCGGAGTTTCCATTCAGGCAAGCAGGTACAAAGTATAGTCATGCGGAAATTAGTCCATTCCTGCTATGCTTTCCAATGACTGTTTGCGTCCAAGGGTCGTTTTAAACAATCCAAAGGCACAGTAATCTATTGGGAAGACGTCGAGTGACTTAGCAGAGATATCCTTGTACGGGACGATATGCATTTCTTTTGGCCACTTTATATCCGCCAAAAATTGTCGGATGTAAGCAGATATATGTCTTGACTTGTTATTCTGATGCAATCATAGTTTATGAGAACCTGCACCGGCAAGCTGGAATTCTATGTCAATCAGCGGGATTAGGACAGTTGTCTGAAACCGCGTTGATTTTGACACTTTTAACTAGGAGGCGGATAATTAACTTGCCATTATAACTCAATCCTACAGTGATAACGAAACTTTTTAGTATTTCCTGATATCATGGTTCAAGATATTTCTCTCCCCTTGGGTGGTAATATATTACCTGCACTTATTGAAGTCAGTCAGATAAACGTGTGCCTCATCTAAAATGAACATAAACTTTCATCTTTCACCGGCAAAGTAACGTTCATACAGCTGTCAGCTAGAGATGCAATCAAGACTACACGAGCTGTCTTTTATCGTATGCATTTACAAAGAGTATTCTTAATTTTAATTTAGTCTCGAGTCGATAAACGTAGTATCTGTCTCATCTCATTCTACAGTAGTCTAAAAGATCAGTTTGGAACGAAACGGCGAAAGTGAAAAGTATTCTGGAAGAAGTCTTGTAGAACTGGTGTGTAAGGAGCCGTAACATCGTCATTGACCTAAATATTCATCAACAAATAGTGATAGACCATTTGAAGATAAATCGCTACAAATAAAAAAATAATAATAATAAAAAAATAAAATAAAATACTCGACGGTTTGGATCTCACATGATCTGACTCACGAAGAATTACTCGGTCGAATTTCTACTGAAACCTAATAAACTCGAGTCATTTATAAAGCGGATGCTCACGAATGATGTAAAGTGAATAGTCTACTATAACAATGTGCAAGAAGATTGTAGCCTAAATGAGCGGAAGCTCCAAGTTCTGTGACAAAGCCCACACTGACTCAAGTTAGGTTATGCTGTGAGTTTAGTGAAACTGGAATAACGTCGTGCAACAGGAGATGCTACTACCAGTTAGATTCGGATCTCTACCGTGGATAACTACCACTTGTGCAACTAGCAATTCAAAAGAAACTGTCAGAATTGATGAGTAGAAAGCGTGTCGTATAGTACGTTGATCAAGACAGACGACATACATATTTAACAACTCTACAGAATTTGCAAAAGCTTGGCAGTGAGGTTTTAATACATTGACCATATAGCACAGTCTTGGCACTGTCAGACTATAATTTGTTTTCGTCCCCGCAGATTTCTATGAATGGTGTTAAGTTAGTTTGAAGCGAAACTACTGTCACATTTCTTTTTACCAGAAACAATGGAGGCTATATAGGAGTATAGTGTTGCCGATTAACGGCAAATGAATATCAAATAAAATGGTGCATGTGTAGTTTCGGCAGTAAATGTCTTCTCAATATTGACCTCCTCTCAATACCTTTTAGACAGTGTGATATTATCCAATCCTAACGTACGTATACTCGACATTACTCTTGATGTTGTACGACGCACTATCCCATTTTTGTTACTATGTTAGAGTGATTAATTAATTGTATTCCAATGCCTCTCTACAACATCATTTTTATATAAATGGGAACTATAAATGTACAATACGAAACAGAACTCCAGTTTTAATTCGAGTTAAACACTTTCATTCCGCAGAAATCGGCATTATGCACGGAATTATAATAGAAACAACGTAAATATTTCTTCATTCATTCATCTCTACAAACGTTATGATTTTGTCACTTCAAAATGCATACCAAAATCTGAATGAAGTGTTTTTTTAAGATTCTATGTTACGAGTTTCAAAGTTGATTAATAAAAATTTATTGTCCTTTTCATCACGGATTCTATATGAGACGTGAACTCACAACTCAACGTGGTGTCCAAGGCACATAAGTTCCTGCCGCGAATCGAATCGAACAAAAGTTTCTCGCGTTCAAGAGGATAATAATAATAATATAATAATAAAGACATTCAATACCCTGTTTCCACTCTAGAAGTCGTATAATATTGTTTTACTTCGTATCTTGTTTTCATTTTACAAGTGGCATAACATTGTTTTCTAATCCAATTTGAAAAGAAAAGAATTGATGAAGGTAATTCAGAGATATGTTCTCAGTCTCCGTGTTAGAAGCACATAATAAGAAACAAAACAAAAAATCACCCCTACAGGATTTGAACACGTTAAACTATTCACTCAGCTTGCTGGACCATTTCGTTTATCTCAGATCTGTTTTGTGTAATTTGATTTTCTGTTAGATAATAGGTTTTATTTACAGTCAGACACGACTGAGTTTGCTGCGAGTAATTGGAAATTACAATTCGTGCAATCTATAAGTATATTTTTCGCAAAGCTCACATTTCCCTTCACGTCATAATAATGCCGTAAAACAACTTGAATCTATATAATGATAAGGTTGGAATGATAGTAATTATACATCATTAATATGATTACAATAGCAATATCCTAATAATAATCTTTGATTAAGCAAACTATGTACCTCAACTAATTGTCGTCTCCTCATACGACCTCAGTGGCTTGTCGAGATATGCATGAAAGGATTTTACTTAGCTGAAAATTTATGTGCAACCTCATGAAGCTGATTAACGCAGAATGTGGTTACCATAGTGAATTTCCACTCAGGAGATTGGGATTCGAATCCCCAAAGGACTGTCAATTTTAATCCATACTCAGTGTGATGATTTCCTTTGTAGAAGAAAAGAGATGTTCGAATGACGCATGTATGCAGACAAAGATTTAGACTTATTTCCTTCAATGTGCCAGATTTTAGATTTTGAATTTAACTGTTTTTTTTAACTCGTATATAATTAGTGTTTTGTTTTTTTTCTTCTAATAAGTAGTATGTAGTGAAATAATACGAGTTATAATATCTTTGGTGTGTGGCATTAATTGAATAACACACACCAGGCAACAGAGATCAATCTTAAAGTAGAGAACTTTGCAGCTTTTCAGGAACATCACACGACACTATAGCAAAAAGACGTTGTGTGTGATCGTCCCTCAACCATTCTAGATTGCCAGTGTTGCAAACCAAGTGTAAACATAACAATGTTGGGAATGACATGTGTCTTACATAGTTCTCATCGTTCGGAACCTGTTTTGCAATTTCTCATTTTTACACTTGGATGGCAATACTGACAAACTGGGGTCCTTGTAAGAAGAATACGTCCACAGTGTATTTTCTCTAGTGACGAATGATGTTTGTGCCACGGTTCATAAATACATCCAGTGGTACAGAATCCATTTGCCACACTGTATTTACAATCCGTTGGTAACGCTGACCAAATGGGTACGTCTGGATGCAAAGTGATATTATCAAACTCTTGCCCGAGTCACGTTCTAGCAATGAGCCGAAAAGGAACATGATGGGCTTAGAAGCTTATACGTGATGCATCGCAAGATTCATTTTTGCGTCTGTCGAATATGCCATACATAGGGTCACAAACACCAACAAACTGGCCCCTTATAAGGTCAGGCTGCGGGTTTGCCCGTGATTTGAAAACGATTTCGTACTTCTCATGGCAAGAGCTTCCAAATGATATATAAGTTTTCCCCAGATACTCGGTCCCGGTATGGAATCATCGCTATTTAGTGGAGTTATAGTTGTCAGAAGTTCGAATACTTTTATCGCTGGCTCTACAACAGTATGGTGTGCGTATAGTAAGCACAATAATAAGAAATGGAATCATGATATGCCAAGCTTTAGCCATCTCAATATGACTATATGTTCATAAAATAAGACATAATAAACATTGGCAGCATAGATCCGTAAGAATCGATGAAAAACGCAGTACCACGGCTTATGAGAGAGATTGCCATGCCAAAATAGCCAATTCCTACGTTCTTTTATTGACGAGCATAGACTCTGAAGAATCGATACAAAAGGCGATACTGTGGCATAGGAGAGAGGCTGTGATGCCTAGACAAGTTAACTCCTACATTCCTTTATTGAGTGCTGTTATCGGTACGATAGACTACATTAGGAAGACAACACACTGCCACTGGGCAAATCCTGACAAATTTTGAAATTTCGAAAAATGTATGCGGACCAGAATCTTTGCTCTCAACTCGTGAGTACGTCCTCAGAAATACTGATAAATGTTAACCCTAACAAGAAATAAGATATTATACCAGTGCCGGACTGGCCACGTTGACTACTTGGAGATAGCCAAGGGCCCGAGGCCTGAGGGGCCTCGCAGGGATCATGAGGCACAGGACCTGATGCCTTGGTCGAATTTTCGCGGTTGCAAATGCTTTCTTGAGTCTTCCTACCAAAAGGGTTGCGAAAGCCTAAGTTCGTCTTTCCGAAAGAAGTCGTTTCGGTCCCTCTTCGCTCATTTCAGTACGGCCTCGTGAACCAGTAAAACTTCGTACTTAGAAAAAAGACCCCTTCTAGCCCGTAACGGCTCCGATTACGTTGGATTGTCTTAGTATTATTGTAACTTTTCTGCGATTTGTTTTGTACTACATATTTATTCAATACAGAAAATACGATTTTGTCACTTATCACGCTTTGTAACTGACGTGTTAAGTTTATATTTTATGTATATATATATGGAGAGAGAGAAAGAGAGATGGTTTCAAGGACCTGCGTCAAAAGCCCTCAACCTGGCCAATCCGACACTGTATTATACTCGTAATAAGATGCATAATATACACTTACCAATTCGATGAATCTGCAGATAGTTACTGCACTAACAGCCATTGGACCTCTGAAAATTAAAAAAAACTGTAATCTTAGTGACGATAGAAATAAAAATATTTATTTTTTTTAAAAATGTAATACTATCTGTTAGATGAGTCTTTCTGGTCTGCCAAATAGCCAACGGTATAGTAGAAATATTTGGAATAGATGGAATATATCACATCTAAAATGTATTGAACCATTGGTGGTCAAAATTGGGAAGACATTTACCGTAATTTGAAAAGAATGTTATGGAACTTCTTACCCACCATTTTGTTCGATGATCTGTCATATTTTCGATAACACCATAATACCGTTGCAATGATTTCTTGTTAGAAAAATGTGACACAACTTTTCGACAAGCCTCCATTGGAACTAACGTAAAACAATTCAGGGAGTTCTGCAGATAATTTCACAAATGATAGTTGGCTTGGCTATATGGTAAATGCATTAAATTCTCCTAGCTAAGTTACTTAAATTCTGATAAGTGGTTAAAAATGTATGCCGTCTGACGTTGTCAGTATTGTATACGACACGCCTTTCTGATTACCAATTCCGATCATTTGTTTAGAATTGATAGCTGAATTCGCACTAGTCGTCGACAGCACAGGTCCGAAAATATTGTCCTGCTCGGCAGTAGCACCACGTGATGCATGATACCCTTCTAATCTCACCAAACACAAAACATAACTTTCTTGGGCGTCAATATGGGTTTCAAAGCAATTATGGACGTCTTTTAGCTTCGACCATGATCCTCTTCGCACATTGTTGTCATGTGTTATTCAATTTTCATCGCTCGTTAGAGTTCGTTACTTGTCAGTAGAGATTCTTAGATAGCAGTTAAATCGAATGTTTCTTTATCTTGAGTGCCCCAAACTCAAGCTTCTTTTAGCAGCCAGATTTTTCCAAATGGTTTAATACTATTTAGTGATGAATGTCTACGCTTTTTTAGTAATAATACGACTGCTTACGTCCCGGTTCTGCTCGACTTTTGCCAGAAAGTGTCCATTTTTTTCTGTGATTTGTCGCCTATGACGAGGAATATCTTAGAAATGAATATTTGTAGAATGATCATACTGGCCGGGAAATCAGGGAGCAAGAAAGGAATGGAGAAGGAAGAAAGCAGCCTGAGACCTGTATGTTAGGTACCAACCCGGCATTTTCCTGATGTAAAGGAGGAAAATCCAGAAAAAAACTCACTCAGGAAGGCTGGTCTGAAAACAAAAACTGGGTTACTTTTCCGACTAAGTGTCCCCAGTGGAAACCAAACGAGGTACTGCTACGCAGAATCACTGATAATAGTGTGAGGATAACTAAATAATATCATGACAATTACGAAGTTCAGGGCTTCTGTTATCTGACTGACCAACAGGGCATTTCATGATTGGAGAAAATGTAAAAGTCCTGCAGAAACCAAAGATAGGCTATAGTGCGTACATTAAAATATAAAAAATTATGTTGGTTGCCAAAATTGATAGCAATCTATTACCATTTTGCTCCATGACGATCAAGTGAAAACTGAAAATTGTCTCTTTCCAGCACTTCTAGTCTGGACAGAGGTTTAAGAAAGGAGATGGGACCTATTTTTGGGACACTGACTCCATAAAAATAGTAGAACATTTCCTAGTATGTCTGATAGTTATGGACAGACTAATATAAATATACACTGATCAGGCAGAACGTTATGATGACCTATCTAATGTTTGAATGTCCGACTAAGTACACAAGGCAACTACTTGCGGCAGCAGAACTCAGAGGGGCCGCAAAAGAAAAAATAATTAAGATTTGGAGCGATTTCATTAGTGGACAGCTTACCATAGAGGATATAATGATGGGCATGGGGCCTCCGGCCATAAATTGACTAGAGCCAAGAGATGCCTAATTCTGCCAACGGAAGTATTTCCAATTTTGACTCGCAGGACAGCAGCAATGACACCTTGGTAGGTGGCTGGAGAAATAGCGCCACATTTGCACACACAAATAATTTAATTCCTGTAAATTACACGATGATCTGGAGTCTGATGTTCAATAACATCTCAAAGTGTTCAATTGGGAGAAGATTGTACAAGTTTAGGGCCTATTGTAGCAGTTAAAATTCACAATGCTTGTCCTTGAACTAGTAAATCCCAACAAGAAGCACTTTTCTGCTAATAGATGGCATTTCCATCTGGAAATATGGACATTAATGCATATACATAATCAATAACCTGCGGTAACTACAAACCATCATAGGGTCTTCCACACACACTACTGAGACTGTGTAAAGGTCCCCAAAACACAATAGAGCTACTTGTTTGTAATTGTCCTGCTGTGCACGTCTCGAACAAATGTTTCCCAGGATGAATTCTGATTCGGCCATCGATGAGATGAATGGAATACCGTGATTCATCGGACCATGCAACGTTGTGCTATTGCTTGGCGTTAAATTACAATGGGTACGATGACGTGAAATTAACATTGGTGCACAAATGAGATGTCGTACAGAGAATCATATCTAACTGTATACGGTGAAATTGTTCTCAGACACATCCGTACTTTTATCCATTGTTAATGTCTGCTGTGAATTGTGCAATAGTTTGCGTCCTATTTTGTTGTACCAACCTCGACAATCTAAGACGTCTACCTTTAAAGAGGTATTGCCACCACATATCGTGAGGTTTAGTGTTAGTTTTACCGTCTTTTTCTCATCTTTGAAAGACACTAACCACAAAACTCGGTAACACCTGACAAGTCATGCTCTTTCTGAGATTTCGTTCCAAGCTGCCTGGTCATCATAAACTAGACCCTACACTGACAAGCATTACTCACAAGCATTACACTGACTTATCGAGTGAGAGCCCTGTCATCGTCTGGAGAGCGGCTCGGCTGTGCTCTGTGCCTCTCAGGTAACATCAACAAGTTGGTTCAAAAAGTATACCGGGTGTTTATAATGTTTTGGATAATCAGTGCATTTTTCCCCTCATAGAATTTTATCTCCTCCTTGAGAAGAAAAAATATCTCTGGTAGGTATAACTTTTTTCTCAGATTTTTCGAATAGCCATGGAGATTAAAACAAGGAACAACTTTTATTTTGTAGATGAAAGCACACTAATTACTTCTTCGATAATATAATATTAGCTGAAATACCCGTTCTGATCACGAGGAGAATAATGTTTATGTAGTATACTAATATGAGTGATAAGTCTTACAATATTTGCTCAACTGAAAGAGCAGGCGCGTACATATATATATGACTATGAGTGGCCGTAAGTACAAGCACAAACTGACGCAAGAGGTGGTGTAGTCAAGTCAAGTCAAGTCAAGTACTGTCATTTTCCTTTTCTATTGAGAAGGAAGGATATCTAGCTTTAAGCTACTTTATCCAAGGTAGTGTTTGTTTTTGTGTGTGTGGTTTAACAAGTCTGCTTGTAGTGGCACAGTGGTTTTTTTTTTGTTTTTGTCTCTTTTTTTTTTTGGTGTGTAGGGATTAGGTGTGTTTGGGTAGGTTAAATTGGGAAGGAGGCAATATACCAATTCTTCTGCTCTTCTGTGTAGATCGTGAAGTTGTTGTCTCGCCGCATCCACAGAGTCCGCACCAGTCCGAGAACCGACACTGAGTCAAAAACTTGTTGAGATGTTGATTATGTTGTGTTTTTATTCATTTATGCGATCAAAATAATAATTAGTTAATGCTTGAAGTATTGTTGTTGGATTTGGGTGATATTGCTGATCTTCAGCCATGTAATGTTTTTGATAGAAATCCTTTTGTCTTAGTTTTTCAATGTATTTGAAATTTAAGTTGTTTATTGTGATTTCTATGGGTAGTAATTCTGCTTGTTCATAAATGTTATCTATATTTCCTTCTATTTGCAATATTCGTCTGAGCCAAAAACGTTCCGTTTTTGCCACCTCAGCTATATTGTCCCTATTATAAATAGGGTGTCCATAGAGTAATATTGTTCTGATTAGTAATTTGTATATGTGGCTTTTAGCTTTTGGTGTTAAAGCTGTTTGGTTAATTGTATGTTTTAGTTTAAACATAATTAGAAGTGCTCTTTTTTTGGCTATTGCTATATGATTTCTGAGGTTCAATCGGTTATCTAAAGTGACCCCCAAGTATTTTGCATTTTTTGTTGGAAAAACATGAGTATTGTCTATGATAATCGATTTTTGGCGGTCCTTCCTAATGCCTTTTCCATTTGAATAACATAACAGTATCTGAGTTTTTTGCGGGTTTAGTTTTAAGAACCATCGATTGCACCAGATTTGAAATTGTTTGGTTTGACGCTTCAATCGATTTAATATGAGGGTGGTGTTGTTAGCATATGTCCAATATGCCGTGTCATCAGCGAAGAGTGCTAAATTGCACGTGTTGTTGTTTAAAAGTGGTGTATCATTCACATATAATATATATAATAGTGGTGCAATAGTTGTGCCTTGTGGGACACCTCGATTTAGATTGATTATTTCTGATAGTTGACCTTTCATCTTGATTCGCGTCTGACGCTGTTGAAGGAAATTCCATATCCATCGAATTATTGTTGTAGGAAGGTTGAGTTGCAGTAATTTTGTTAGTAGGCCGTCGTGCCAGACACAATCGAATGCTGAACTGAGATCGAGGAATATTGCTCCTACCTTAAGTCTCTTCTTAATAGCTTTCTCCAAATGACTATGAAGGCGTAATATTTGGTCTGTACAACTATGCTGTGGACGAAATCCAGCTTGATTAGGAGTGATTTGCTGAGTAGTGTGGAAATATCTATGTAGTCGATCAACCAATATTTTTTTCTAATAGTTTAGACATAATGGAAGTGAGAGTTATAGGACGGTAATTTGTAGACAGAGAATGATTTTTTCCATGTTTAGGAAGTAGAATGGTGTAAGATTGTTTCCAAGATTCAGGTATAAAACCTGTGCTAATGCTGTAGGTGAATATTTGTGCTAAGGCTTTTAGTAGAGAATCAGGAGCGTTTTTTATACATATGTTGGGAAGTTCATCCGGTCCGGGTGCTGTATTCTTCTTCTTTTTGGCGGCTTCTTTAATTTCTATTGGCAATATGTCTTGAAGAAGTAGTTCTACATTTCCAAGGTGTTCATCTGCTATATCTTGAGTTCGAATATCTTGCTTGTGCTGGAGAAATGGTTTCATTTTGTTAGCGAGATTTTGGATGGCTTTTTGTTTCCGATTTGTAGTGGGTGGTTGATTGAAGTGATGTTGTAATTTCTGTTGAAAAAATGCTAATTTTTGTTCTATGGTGAGCAAATTTTGTCCATCAATATTTGTTGGTATATCCTTACTGTTAGTTTGTTTGTATTTGGGTCTTAATTCTTTCCAGAATTTTGGAGATTTTTGCATATATAGATTTTTTAGATTCTCACACTTGTTGATTAGTTTCTGTTCTCTGAAACGAGTAATATCTTGTCTGATTTCATGATTGAGTTTGTTAATGATCCGTTTAGTATCTTGGTTTGGATTTTTCCTGTATAGTCTATATAAAAAATTTTTATGGTTAATTTTGTCAAGAAGGTGTCGAGGAATTCGTTCTTCATATGGGTTGATAGTTTTTGTAGGAACATGTTTTTCCAGAGCATCTTTTATGATGTGAGTGATTCTGTCATAGGCTTGCGATATTGAATCCTCATTGTTCTGTATTTCAATATCAGATAATAGTCGAGTGATATCTTCCTTGTATCCTTCCCAATTTGTCTTCTGATAATCCTTAATAGTAATATTATGTTGAGATGAAATTAAGGTATTGTTAAGTGGTATTTCTATGGCTCCATGATCTGAGGGAAGGTCATAATTGGTGTGCGCTTCTTGTATGATTGGAAGTAATTTACTTGTGATCAGAATTTTATCAGGGTTAGTGTCCTGTTCATTTGCTGTTTGGGCACGTCTTGTAGGTTTATCCTGTTTTACAAGGAAGAGAGAACTATTAGTAAGGTAAGTCATTAGAATTTTCCCATTTTTGTTTGTAATTGGATCTCCAAATAGTTGATTTTGTGCATGTAGATCGGCTAATATAATTGAATACTGGAATCTGGAGAAGTGTGTCAGTAAAGGTAAACTTTGAGATAGATCTTCATTAGGTTGGTTGTAGAGAGTAACCAACATGATTGGAATGTGAAGCTGTAGTGTGATAGCCAATGGAGTAGTTTTCTCGTCTTGTAGCCGTTTGGGAATGTTGTAGATGGAAAAAGAGACTTCTTTCCTTATTAGAATAGCAGTACCTCCAGACGGCGACTTTCTGTCATGGCGTACAGTCTTATAGTTTGGAATTTGTAGAGCGTTGATATTGGTTAATTTAGTTTCATTAATGACAATGACGTCAATTTTGTGTTTGGCAGCGTATATAGACAGTTCAAGTGTTTTCCTTCTTATACCTTGAATATTAATGAATAAAATTTTTAAGTTAGTAGATTTGTTGCGCCAGCGGTGAGAAGTCTTCTTCGGCGGTTGAGCCATTATGAAGCAGTAGTAGTTTGAGCAATGTATTCTTTAAGGTGATTTTTCTTGAGGTATCTTATGTATTTCTGCAAGAGGTGGTGTAGCAAACGAACTCTTTTTAACTCTGAGGCCACCACTCCGCCAGTTCCTTCAGTTAATTTTTATTGGCAGTGATGTTGACTGCTCAACAACGTCTGATACGTGAATTGTTACCGTAAGAATTCGAACTCGGGCATAACGCTGCGGCAGCAACCGAAAACATTTGTCATGCGAAAGTGAAAGGTGCAGTAAATCACAGCACAGCCAGTGTTCGTAGTTATCCTTAAGAGGCCTCATCCTGGCGAAATTAAAATACTGCTAATTTTACAGTATTTACAGTGTATGTGATATCTTCAAATAGATAAAAGATAATTGAAATGTGGAACAAGAGCGCTCTAGACAATATCATTTTACATGAGATACCGTTACATGAGATATCTTTTATCTATTTGAAGATATCACACAATTACTGCAAAATTAGCGGTATTTTAATTTTTCCGGGATGAGGTCTCTTAAGAAAATTTCCCTTGACTGACAAAATACTTTCCCTTTTCTTATCAAATTTTCCCTAGTTTGTTGAGTGTCCTATGGCAGAAGGCAGTAATAAGTTTACATATCTATATATAGACTATTGAAAACTTAAATAATTACGTTGTTTCCCGTGTTTCCCACGTTGTTTCCAATTACGTTGGTTCTGGAGAAACCTGGAACTAAATTAAGTATATGAAATATGATGCAGATATATATTAATTACCTTAAATGGTTTAAATATTAACACTACAAGAGCAATATTCAATTGAAATATCCTTCACTTAAAAACAGTATAGGCCTACTAATATTTTGATTGTCTTCTTCTTCCACTTCTTTAGTTTCTGGCACTGATATTGAAGTCAACACTCTTTACCCTAATGCAGAACAAAATAGTAAATTAGAATTTTACATTACGTTGATCCAACTTGCTGTGTGGGTAGTGACTCAGTTTAGGCAAACACAGATTTGTAAAATTTACGTATGTTATTTTGGAAGACTGATGTATAAGAATGCAAAATATTTGTATATCTGGATCTTACCTCTGACATGACTAATAATGTGGAATCTAAATGTAAAGTATGCTTTTATCAAGTCATATTTTATAAGAAACCTATGATGAAGTGAATTGCAATGTGTAGAGAGTGTACAAAGCTGTGCCATAGAAGTATCGCAAAGCTGTGCTACAAGCAAGGCATATCTTTTTAATGTTATATGAAGTGTTGTTCAACTATCTTCGTTTATGCTTATACTCACCATCGCTGACGCGCCTATTCCTTACGAACGCACACCGTGCAATCACTCTTGGTGAGCTCATGGCCTATCTTGGCTATATAGAATTTTCGGCATTTTAGTGGCCAATTAACACAAGGCCAGCTAGTGATTTTTGGACTGTAGTAGTTCTAATTTTACCAGCACAGATCCATTGAAATTCTCTTCTCCTCAGGTTAGCCATCTCTTGATTGGTTTGCTGCAGGTTTCCGGGGCTAGATTTTTCATTCCTTTGTATCTTTATTTCCCTGTATCTTGCATTATTTTGTCCGTATATTTCAATACGCGGTCTTCCTTTAGGTAATTTTCCTTCTACAATTCCCTCCATTGCCACTAACATGATTCCTCTATGTCTCATAATGTGCCAAATCATCCTATCTAATCTTTTCGAAATATTCTTCACTCTACTACTTTCCTGCTACTATTCCCAATATTCGCTCATGAATGTCTCCGACGCCGCAATTACTTCCCTGAAACGACAAAAAAATAAGGACTTTAGAACAAAACGGCATGCACTTTTGATGCACACCGCGTACCACAGCGTCAATTTTTAGGTTGACCAAAAAAGTTCGTTTTTCTCTACATTTTCGAAAACTATGCATGGAAATTTACATTCATCCTCACCATTATGTTCAGCTTAATGAATTCTATAATTTGGAACAGTATATATATATATATATATATAAGTGGAGCGTTCAATAAAGATGTGGCCTGACCCACTTCCATTTGAGAGAGCTGCTTGATATTTTGCGAAAAGCTTACTCCTTCTCCACATAGCCACCACGCAAATTTACATACTTCTCCCATCGGTGCTTCAATGCATGTATGCCATATTTGTAAAATTATGCAGGTTGCTCTGTGAATCATGCTGATGTTGCAGAAATGAGGTCCGCAGTTGAAGAGAAACGTTTCCCCTTAAGAAATCTCTTCAGCGAAGGAAAGAGGAAGAATTCGGACGGTGGCATATCAGGCGAGTACGGAGAATGCGGCAAAATTGCTACCCACAAGTGGCTGCTTGTCTCCTGGCAATGTCTGCATTGTCCTTGAGCAGCAGCACACCTTTCGACAGTTTTCCTCGTCTGAATGTTTTGAGTTTTGCTCGTAACTTTTGAAGCAGATCACTGTAGTATTGTCCAGTAATTCGGGCACTCTTAGAAACGTAATAGGTTATGATGATGCCCTCACAATCCTAAAAAGACACTCAATATCACCTTGGCAGCCGATGGCACCACACAAGCCTTTCTGGGGGGTGGTGACCCCTTGTGACACCACTGTTTGGATTCCATTTTTGTGTCGGCATCAAACGTATGAATCCATGTTTCGTCCTGTGTAATGGTACGGGAAAAAAGTCCTTTGGGCCACGATTGCAAAGTTCCAAACATTGTCTTGATGCTTGCACGCGCTGTTCCTTCTGGAAAGGTTGCAGCAATCTTGGAATCACCTGGCACTCATTTTTGACAGGTGCAGATAGTCATGGATGATTGTTTCGATGGACCCTACACTTATTTTGACCTGTTGGGATAGTTCCTGGACAGTTATTCGTCTGCCTTCCAGGATTAATGCCTCCACTTGTTTCAGAGTGTCATTTCAATGGCTGATTGAGGCCTTCCTGTACTTGGGTTATTTTGCACTGATGTCCGACCACATCTAAATTCCTTGTGCTACTGTTTCACCATGCTATAGGATGTGGCAACATCACCATACACATTGATCATCTCCTCGTGAAGCTGCTTGGGCGATTTTCCCTTAAAAAGAAGTAACGAATCACGGCTCTGGTCTCAACTTTGTCCACAGTCACATCTTATTATGGATTAGGATTTGATACAAACAAACGGTTTAGGTTAGAAGGCTGATATTTTGCAATATTTCTATACAGATAGGTACCATTCTACATTGTTAATATCTATAACCTATCTCAACTGGAAATGGGTCAGGCCACATCTTTATTGAACGACCCACGTATATATGTATATATATATATATATATATATATACGGTTTGTTCAGAAAGTAACTATACATTTCATAACTTGCCGTATTTTATTTTCCATAAACCACTTTAAACAACTGAAATTTAACTCGAAGCTAAACTTTAATGTCATGGAAGTTATAAGAGATGCAGGAAGTGATCCCCTTGCACTTGAAGACACAGTTGCACACGTTTCTGCATGTTCTTGAAGACGTTGTGCAGAACATCGGGGTGGCTGTGGATGGCCTATCTGATTTTGGAGCATTACGAATGCTTCCGGTCTTTCGAAACTTGGTGATGAGGTTCCGTACAGCATTGCGGTGAGGCATCTTCACTCCTGGGAACTTTGCTGCAAATGTAGCTTCTACTGCTGAGGTAAACTTGTGTCCATTGCGGAACACATGCTCCACAAGAAACATTCTTTGTTCAATCGTCAGCATGATGACTTGGATCACAATGATATCACACAAGACGTTGGTCTTCAATCAAACTGGACCTGTGAACAAATACAAATACCTGGTCAAATAGGGCTCAAATATGGTACAAATATGTTAAACAATCAAAAATGTTGTATTACTAATTGAAAATCATATCAGTTATCACTTAGCACACCACAACATGACACTGCGTAGTTACTTTCTGAACATCCGGTATATATATAAAAATATTTTCCCATAAAACGCTATAATTTGTGGTAGAATTTTAGTAAAACATAAAACTCTTACATAACACACATTTCCAGCCAAACTTCCTGTGTGGCAATTACTTGTTCATTGCAAAACCCTTTTAATCACTGTAGACAAACAGTTCGCGATTAATTCACACTACAATAAATTATCTAACCACTTCCTTCCATATGTCACTGTAACGTGTTTCACCGTGTTATATGAGGTATAATCATTTGTGGATGACAAGTTGTGTCTGGGCAGCAATCAATCATTCTGTGAGAGCTTTCATCTGGCTTATGTACTTGAGGTTGTAGAATCCTACTTAAAACGATACGCTAAACAATATATCATATATATAATGGATGCTGTTGAATCAGATAATACATTTCATACTCACACACAACGTGAGATTTAGTGAGCATTAATTTAATAGCAAACTACATACGCGTAGTTGTAAAATATCGTTTCTCATTTGATTTTATATTTTTCTGTCCAAGATAGACCTTTAACCCTTTCGAGACAGGGTCGGGAAAGTGGCACACAATAATGTACAGCTTTCTTAATCCTCTGCTGTGTGATCACTAATTAAGATATCAGGATGATTCTTTCTATGCCAAATATGGTTGGATCACAGTTTATTCTGATGGTAATTTTTTCCTGAGTGTCGAATTTCCCTCTCAAATTTGAGCCCAAAAATAAAAAAGTCGAGAATTTTTAAACTTCCACTTTTCTTTTTTTTCCCTATAGCTTCCTTCGTTTTAGAGAGATCTACACAGGACTCTCATGCAGCTAAAATTACAGAAGGTTATATGGAAGAACAAATGAAGAAGTTGAGGACGAGCAGTTCGGGTTCAGAAGAGGTAAGAGCACAAGAGATGCAATTGGATTATTAAGAGCGATCGGTGAAAGATTTATAGAAAAAGAGAAAGAGGTGTATGTTGTATTTATTGATCTAGAAAAGGCTTTTGACCGCGTAAATTGGGAATTGTTGTTGGGAGTTCTAAAGAAAATAGGGTTCGAATGGAAAGATCGAAGAATCATAAGAAACTTATACATGAACCAACAAGTAAATGTTAGAATAGGGGAAGAACTGACGGAAGAGACTGCAATTGGAAGGGGAGTTCGACAGGGTTGCTGCCTCTCGCTAACACTATTTAATGTTTATCTAGAAGAGATAGTGAAAAAGAGTTTACATGATGATGACTGCTTTTCGGTAGGAGGTAGAATGATTAGATGCATAAAATTTGCAGACGATATGGCGCTTGTTGCAAAATCTGAAAAGAAAATCAATAAAATGTTAGGAAATCTGAGGATGGGCTTTGAAGAATATGGGATGAAAATAAATGTTAGAAGGACAAAAGAATAACGAAGAGGTCTGTATCAAATATAAAAGTGGGAGGGGAGAAAATAGAACAAGTGACTAGTTTTCTATCTGAATAGTATTCCTAGTAATGACATGAAGTGCGAACGCGAAATAAAAGCAAAGATAGGAATGGCAAAAGAAGCCTTTAGGAGGAAGAAAAGTCAGTTTTATGGGACCTTGAATAAAGAGTTGACAAAAAGATTTATAAAATGCTTCGTGTGGAGTGTTGTACTGCACGGATCGGAAACGTGGACATTATGTGAAAGTGATGAAAAACGACTGGAAGCCTTCGAAATGTGAGCGTGGGGAAGAATGAAAAAATTAGTTGGGTTGAGCGGAATACTAATGAGAGGGTGTTAGAAATGGTGGGGGAGAAAAGAACACTTTCAGATGTTGTTAAGAAGAGGAAGAGAAACTGGTTGGGACATTGCCTAAGAAGAAATTGTATCATGAGGGACGTCCTAGAGTGTATGGTAGCGGGAAAAAGAGGGAGGGGACGAAGGAGACTACAATTAATTGATTATATAAAAACAGAAAGATCATACGTGAAGACGAAGAGGTTAGCGGAGGACCGCGGAGCATGGAAGCTTTTGAGGTGCTCGAAATGACCTGCCAGTAAGGGCAGAATACTTATGATGATGATGACATACTTAGGACTTGTCAGGTACATACCTCATATGGATACTTAATTGTTGAGACCAATTGGACCATCCCAAGATCAGAGTTGCCAACTAGGGGAATTAAAATTTCCTTATTTTGGAGTAGAAAAAATATTTTTTTCTTCTTCGAAATTTATGTTTATAAATTCGTGCCTATAAGTATGAATGCAAGTCAACTTACGCCAGTCAAACATCAGTCCCTATTGAACAAAAACAAGTGCAGATTATTCCAATTGGGTAATTAGAGGGCGCACAAAAAATTAAAATTTAGGTTCTGAACCCTGATTTTTTTTTTTTTTTTTTACTTTTCTGTTTACCATAATCTATTTTTTAAATTACAAGCTTTGTTTCCTAGATATCGACATGATACTTGTAGGATATACCAATAATGTGCGAAAGTTTATTTTAAGATAGACTGCTTCTGTCTGGTATCAGTGTTACCAGCCACAGAAAATTTTAATTCCCTATTTTAGGGGGGGGGGAAATTCGAAAAAAAAACTTGTTCCCTCTTGTTGGCTACATTACCCTCTTGTTCGTTATATTGGAACAAATGTACCAGTATCTGGAAGCCTATTTCTTGGCCTACACAACACATTATGGAAAGTTTCACTTGGATAATTAAAGGAAGTACAGTTAAGGTTTACAGTAGACCTTATTCTCTAAGTGGGAAGATAACTGATTTTCTTAGAATAAAATATTTTTAATGACATGCGTACTTTATTATATATCGTCATGATACTTGTAGGATACATTAGTGGGATACCAAAATGTATTTTAAGATAGTTTGCGACTCTCTAGTAGCTATGTCCCCAGCTACAGAATATTTTTAATTTCCGATTTTAGGTGAAAAACTCGGAAAATGTCCCACTTTTGCCTCTATAATTTCCCTTTTGTTGGCTACATTGGAAAAACATACCATTGTCTGAAAGCCTCGTCTTTGTCTAACATAACACAGTAAAGAAAGTTTCAATAGGAAAATTAGGGAAGCTGCAGCATCTGCATAACTGTTGATTTTTGCTTCTGAGGCGGAAAAAGTGTCAAAATTTCGTGTGTACGATGAGAGAGATTTTTTTCTTTCTCTCTTTGTATGGCAGCCAATAACTTCACGTTTTCACTGTGCGTTGTCGATACATCAAAGAAATGTTTTGAGGTGAACTGGACCCCTGTGGCAACAGTGGTGCAAGCTAAAAAAAAAAATCTTAAAATTCTGTTGTCCACAAGGTTTGTACTACTGAAAGTAATAGTTGGCTTTGTTATTTGAGCTCAAAAAGTTTCTACAAATTTATTAAAATACTTATATTAATTAACGTATTAAGTAATAACGAAGATAATATTGTATAAACACATTAAAAGAACGTAAAACTTTCGTCATTCATTTTCCTAGAAAACCAGGGACACTATCAACCGAACTCATACGATTGGGATGAAGTTTGGCAAGGTGATAGACCTTGATCTGTTGTATAAACATGTGAAATACAATAGTGTGTAAAACTTTTGCAGGTGTTGCATAAACATGTGAAATACACTAGTGGTAATACTTTTGTAGGGAATTTTTCGTGTTTGAATTTTTACCCCTACATTTCCCTCCATAATTTCCATCGCGTTGGCAACACAGCAATCAAACTTACGTCATAAAATTGCCACATCCTTCTTTTAAAAAAAACAAGGTCTTAACCAGGGCCGGATTTTGGGGTACGCACCGGAGCACACGCACCCCCTTCACTGTACATATAACACTATCTAAAATGAGAACCTAGTAGTGAAAAAGGAACATTTTCTGAAACTTTCTACTGTCATGTGTCCGTTTGAGACTTAAAAGAAAACTTAGTTTTGCAAAAGCAATAGTTTAAGTCGATTTTCTGAAGGTTGAAGGAAAAGGATTCACTGAACAAAGTATTATTCCTCATTCGCACCACAGATGCCTAAAGGCATTTAAAAACTTAAAAATTTAAATCAAATGTTGTGGTAGTTCCTGGTGCACTCCCCTTCAAGAAATCCTGGATCCGGCTCTGGTCTTAACCATATCAATCGAGTAAATAGTCTTTGAGTTATAATTCATTAAGTGAAAGTCTACTAAAACGACAAAAATGACCCTGTATCGGAAGGGTTAACTGATATTTAAAGAATATTTATTACGTTTATCTTATGCCCAACGAATTCATATAGAATTGTCATTATGCATAACTTTTAAACCAGAAGCTAGCACACTATAACATTTGTCGCGTTTGTAAAACAGTTTAAAGTCAATCACCAATGAAAAAGTTTGATCCCGATTGGGTGATTTTGGTTGATTTTTTTTTGACCTAAAATTAATCCACCTATAACTAGGAAACCGAAAACTTATACAACATAACATTTCATACGCTTATATACGAGGACAAGATATACCTGCATGCCAAGCATGATCCCGATGGGATGAGTTTGGTGTATGATATTTTGTTCCTGAAAATACGACTTAAAAATTTTGATAACCCATAACTCAATAACTGATAGCCTGTGCAACGTAATAGACTGATGTGCAATACTTAAGGAGGTACGTTTTGCATTCTGTTTACTTCTAAGCACAGATTGGTGAAACTTGAACCATAGATACAAAGTAGTGCTACAATATGATACAAAGAACAGAAAGAACAAACATGTGATTTGATTAGAAGAATATGACTAGTAATTCTATGCAGAAATAATAACTTAAGCTTAAGTAAATGCAACTCAAGATGCCCTTCTAGACATTAAGAAGTAAAATGTTCCTTAAAAGAACGTGTAATGAACACGGACAACGATATGTGCTTTGATACTTAACCCCATGTTGCTCACAAGGTTGGCCATGAATAGTTGAGGTATGGGGTCCTATTCTGCCGTGTCGTGACAAAACGCTGTAACTTAAGCGAAGAAGTTTTGCGAAAATGAGCCTTAAAGTTTTCATCCGAAAATGTGATTTGTATCGTATAGAACCAGTGTATCTGGACTTTGGAAACACGTGGTCACATATAATGTTACGTAAATGCATGTTGTGTGATTAACTTGGTGAAAATTGATTGGTTGACCATTATTGTCTAGTTACACTGGTTCTACACGATACAGATCACATTTTCGGATGAAAACTTTAAGGCTCATTTTCGCAAAACTTTTTCGACAAAGTTACATCGTTTTGTCACGACACGGCAGTATTCCTCCACCAGCATTGTAGAAAAGCTGCTGGCTGGTCCTTGATGTATAGGGACGTGCTGCAGAACGTCTACCTATATCATACCACGCGTGCTGGATGTGTCCTTAAGTCAAGGCAACGGTCAGACTAGTCCATTTGCCGAATATCTTCTCGTTTCAAGAGCTCCACAACCTGCGCTGTTCGATGCGGTCGAACATCATCATCCAGAAGGTTGAAATCAGGGATGACTCCATATCTGAAAACACGCATGTGTGGAAGGAGTACAGTGTCACAATAATGTTGACTGGTGAGTGTATCACATTCAATAATTATGTGTTCGGTACGTCCATGAAACATTATGCTTCACCACATAATAACATCTGGGCCGCCTAAACGATAATGTTCGACAATATTTCGAGGTTTATTACGTGTCCCACACTCTCTCCAGATGAGTGAACGTCTAAAATTAGTACTCAAACTGAATCTGTTCACGTCTGAAAAGAGAACGCAACCCCACTCTTCCTTGGTCCAGTCCAGATGTTCTTGGTACTGATGCAGGAGTATCAACGGAATGCCGTGACTGTCGGGAAAATAGATTGCACACATGCAATAGACGTACCATTGTAAAGCGTAAGATTTCACACCTTGCAGTCCTCTTAAATATGTTTGCTATTTTACCCGCTGTTTGACGGTAGTCCGGTCTTGCCTTTTGCACAATGTACAAACCGTCTGCTGCTGTAGTTGACCGTGGTCGATCACCACCTCTCTTCTACATTGCATTGCCTCTGGTTCGGAATCTCCCCATGCTCGTGAAACAATCCTGAGCGAATATCAGACTCCTGGGAAACACACGTCACACTTAGTTGTTTTAGATCACATTCACACACACACGCTGTCCCGTCCCATTAGTCCAACTGCTTCGTATAGCAGACCTGTTCGCCGCTATGATCACGTTAACGCCACGTCATGCAAGGAATTGCTCCGTGTGTAGGCCTAAGTGTAGAAGTCCTCTGGTAATATACTGCTGGTCTTTTATTCATTTCTACTGACTACACAAAATTTTATGTTACTTTATCTCCTCCATAAGTTTTACACACTAGTGTATTTCACATGTTTATACAACAGATCAAGGTCTATCACCTTGCCAAACTTCATCCCAATCGTATGAGTTCGGTTGAACTAATACGATGGGTAGTGTCCTTGATTTTCAAAGGAAAATGAATGACGGAAATTTTACGTTCTTTTAATGTGTTTATACAATATTATCTTCGTTATTACTTAATACGTTAATTAATATAAGTATTTTAATGAATTTGTAGCCATTTTCGGAGCTCAAATAACAAACCCAACTATTACTTTCAATATTATAAACATTTGGGACATACCACATTACAATCTCCTAAGGTCCACTGAGGTGATTCTAACAACATATCATTATCTATAGTTTCTATTCTAGTTTTTGTTAACTAAAAACTAATAAAACAAATTGGACGTAACCAATAACAGTGGGAAAAGTTACCAGAAGCGTCTCTATTAGAGAATTTCTGGTAATTGGTTCTTTGAAATGCTGTTTCTTGATATATCCGTATTGTATAAATATATAGGAGGCTCGGGTGAACATAATGCTAAGCGCTACTTCCGGTAAATTTGACTTGTTACATGGAATGCGTTGAAATTGTATTGTACTAGGGAATACTATGTAGGTAGTTTAATTTCAGAAAATTACCTGAAGATGTCAGAAAAATAAACTTGTTTCTTAGATGTCATTGCATTGAATTCTATGGGAATGTTTAATCTTCTTTTGCGATCTACTTGAAAGAGAAAATGTGACATACCATTATGTTTCCCCGAGCCACTCATATATATATATATATATATATATATATATATATATATATATATATATATATATATATATATATATATATATATATATATATATATATATATATATATATATTGGTTGTCTCCGTATCTTCTGCGTTCATCCAAGAAAATGGACTGCTGTATTGTTTCTGTCTCTTTCTTCGAGCCTTGTCATCCGGAATCTCCTGAAGATCGTTATTTAATTTCCTGCCGGTTTTTCCTCGTTCTGGCAGAAGAAGAAACAGAAAGAGGGAAGATATATTACGTGTTTGACAGACAACCTCGAAAGCAGAGGAAACGATAGTGAAAAAATAATAATAAAGTGAGGCGTAAAAACAGAAGAGAGAAATAAAAAATAAAAATTATGATAGAAGTTGGACGAAGGAACGAGGTCTTTTGTTAATAGTTTTCTTCAATAACAATTTATAGATAGATCTACAATATCCATTACTGAGCATTGTTTTCAACAATTGCCGCTAGGCGGAGACAGCAACGTGAAATGTAATTTTCTTTTTCTTCTTCTATTTTAAATTGTAAGAATACACACAACAACTTTGAGAAATGAGAAATAATGAGAAGTCTGTTTTTTTTTAATGTTCTTTCTTCCTAACAATATTACTCTTGAGAAATAAAAAAAAAATCTTTAGAAATTTTCAATATAGTTGCTTCATTTGAACAAACTCTAATTCAAGAAAGCTAAATTATCAATATTGTTTCCGTAGAATGTAAGAAAGGCACAAATAAGCTATAACAAATTACAAACTTGATATTGAACGATAACCGCGCTATCTGTTGAGATAAAATTGATACTGAAGAATATCCTTATCAAATCAGTGACGCCAATACGTGGGAAGAATTTCATTTTGTGGGACTTTTTTGACGATTTTTTCGAAAGAGATAAAATAAGTTTTAATCGAAATTGGCTAGATACAAGGTATTTCAAACCAACACCGATAACGTTTGGGAGATGATTCCTGAAACCAAGATAAGACAAAAAGTATAGACTAACCTGGGTGCACAAATGCTTTCTGTCGGAATTATAGGCTTCCGAAAAGATGAAAGAATGAACTCTAATGGTCCATAGCTCGAAAAATATGGATCTACCGTAGTCGGGTCAAGACTTCACATGTGCCCTATCCAAAAATACATGTTTCAGAATCCTGCGATACTCACGCAGCAAATTTTATAGGAGTTTTGCTATTGGCACATAGTTTGAAGTACTCACCAACTAACTGCATAAAAATTGTTGCGGAACTACCTCAGGATTCTGAAACATGGATATTTTTGTAGTGCACATACTAGTTGCTAAAAGCAATCTTGACCCGATTATGGTAGGTCCCATAGTTTTGAAGCTATGGACCTTTAAAGTTCACTTATTCAGATTTTGGCAGCCTATAACTCCGAAATTAAGCATTTGTGCACCCAGGTTGGTCTACATTTTTTGTTTTATCTTGGAGTCAGGAATCACCTCCCAAACGTTGTCAGTGTTGTTTTGAAACACTCTGTATATGGGATTTTTCGCATATAAAATTCACCCAACAAAAAGGAAATATATTTACATTTAACAAGTAATCAAAGAGTGTCAAATTAGTATTAATTCTCCAATTCTAACCAGAAGTATTTTTGTCTAGGAATTTCATACTACTGAGGAAATAGTTTGTGGAATATATGATAATCAAAAATCAACTGCAAAGGAACGATAATTGTGCTCTGGTAATATGAAATAATGAACAAACAAATACATGAAAGAAAGAAAGACATTAAATGAGAAACACATGAAGAAAAGAAGTAAAATATCAAACAATAAACAATCGACACAACCCGTTCAGGGTAGTAATACTTCGGGAAGTAACTTTTTTTGCACGCTACCCTTGCCAGCTGCTTTAAGTTGGTCACAAAATTTGTATCATCGGGGTCAAGGTGGAACAAAACGATCCCTGCGGGGCTTGTAACAAGTTATTACTACTACTACTTCTACGGCATTAGTGCTGTATCGCCGGATCAATTTGAAAATCGAAAAAAAGTCCGAAAATGTACTGTATTCTGTTATATTTGGTTGGATTACATTAAGTTACGTTAGATTACGTTACATTAGGCGTGCACTATTACTATACGGATCTATAGGTGTAGTAGTAGGAACGGGTTAGAAGCCCCGCAGGGGTTGGTTGGGTTCTATTCTCGACATGAAATGGGCAAATTAAAGATTTGCAAAAAAATTTTCTGTACATTTTACAATCTATGTGTCCGTATAGTAAAACAAGTGTGCCTCTCCGCGAAATAGTGCATCCACCTCCACATACAGTACCGCTTACAACATCAAAAACAACGAACAAATACAACCACTTTCTTAACTTTTACTGTTCCCTGACTTTCAATCATTGTTCCTCACAAACTTAAATAAATTCTCAAATTGACCCGGTAAATTTGCTAAAAATGGTCCGGCGATTCAGCACCTAACCCACTACTACTACTACTACTACTACTACTACTACTACTTCTTATCTGCGCAAAAGTAAGTAAATCACTCTTTTTAGTATTATTTTCATCTTATTTTGATGGAAAAAGTGTTATGAAAATTTTAAAAAAGCTTCCCTTGAGAAGGGTTTGAACCCATGTCAAAAGAGATTTCCATTACGATAGTGCTGCCAAAATGTCTTGAACCGTGACAAAAATGCGAACTAACGCTTACACCCTCACACACCCACGCGTTGAGCCAATAAGGGTTCAGCTGTTGCTAAGCGAGAAAAAGCGAGTGGAATTCCTTCAGCCGATAGCAGCGCTTGCAACGGAAGACTAGGGATCAAGTCAATATAGCATATCTATAGCACGCTCAGCCACGAGGACCGACAACAGCAAGCGTTTGATTTCTGCTATATATGTAACGTACGTGCCAAGAAATGGATAACGCGAACCAATCAGAACCATGTATTTAGTTCCTAATTCCGGGAGCACTACGTCTCTAAAAGAGTCCTCAATCAACTTCCAAAATTTACTACCCAAAAGTGTGGAAAATGACGTTTTCCTAGTAAAGTTAGGCTCAGTAAGATGTGGTGGCACTAGGGTGTGATGCACACACTGCCTTCGATTAAGGAATACTTATTCACAATCTATTTTATATTCGTGCAACATAGGACACTTTAATTTCAAATTTTATTATTATTATTATTATTATTATTATTATTATTATTATTATTATTATTATTATTATTATTATTATTATTATTATTATTATTATTATTATTACATTCTAAGGTGTACCAAATTGAACATCTATATATTAGAGTTTCTTCGCATAACAACAGGAACTACCGATCTATTTTATGTAATGACAAATTAATTGATACTCCACTATTTTTTAGTGTAGAGAATATAAACTAAAAAGTCTCTAAAAATTGATCTATTTAATGTAAATTTTGCTCTACTTAAAAAACAATATTTAGAATGCATTATCAAGTAAATATACAAATTCGCCGTTGTTCCGTCTGATATATTGTCTATAAAATTCAATTGTCTTTTGTTTGATTTACGTTTATTTTTTATCTAATCATGTTCTTTGTGATATATATTCTTTAGAAATTTTATTTAATTTTATTAGTGTTCATTACATTTTACATTGTTATACATTACATCGCAGTTTTCAATTTAATAGATACTTGAACGGAGGTAATGTTGAAATTTTACTTTGTAATCTAAGCTTGTAATAAATTAGTGTATAACATATAATTTGTATCTGATTTTGTTAAATTTTTGAATGCGTCTTCTACCAAGGAATTTCTCATATTTTGAAAATATTGTTTAGTTAAGTCCTCAAAACGGGATCTAAAGAGGATCAATGAAAGAAAAGCGAGGTGTGTCACCTACAGTTGGCACTCCTGTGTCCCTTTGTCTATAAATATACCACATTGACTTGATCCCTAGGCTTCCGTTGCAAGCGCTGCTATCGGCTGAAGGAATTCCACTCGCTTTCTCTCGCTTAGGAACAGCTGAACCCTTATTGGCTCAACGCGTGGGTGTGTGAGGGTGTGAGCTTTAGTTCGCATTTTTGCCACGGCTCAAGACAATTTGGCAGCACAATAGTCATATCGAAGCGTCCAAGGCCATTTGAGTGAATACTTCCGTTGGAAGTGCATATGTGGTGGCGTCTGTCGCATAGAGAATCTGAAAGAAAGTTTCGGTATCTATTGTTAGAACAAAAATTGCTTTCTAAAGGGGAGTAGAAGATAAACTTAAGGTTCTGCGATAAGTATTCTTAGCTCAAATCGAACCACATTTCTGTTGTTCATTAAGACAACCATTATGCAACAATTGATGCAATTCAGTGATTTCTCGTCTTTCTCGATAGCTGCTCACAAACGTTATTCGAAAGGTTATGCCTTGTAAACAGGATCGTTTATAGGGAGATCTCATATAGTTGATCAGTAGAAAGCATTTGTTTCTCTTATGAAACATTTTCATTTAAAAAATAATTTATTTTTTACAATTTTGATCAGTTGTATAGATTTGTAATTAAATACGTCAGGACTTATTGTTATTTTAGAAGGAAAACTATCCGTCTCTTTCTAATAAAACGTGGATCGATTTAACTACCCATGAAAACATTTTCACAATACATATTGGATAACAAATGGATAATGTATCTAATTTCGTATTCTCCTTCCCCCCACTGATAGTTCTTGGTACGAGCTCGGAATGTCCGTGGTCAGAAGTTCATAGTGCCCGAGGAAAAGAAGACATTCCTTTGTGGAAAATGGTTTGCTTCAAAAAAAAAAAAAAAAAAACTTAAGAAGAAATGATCCAGTTCAGCTCGTGTAACAAGTGGTTCCATGAAGACTATAATAGTGTCAGGGGTAAAAAAAAAAAAAAAAAGTTCCTTTCTGGACAGTGCTTTGTTTCAGAAATAATTAAGAAGCAATTATTGCAGATGCTAGGAAATGATGTCATTAAAGGTTAAGCTAGTATTTACACCTTGCTTTCCATTTATTATTCATTTAGATTGTTTCGTGTATTCGTAATGTAAAAAAATGGGTTATAATCCACTTAGCAGAACATATGGTCCAGTTTAGAAGACAAATTGCTTAATATCTAGTTTTCGTACATGTTTCATGTTTTGTTTATTATACATTTATATTTAATTAGAAACAAACAAAATTTCTTTTATCAACAAATAATGTACTTTGCTATCATATGAGTGTGAAATTTCCTTCTTTGTATTATTTCTTTCCACGTAGCAACTTTTTCTTTTGAAAGTGATCCGAGTTTGAGGACTTGACTCTATATTCATATAAAAAGTTTATAACAATCACCCTGCATAATTAAAAGCTATAAAGGAAATCAATCCTCAGGAATACTTAGGTTTTTCCTGTAGCTTCGTTGCTATATATGTATATGTGGTACCTCATTAATTAATACAAAGCAAAGAACCTGGGGACAACCGGAAGCTTATTGCGGTGTAAATGTTTTAATGCATTATCATCAGAAATGATTGATTGTTTTCCTTTAGGATTAGCTACTCAGACATAATTACCATCGCATACAAAGCAACACCATGTGTGCGTGTGTGTAGATGACATCACATACTCTCACAGACAAAGGGGCACACATACAAGAAAATGGAATGAGTTCTCTTCCTCAGTACAGGAAGGGAGATGCCAAAACAATGAATTTACAGTCCGTATTATACAGTTGATACTTGAAAGCTGACAGACAGTTACTACCACACACAGAAATATACATTATCTACACAGAAACATAAATGCATCGCCATAATTAAGAGGAAATTCATTACGAATATTAATCATACAAAAGCCATTCTAAGCTTGTTGTTACGTCAATAACCAAGAAAACTCATTCTGGAATTCAGAATTAGGTATGCAGGAAGGCTAATTTCAAAGGAAAGGAAAGAACGTCTGTTTTTATTAAGTAGAATAGGGTAAATATTTCAATCTGGAGGTACTCTGTTAAACTCCATTTATATTACTGAGGAGAATAATGAGGTTCTACCTAAGTAATTGAACAAAATTTCCATTGATGTTGGAAAATAATAATATTTTAACACCTACTTCTCAGTACTAAAGAATAACTATTTCATTTAGCGTCTAATTCCTTGCAGTTAAAGAGTCCTGCTTCTTTTGCCACGTTACTCTTTGTACTAAAGAACTATTTCATTATCATCTAATTCTCGGAAATAATTTTGTAGCTTTTTCATTATACTTTGATATAAAGAAACGTTTCTCTTACCACCAAATTATCTGCACGAGAAATTCTCGTATAAAAGAACTTCTATACCTTCTACCACACTAAAGAAATCCTTTTTTTTCACCATCTAATCCTTTGTACTAATTCTTTTGCTCTCTGTTCCTAATACTAAAGAGCAAATATTTATTTTTACCACCTCATTCATTGTATAAACAACTCATAATTCTTTTACCACTTAATTCTTTACAGGGTGACCTATAATTAAATACATGATGTTTCAAAGACTGCGATAAAGAAACTAGCAACGTAACTTGAACATAAACACCTTACTCTCATTCCTTTCCTTACAAGAATTTTTAATTTCTGTTCTCCACGGCATGGTCCACTAATGCTCCATTCAAATAGATACATGTCTGGAGACGAAGAGCAATCATCCAAATCGATACATGTCTGGAGACGAAGAGCAACCATCCAAATCGATACATGCCTGGAGATGAAGAGCAATCATAAAAATCGATACATGCCTGGAGACGAAGGGCAACCATCCAAATCGATACATGCCTGGAGACGAAGAGCAATCATCCAAATCGATACATGCCTGGAGATGAAGAGCAATCATCCAAATCGATATATGTCTGGAGATGAAGAGCAATCATCCAAATCGATACATGCCTGGAGATGAAGAGCAATCATCCAAATCGATACATGCCTGGAGACGAAGAGCAATCATCCAAATCGATACATGCCTGGAGACGAAGAGCAACCGTCCTAATCGATACATGCCTGGAGACGAAGAGCAATCATCCAAATCGATACATGCCTGGAGATGAAGAGCAATCATCCAAATCGATACATGTCTGGAGATGAAGAGCAATCATCCAAATCGATACATGCCTGGAGATGAAGAGCAATCATCCAAATCGATACATGCCTGGAGATGAAGAGCAATCATCCAAATCGATACATGCCTGGAGACGAAGAGCAATCATCCAAATCGATACATGCCTGGAGACGAAGAGCAATCATCCAAATCGATACATGCCTGGAGACGAAGAGCAATCATCCAAATCGATACATGTCTGGAGACGAAGAGCAATCATCCAAATCGATACATGTCTGGAGATGAAGAGCAATCATCCAAATCGATACATGCCTGGAGACGAAGAGCAATCATTCAAATCGATACATGCCTGGAGATGAAGAGCAATCATCCAAATCGATACATGCCTGGAGATGAAGAGCAATCATCCAAATCGATACATGCCTGGAGACGAAGAGCAATCATCCAAATCGATACATGCGTGGAGATGAAGAGCAATCATCCAAATCGATACATGCCTGGAGACGAAGAGCAATCATCCAAATCGATACATGCGTGGAGATGAAGAGCAATCATCCAAATCGATACATGCCTGGAGATGAAGAGCAATCATCCAAATCGATACATGCCTGGAGACGAAGAGCAATCATCCAAATCGATATATGCCTGGAGACGAAGAGCAATCATCCAAATCGATACATGCCTGGAAACGAAGAGCAATCATCCAAATCGATACATGCCTGGAGACGAAGAGCAATCATCCAAATCGATACATGCGTGGAGATGAAGAGCAATCATCCAAATCGATACATGCCTGGAGATGAAGAGCAATCATCCAAATCGATACATGCCTGGAGACGAAGAGCAATCATCCAAATCGATACATGCCTGGAGACGAAGAGCAATCATCCAAATCGATACATGTCTGGAGACGAAGAGCAATCATCCAAATCGATACATGTCTGGAGATGAAGAGCAATCATCCAAATCGATACATGCCTGGAGACGAAGAGCAATCATTCAAATCGATACATGCCTGGAGACGAAGAGCAATCATCCAAATCGATACATGCCTGGAGATGAAGAGCAATCATCCAAATCGATACATGCCTGGAGACGAAGAGCAATCATCCAAATCGATGCATGCGTGGAGATGAAGAGCAATCATCCAAATCGATACATGCCTGGAGACGAAGAGCAATCATCCAAATCGATACATGCGTGGAGATGAAGAGCAATCATCCAAATCGATACATGCCTGGAGACGAAGAGCAATCATCCAAATCGATACATGCCTGGAGACGAAGAGCAATCATCCAAATCGATATATGCCTGGAGACGAAGAGCAATCATCCAAATCGATACATGCCTGGAGATGAAGAGCAATCATCCAAATCGATACATGCCTGGAGACGAAGAGCAATCATCCAAATCGATACATGCCTGGAGACGAAGAGCAATCATCCAAATCGATACATGCGTGGAGATGAAGAGCAATCATCCAAATCGATACATGCCTGGAGATGAAGAGCAATCATCCAAATCGATACATGCCTGGAGATGAAGAGCAATCATCCAAATCGATATATGCCTGGAGACGAAGAGCAACCATCCAAATCGATACATGCCTGGAGACGAAGAGCAACCATCCAAATCGATACATGCCTGGAGATGAAGAGCAATCATCCAAATCGATACATGTCTGGAGACGAAGAGCAATCATCCAAATCGATACATGTCTGGAGATGAAGAGCAATCATCCAAATCGATACATGCCTGGAGACGAAGAGCAATCATTCAAATCGATACATGCCTGGAGATGAAGAGCAATCATCCAAATCGATACATGCCTGGAGATGAAGAGCAATCATCCAAATCGATACATGCCTGGAGACGAAGAGCAATCATCCAAATCGATACATGCCTGGAGATGAAGAGCAATCATCCAAATCGATACATGCCTGGAGATGAAGAGCAATCATGCAAATCGATATATGCCTGGAGACGAAGAGCAATCATCCAAATCGATACATGCCTGGAGATGAAGAGCAATCATCCAAATCGATACATGCCTGGAGACGAAGAGCAATCATCCAAATCGATACATGCCTGGAGACGAAGAGCAACGTTGCCACAAGCAGTTTGGCAGACCCGTACTGGTATCCTGTGTAACTCTTCTGTGATAGCTTCCAGTAGTTCGGCCAAATTGTGTATGTGATGTTGATACACTGTCCTTTAAAACGCACCATAAGAAAAAGTCAGGTGGTGACAAATTAGTACAGCCAAATTAGGGTTTAACCTTGAAGTAATTTATATAAAGCTGAAATTTTGTGTGGTTTTTCATTGGTCGATACTCATCTCTCCCTGAAAAGTCTCCAAAAATCCGATGACGAGTTTCGGAGTTATGACGTCATCAATATGGCCACCGCCAGAACTTGCAGCGTTATATTTAAACATGCGTAATTTCTCAAAGAATACAGATAGGTTCGTCATTTTTGCACTAAAATGTGGAGAATTGATTGGAAAATAAACTATATTGTATGTATCTCACTGATGTTGAGTGAAATTACTGAGTGAAAAATATACTTGCGTTGTTGCACTCAAATGTTAGTACTAATTCCGTTCCGTTCCGCTAAATTAATAAATCATAAAGAAAAATCTTATAAAGTTGAAATCTGTGAGATTGTTCATTGGTTTGTACTCGTCTCTCCACGTAAAGTCTCCAAGAATCCGGAGCCAGGTTTGGCTGCCATATTGGAAAATGGCAGCAACTTTTATTTCTACACTACTTACCCTTTATACAGGGTAAAATGAAAACCATTCGGTGTAAACATAAAACTAAGGTGTCATTTTGTCCGCAAAGATATTATCTTTCCCAATTGTAATATTCTGCAAACGAAAATCCATCTTAAAAAATGGGTGTGGATATGAGAAATTTAGCCTTTCAGATGATCCTTCCATTGAGGACATTCAAAGCATTGTATTCAAGAAGCCACAGAACATATGCAGACTTTTTCTCGAACTAGCATACTGTGGATTCAGTACTACCATCAGGTAATGTTAATGATAATGTTCATGTGGTCAAAAGGACTTGTCATTTTGAATCTCATCTGTACTGTTATGCAAAGGACGTTGTCACACTTTCACGCCGCAAGGCACCTCCAATATTCCAACAGTGCACACATCTATCTATAAGACTTGACAAAATAGAAGGAAATATATGGATATGAATGAATATTATAAGATTGTTGAAAGAGTATATTTCACTATCCGTCGCACAGAAAAATTCTGGAGAGAAGTGTGGACAGATATGTGCATTGAGCAGTATCTCATAAAATCCATTAAAACAACTGGAGGTCTAACAATAGGACGGGGAATAACTTATTCAAACCTTGCTACATGGGTAGTTGCATTGCCGGTATGCACAAAACTCTGTTCTTCTTTGGAAGAATTTTGTGGTGTTACAATTACTTTATCTGAACAACATGTGGAAATCGCTAACTCTTCTCAACAGAGAGATGAAGTAGATCTTAGAAAATTTCTCATTCCACAGCACAGCTCAAAATCCCATTCCACAGCTTACAGTGGACAACTTATATTTCTAACTACGGGAGTGGCTGAAAGCGAGCACACTAATTGTGACACAGCAGAAGAGGTTGGTCTTGAAGCACTACAGGAAACATACGGTAACAACTTCTGTGACCTTAAACTTCACCGGAGAAATAAAATTAGACATTGATCTTCAATAGATACTACAATGACAGTTAGAGGAGATGAAATGTCAATTAACACACAACGGCTATTTTGCAGAATTTTGTGTATTATGAAGGAAAGGTCAGATTTCTGTAAGTATCTGGAATATGGACTTGCACTTAAACCACCTTCTCTATTTAGTGAATCAACGATGCGTAAAACTAAGAAATCAGTGCTCTCTTATCTTCTAGTTACACAAATACCATGTAATAATACGGTACCTCTTTCATCACTGTTCTTAATAGACTTTGGATTCTTCTTGCATAAAATTGTTTGGACACTGCCAGCTACATATGAAGATATATTCCAATCATATGTGACCTACGTTGTAACTCATTTCCCATCTCGTGTGGACTTTGTGGTAGACATATACCGTGATCATGGGCTTACTCGGGGTTCTCCCGTTTAATCCCATTTTCTTCATTCCACCATTTCATTCATTTCTCACCATCGCCGTCTCCTTAAGCCTAACTAGTAATTGTGGGACGTAAAACTTAAAGATTTCATTTCATTTCATTTCTGAGAAGTTCACCTTCATGGAAGGAAGAAGATTTATTAGAACGCTTCGATAACACCGTAAAATCTGGTTTAGAATCTATCCTAAATTGCTTCCTTGAGGATAACACATGGCTTCAGGCTTCTCTGCCAGTTGGTTTTGGTGGAGTAGGCATCCGATGAGCCATAGATTTGGCTATTCCCGCCTTCTTGGCATCATTCTATGGTTCTCGATATCCAATAGAATCATTTCTCCAACAGGATATAAGCTTCCACATGGATTCTGAAGTTAAAGATTGCTATTCCACTTGGTTACTGCTAGTTGGATCTGAATTACCGAAATTTAGTACCAGAGCAAGCAATCCACGTGGGAAGAACCTATTTTAAAATCACACTTCTCCTTTTTACTATGGTCTTCAGACAGCCGAGAAGACAAGGCTATAATAATTACTGCAACATCCATAGAAGCAGGAGCTTGGCTTAGAGCTTTACCTTCGTCCCCTCCAGGCCTTCATCTCAGTAATGAGAGTTTTCGAATAGCAGTTGCCTTACGGTTGGGAGCAAATATATGTGAACCTCATAAATGTCAGTCATGTAGGAATCCAGTAGATAAAAAAGGACTACATGGACTGTCTTGCATAAAAAGTACAGGTAGATATCCCCGACACTCAACTGTCAATGACATTATATATATAATGAGAGCACTCATTGCAGCAGGTATACCGACAATAAGAGAGCCAAATGGATGTAGTAGAACTGATGGTAAAAGACCAGATGAGATGACTTTAATACCTTGGAAGAGAGGTAAATCATTGATTTTGGATTTCACATGCACAGATACTTTCCCCCCTTCCAACTTTCCCTTCTCCTCACTCCAATGTAGCCAGTCGAAAGGAAACAGAAAAAAGAAGAAAATACAGTAACCTAACAGAGAAGTACCAATTTGTGCCCATTGTCATTGAATCCAGTGGATCCTGGGGCAAAGAAGATCTCAGCTTTATAAAAGAAGTAGGTAAACGCATCACTCAATTATCTGGTGATGATAGAGCAAGCTTCTTCCTAATTCAGAGAATAAGTATGGCAGTGCAAAGAGGTAATGTAACCTCTATCTTAGGAACCATACCACCAGGTAAAGAGCTAGAGGAGAATTTTCTTCTTTAAAACACCTTTCTTTACGTTATCTGATTTTTTTATGCTAGTAGAAGAAATTTGATTTGTATATGAAGCACCTCTACGATGTGATTTGCTTTAGGATTGTTCTGTTTATTTATTTCCTGTACATAATGTGTGTCTTGTTAATTTAGTTAATAGAGCGTGCAGAGTGCAATGTAAAGACCAGGTATTTAGGTTACTGTATGGGCAACAAAATAACACTATGAGAATTATTGTGATTTTATATTACACAAATCTTTCTATATTTAACAATATAAATAAAGTCTATCATTTTGCATATATATATAAATGGTTGTACAAACACAATGTAGGGTATTTATCAACGTTTAAAGATACATAAGTCCTTACACAGTATACTCCAAGAATAAATATGGTACGTTTTTAATGGCGATCCAGCTCCGAAGAAGGCGAAGACCGTGAAATCGGCCAACAAAATGATTTCATGATGCACGCGGAATCATCTACAATGATTACTTGGGAAAATACCAAACGATAAGTGAAGAGGATTATGCGTCATTATTGCATCGATTACGAAAAAATCAAGGAAAAAAAAACGGCTTTATTTATCAAAGAAAATTTCTTCTCCAGTGAGACAAGTTCCGATGGGAAAAACTACGGAATTAAAACTCGAATTATTACAAGATCCATCGTATTCACCATATTTGGCATCAGGGAGTTTGTTTTTATTTCCAAACTCGAGGAAAATGGCTCGGCCGAAAACGACTCACGTCGAACGAGGAAGATATCGCCAAAGCAAATGCCTATTTTGAAGACTTTCCGAAATCCTATTATTTGGACGACTTAAAAAAAAAGTTGGAGAAAAGCCGGAAAAAATGTGCCGAGCTAAAAGGAGATCATGTTTAACAAATTTAAAATCTTCCCAAAATGATTGTTTTTATCTTTTTTCTAGGTACTTATTGAACGACCTTCGTACATTATTTAGAAATTTCATTTTAACCAGATCGCTGAAAAATTGAGATTCTGCAGATGAAAATAAAAGAGTAATACTATGCTAAGTTTTCCGAGGTGTTAAACGTTACCACATCCACTGCATAACATGTGTCTTCTCCTTTTCATTTATCTTAGTATTGTTATTACTGTTACTGCTATATTATAGTATAAATGTATTAAGTCCAAACGTTTATTGAAATATATGTACCTCTCATACCATTCTGAGAGCATGAATAACTTAGCCAAAAAAAAAAAAAAAAAAAAAAAAAAGAAAGAAAGAAAGAAAGAAAAAAACCACCGAAACGCTGCACAACAAAGGCAGAGGGAAATCATAGGAAAATGATACATTACACCAAAATGATTCTTTGCATGCATCATTTCTTCTCCTCCCGGAAGAACAATGAATCATACTCAAGATAGCTTTCTACATTGCACACCATAAAAATATTTCTTGCGAAATGTGCTTAAGAATGGAGACAGGGGGAGGGGGGGTGTAAGCTCTTTGAACATAATACAATAAATCAAAATTATGTCTTCCTTCCGTATGTGGAAAAGAGAATAAGCCAGAACCTAAGCACTAACATTTTGCTTGAGATGTTGAGAGCTTCTTTGACATATGGGATATGCACAATACGAGTAAGTATTGTCTATGTGTTACGTATGAATACAGCAAAGGTTCTTAGGCTATAATAAATTTCACGAAGTTATGAAGAGTACAAGAACTCAAGAGGTTGTGGAAGTTCACTTTCTTTTCCACAAATAACTTTCAAGTAAGTTTTAATGTGAAATAACTTCCTTTATCGCAGGCTTACTAGGATTTGTTATATACACGGTGTTAGTGAACTATTCCGACGGGATTTCTCACATCAAGAAAAGGTTTATGTGAACCTGTGAGGTAAAGCGCGTAATTTCAGAGCTAGGGCCGTCCAAAAGATAAAAAACAAATTGCAATACGTGTTATTTAACGCAAGGAAGCCTGGAACGATGGTTTATATCGACATAGAGGAAGTCACACGTATCATAAGAAAAATTCAGAGAGGTCCAAAAAATGTACTCACTATTTGCTAATTCCTTGAGGCATGGTGGGAAGTTGTGCTTACCACCTTTTATATTCATTTTTTCGTCCGACTATTAACTGAAAAATTAAATTAAATTTATTTGGTGTGTTTTGAGATTGTCTACATGTTTAATGAAAATTTTTAAAAAAATCAAAAGATTTTTATTTTATTTATTTATTTATTTATTTTTTGGTGCAGCAAGGGATACAAAATAACACTGGGTCCCGTGCCTCAAAGAGCTCATCCATATCTCGTCACAAAGTTTTTCTTGATGTGATAACTTCTGGCACTGACTTACGATATCGTTATAGTGTGTTCAAAATGACCATCAGCAGCTTCTATACAACGCTCATGGCGCCAAACTGCACACCGAACTACGATTCTTACAAATAAACGTTACGTTTGAGTAATTCGAGTTGCTGCCTGAGACACACGTGTAAGAGTAGTACTATGTGTGCTCAATATGTCAGCTAAGTTTTAGGTGCAAAGCTCAAAGGGTTTAGGAGATACAGCCACTAGAAGGTTGACTACATCAAATGTTTCTATTCGAACGTAATGTGGAAAAGCATTCCAAGTGATATGAAGAAAGTCCTCCTGTTACTTGATTCGTGGTCTATAAACAAAGACTACAGTCCCTCGCCAGAGCGTGTGCCAGAAGGCTTTGAATTGATCAAATGGCTGATACCTGGTGGATGTACTGGCATAATTCAGACTCTGGATGTTCACTTTTGCGTCCATACAAAGCCTTTGTTCGTTTCATCACTGATACAAAAATAACGGGAAGTGACATTAATATTTGGTATAGTGACAGGTTCATAAAACGTCAGTCGTTCACAATTCATCAGTTCAGTGCCCCTCGTGTACGCAACTTGATTCGATTCGTTTTCCACAAGTCTAGATACTTGAATGAGGAGCCTGGAAATTGGATCACTTCTTACGATCACTGTGAACGACAAATGATTCAAGTGCGATTCGATTGCGTTTGTCAGGTATGCTCACTGTGAGCAGAGTATTTGTGCGAGGCATGCATTTTTTTCTGAATTGCATATTTATTGTATAATAGGTAACTTTTCTATGCAATAACAAAATCGCTTCGGATTTGCAAAACAAACAACTTTCTCTTGTTTCATCGCTTAAACATGCTGGAAACACAAACATGATCTAGTTTAGAGAAAGTAGTAAGTATAATACATCTCTCTTATGTTTTGGACTGTGTATTACGACTGTAACATGTACCTCCATGTGACTTTCTAATGGCTGTATCTCCTAAACCATTTCCGCATCATGCAGAGTCATTTTGAGGTATGATTAGTGTCATATTAAAGGTCTGACAACTGCAGGAAACATATGTTGGTCGAACTATTTAGTACGGCACTAATAAGGCGTTAGAACGTCTCTGCAGAAGAACCTTTGAGTTTTGCACCTAAAACTTCCCTGACTTCTTGAGCACATTTAATACTACTCTGTCCCATGTGTCTTTAGACAGAAACTCGATTCACCCAAAAATAACGTTTACTTGTTAGTGTATCTGGCGTAATCGTAGTACATGACTACAATTTCTTGACGCAGCTCGTCGATTGTTGTTTTTTTAATCGATACAAGTCATTCTTAGCGGGTCCTCAGAGGTAGTTCAGAGGTGACAAATCAGGAGAACGAGGTTGATACTCATAACGACCTCTCCCACCAACCCACTGTCCGTGTATTCTTTTTATTGAGGTACAACCTGACATCTCAATGGAAATCAGGTGGGGCTCCATCTTGTTGCATGTAAACAGTTCATTTCTAGGTTTTAGATGGCAGGAAAAATCCTTGTCTGAAGCATATCAAGATAGCCTCACTAGTTACGGTACACTCGAAGAAGAAGAGACCAATCACACCACACAGTAACCTCTGGTAGATTCACTGATCTGACCACATGAGCGCGAGTATTTGTAGGAGCCCAGTAGACGTAATTACGGTGTTTCACAGTACCGTTAAGTTTGAATTGAGTCTCGTTCAGACCACACAAACTTCCCTGCAAATTCCACATCCTCGCCACCCATGTGCTGAAACAATTCATAGTACTTTATCCTTCAATCTGGGTCGTCCATATTCATCGCGTGTAGTAGTCTTGGAATGTATGCTTTCCACCTTGCCCTCTTCAGAATGCGTCTTATACTTGACCGGGCACCCCACTTTCGTGCACTTCCTGGTTCACTGATTTTTGCGGTAATCGGGTGAAATATTGCAACACCGGAGCACTGGACGCCGAACTTTTTGCTGTTAGTGGTTGGCCAGAATTTCCTTATACAGAGGTAAAACTGGATCTGAAAAGGTACGTGAACGCATTATTCACGACTACCTTTGATCATTGTAATGTTTTTAGAAAGCGTGGGACGCCACGGATATTTTCTGGAAGCGGGGGGACGGCGTCCATCCGCGTTTCCCCTCACTTTTACCCCCTGTACTTATATGAACATCTTTAACTGTTCCGTCGGTTTCGAATTAATCGTGATTGTATTGCGGTCAGTTTTTCGCAATGCGTGTTGGTCGCGATGTTCCATACTCTCTCTGACAATGCCGTTGTACACTCATGTCCAAAATGATTGTCGCATATCTATAGCTGTGTTCTTGTAAGAATATAATTAAATAATGATTTTGCAATATACTTTCAATACTGATACCACGTGTATAATCGGGAAATGTATATTTGTGGTAACTTTCATAGGAAAAGAATTATAAATACGAAAATGAAAATGAATAAAACAAAATATTGATAAATGGACAAGAAAGATTTATTTTCGTTTTATTGTTCTTATATACTGCTTTTTTGACACGAAATTCACCACATACACGTCTTTGCCGATTTATACACATACTAACGTTATGAGAAATAACGGCTGAAATCGTCATCAAAGTATATTCCTACAACAATACATTTATAGACATGCGACAATAATTTTGGACATGAGTGTACCTCATGAATGTTCTCCTACTTCAAGTACAATTTCAGCACTGCCTTGAAATTTTTTAAACATATGCTAACGAGGGAGAAAAGTCAAAAGAATGTAACGAATTTGTTAAAATCATGTAAAGGACGGAACTCCTGAGGAGTAAGAGTTTTTTTTAACATAACTGTACACTACTTGTTTTACGTGATAAGTTACTTTTTAAAAAATCGTAAGATCGAGGTAAAAAAAAAAATAGAACATACAGCATATAAGCAGAATTCGTTTTCAGTATTATTTCCCTAAGGACAGGGAGTCAAACCGAGATCAGTTTGAAATATTGGAATTACATGAGCATAGGTGATATTGCTTAAACAGCCAACACCCTAGTCGCACTTGAGCACCGCGTGTCGTGAGATCAGCGAAATCAAGGAGTGTCAGGTCTCGTTAGACGAAAGATTGATGATTGTTTGCCGTTTTCACCTCATTCGTGCTAGCATTCCGACATGCACCCAATGTCGTGAGGACATTTGGGAATTACATGAAGGAAAGAAATAATGAACTACAACGTAGAAAGCCAGCGAGGGAAGCCGATGTGTTGACAGCAAATCACACTGAGAAAAAAAGTGTGTGGTGTACGTGAAAACGTAGGTTACATGCGTATTTCTTGTAGTTTTTGGATATAATATATAACTAACTCTGTGTAACTAGCTGGAGCAAACGTACAACTGAAAACGTATGTTTTATAGTACTTTCCGTATAAGTGTTCCGAATAAACGTACTTTCCATAAAACAAAAGAACTGTATATAGGCGACCAGGATCTCACATTCAGATGGACGTATATAACATACGTACACGTATGTAAATACGGAAGACTGTTAGACATCCTGCAGTTACAAGACGTAACATTTAAGTTAGAAACTTGCAGTTCGTATGTAGCATATGTATGCTCCGTACACATTTCCGTAGTAAACATAAGGATTCCGTATATTTGTACAATATACCACTGTCCAGATAACGAATTTTTTCAGTGTACCCTGCAGGTATGAGCGCCCCAGACCGGCTAATAGACCCTGAATACCTAAAGGATATTGGGCAACATTTTCAGTTTAGATTAGTTTAGGTGATATTAAATGTTAGTATCCTGGCAACACTGAAGTTTGCAGGAGAAAGTTAATAAATTTCGTGTTCTATCCTTAATGGACCTCTAAAATAATAGAGCATTGTCCTTAAGAAGGAAAGAAAGAGAGAACGTTAATAGAATAGAATTTGTAGAGAAACTTCTTAACCCTTAATACCGCAAGGTATTTCAGTTACACAAAACCTCAAGGTGTGTCCAACGGACACATTGCGATTTTTCACCTCATTTCGTTTTCGAAACTTTAATGTTTTATTTTTTCTTAACTATAATTTTGTAGAAATATGTTTTTAAAATCAATGCATTCCAACATAAGCCAAATATATAATATTCAGTGTTTCCAACCCCTTGTATTACGAAAGATAAACGACAACAAATTTGTAAAAGTAAAATCAAATGTACTGTTCATAGATATATTTCTGTATTTTATTCAAATAGCATGGATTAAGTTATACATTGAACATCAAAATACTCTAATATAAGGAAAAATATATAATATTCAGTGTCTCCATCTCTTTGTACTACCAAAGATAAACAACTACTTTGAAAAACAGAACACTAATGTTTCATTCATAGACTTGTTTGGCGTTGTTGACAAAACATTCAACATTTCACACATTTAACATCACTTCATTCTACATTCTACATTCTAATATATATATTGTTCACGCCTTCCTCAAGTATCTAATGTGTGATAAACGACTCATTTGAAAAACTAAGCACAAATATTTTCTTAGTACATATATTTTAATATATCATTGACATTACATTTTTGTATATTTCCCCTTAAGAGTTACTCATGGAGCATTTCAGACACTTTCTGTTAACACTTGAGTGCTCAGAGCAGACATTCCTCTTGTAAATATCACACACTTGTCTCTGCATTCTGCACTTTTTGGGGTTACGCATGTAACATCTTCTCTTGGGCGTAATTTCAGTGTGCTAACGCCTGTGGATGTTTCACTTGACTGATCTGCCGACGCATCACGTGTTACGTTGATTGCAATAAGAACAGGTCTCTGAAGTCCTCATTTTCTTTTTCGATGGATTTGAGGGAGAACCAAGGATTCCGCCAACTCCACAAGGAACATATGTTGTCTCCATTTCGCTTTTCTTATGTTACATTGAGGATTAATATTCAACGACACAACATAGGCGGAAACAGCAGATACGTTCAGAAGATTCATGAAGAATGCTAGAGGTCATCGATTGGTTTTCCTTTTGCAGGAGTAGCAGTGTACTAATTGATCTAAACTATCAACCCCCCTTTTGTTTCATTATAACACAGTATTATTTCTGGCTTCTTTTCTTTATCAACTACTATATCGTTAGTGTTGTACATCTTTGACAAAAGAATAACAGCTTTTTTTGGTTTCGGACAATAGGAAACAAATGTGAAATCACTTGTGAAACTGAAGATAGATGATTGCTCAATCCTGTTCTTGCTTGGTTTGAATTCTTCAGGAACAACTTTTTTTTTCCTCACAGGTCTTACTATTGTTAGGCAGTTTTTAGTAAGGTTATTCGGAGTTCCATGTCTGTAAAAAAAAAAAAATTGCCACATGTTATATTTCTGTTAGTTCGATAATATGGTTTGGCTAAGGATAAAACAACTTCTGTAGCTAAGTCATTTGCTCTTTTTCTTCCTTCTATGCCTAAGTGGGGTTAACCTTTCAAAGGATAATGCGTTTTGGAGTCACATATCCACCAAATTCTCATACCGTACTTATCCGGCTTTGATGGCATGTATTGTTTGAAAGGACAACAACCTCTAAAGGGAACAAATTGTTCACTGACTGATAGACAACTAGCAGGAAGATAGTGTTTTGTTAAGTTTTTGCAAATCTTTTCCCAAATGTCTCTAATCGGAGCAAGTTTGTTCTTCTTTCTTCTTTCTGATCTAGTTTTATCACCAAACCAGATGAAAGACAGTAGATCAATAAATCTATTATAACTCATAATGGCGAGAAGTAAAAGTGGACTGTACTTCTTATTCCATAGGGACTTCATGTTTATGTTTTTTTTTTCATTTTAGATGACCAGCAGTAATAAGAAGTCCAATAAATGCTAAAACGTCTTCAGAATCACACATCTTCCACACCTTTTTCCTCTTTTCTTCCCTATAGATCCGATTAGCTTCCTCATTTGATTTTGTAACAATATCACTTATGATATCATCCCCAAGAATAAGGCACATCTTCAGGTGCCTTTATTTCACAGTTAGCAGGAAGAACTACTTTATTCCAACTACCTCTAACATCATTTCGTGATTTTATTTTGGTAGAAGTTGGAACGTTCTTATTCCAACGGGTCCCATTTTTACTTACATATCCACTTACACTTGAACTAGAAGGTACTTGAATGTCATTATCACTATCCGAAGCAGTTTCTTGATCTTCATGTTCACTTACATTACTCACGTGATCCGCCTCACTCGAATCACTTTCAAGTGTTTCATCGAAAAGCAATTCTTCATCTGTGTTTATACTGTAATCTGAACATGATTCATTATCAGCAAGTATTTGTCCGATTTCTGTATCATTCAGTTTTCCTTTCGCCATATTTACAAATCAAGTATGCTCACAAACACTAATGAAAATGTTTCAAAACATAAATAATCTGGAACAACATCCACCAATTCAAAAGCGAAGGAAAACAAATGAATTACTAAAGGCGCATAACAATATTGCTAGCTACATCTGTCAAGAAAACAACTATCTACAGCAGATACTTTACTAAATTTATCAACATAAATATAGAAAACGACACATAGAAAGAAAGAAAACACGAAAGAGGAACACAAGTAAGAAAGGGAGAATGAAAAACGGCTAATAATTGATTCACAAATTTTGAAAATACAATTATTCAATACATTTTAAATATGTGTCCGTTGGACACATCTTGCGGCGTTGACGAACTAAAAGTTTTAATCCCGCCATATACAACACAAATCAGCACCAAGAACGAACTTACTTTGGTAGTATAATGTTATTGATTAGTTAGAAGCATACCTAGAAGGAAAAGAAAATTTTAAAAATAATAAAGCTACAGCTTCCAAAACTTCAAAGCTATGTGTCCACTGGACACACCTTGCGGTAATAAGGGTTAAATCTACATAAACCACGCATTTGTTTCCTCCAGGAAATGAAATCTTAACATTAAGCGTTAGAGAGTGTATTGTATAGCAAATTCTCCCACCTTCTGCTGCAAAATATTGGACTAAATTAAATAACAGAGAGAACTTTCTTCTCTACGCCTCTTCGTTTTAATCTTATGAAAAGAATAGACTACGGTTGAAATAAACTCATCTCCAAAGGAGTCACGTTCTTTTGCAAAACTTGAGACAGAGAGAGAAAGAAAAGATTCGAACTGCTACACTCACAATTCCTTTCATTTTGTTTTGACTTCAGAACAAAATGGCAGCCATTTTAACAACAATACTGAAAATTCTGGAAGTAAATTCTTTTAAAAACAAAAGAAAGAAAGAAAGAAGAGAAATTTTACTTAACAAAATGAGAGCTGCATTTTTATATGATATTGGATTTAATATGGAAGGTAGCAAGAGTATCTACGCAATATGATGATTTTAGATTTCATCTAGCTGGAATTCTAATAAGAAGAGGGTGAACGCACTGGTGCAAAAGTTCTGGTAACCCACGTTGAACATGATTGGAGATATAGCCCGGGAAATTGTAGTTCCGGCGGGAATTTCCTCTGGATAACCCTCTCGTAAGAATATATTCTTTGAACCCCTAATGGATAGTAGAAAACCACTTCTATTATTTCCGCTTTTAGTACAGAGTTAAGAATGAAAATGAAATATACTCTTCTAACGCTTAATCAATTGTAGGAAAACACTTCTCGCTTTCTCTTATTCTTATTGTTCTAATTCCTGCAATAAACGGACAGGCATAGCCGTGCTATAAGACGGACAGACATAACTATTGTATACGGACAGACATAGCGATTCTAAAAGAGGGACGGACGTAGCCATTTTATAACACAGATGGACATATCTATTCTATAAGACAGACGGACATATCTATTTTATATGACGTACAGATATATCTATTCTATAGAACGGACGGACATATTCTATAAGAGAGATGGACATGCCTATTCTATAAGACGGATGGGCATAGCCAGTGGCGTATTTACGATTTTGTTTCGGGGGGCTTTGCCTGAAAATGTGAAAATTCTGCAAGATATTTCATATACTTTACTATAGTAAGATTTCGGGGGGGGGCTTAAGCCCGGAAGCCCTCCTAAATACTCCACTATAAGACGGACGATCTCCTTCGTGTATAACGTGTTTGGTTGCTGGAATGAGTGGACGTGTGTCTGTATTCCGCGCTCTTTGCGATTGACTCACTTCCCAGTCTTAGTCGTCAAATAATTCACCTTATACGAGTGTTTGTTTCGCCTTGTCATGAAGTGAAGCTCCTATTTATTGTTTTTGCAGTGCTTTTTTTTTTTAAAAAAAATCTTCGTTTTCTTCTTGTTGAATACTGTGCTGCATTTGAAGATGTCAAATCTTAAACGAGTTTGCACATTAAAGTTTGATTTCGGTCCTGTCTCTCAGCGGCCTAAGTCTCTTGTGATTTATGGGTGGTTGCAGAATACCTTTCCGTTTACTATTGATCAAGTGTTGAGTATAGAGATAGATATGTATCATAAGTGTGTTTTTGTCAAACTGGTCTCTTTATAGTTTTGTGAGAAAATACTTCGTGATACAAGTGGTGTTGTAAAGTTTAGTGATTCCGAAAGTTCATACGATATGAGTGACATGGACAGATGTTAGTATTTTAACAGTGAAACTGCATGTTACTCCCTTGGAGTTGAGACCCAATGATATCGAAGATGTCCTTGAAAAATACGGTAAGACCTGTAGTATACAGGACGAACTTTATTCCGCTGAACACGTCTACCCTATTTGAACTGGCACCAAGTTGATTAAAATGGAACTGAAACATGCCATCCCTTCGTTTATAAGTATTCAGAATAGTCGATATTGTGTTACCTATCCCGGTCAACAAAAGACATACTTGCGATGTAATTCTCTCCAACATCTACACTTGGCTTGTCCCCTCCGTCCTCAACACCAGACTGTTTCTGCTTCTTCGAGTTATGCTGGATGAGTATCTGTTCCAAAGCCTTCCCATTTGATATCAACGCCAGATTTTGTTCCTAAATTTTCCACCCTCGCCCAAACTATACCGCAGTGAGGAGGTGAAGCAAGTTTATCCCCAGTGTCTCCACATTTATCTGCACCAGACAGTGCTAATTATGATATTAATGTCGACAATAACACAACACTTGTTATGAACACTCTCAGTGAATTTCCACCCCTTTCGTCTGAAAGTGCTACTGCTCACGACAAGATCACATCATGCGATAATAAGACTGACGGCCACCAGTCTCTGATTGTACAACCGAGCTCCCAGATTCACTGCTTCAACCTCCAACCTCAACTCTCTCCCCAATGGAAATTACTTCCCATATGGTCAAATCTCTCCCCTCTTCTTCGGCTGATGATTCCAGTACTATGATTACCGACACAGGTGTAACCCCATTCAACAGCCCTTGGGAAATCTTAGTGTTTCATCTCTATCTTCCCCTGCTCTAAGTATTCCAACAGATGATCCAGTGGAGAAGTACTCCTCTCAAAGAGAAACTGTAAGAAGTGTATCCAATCCACCTGATCGTACTAAACGGAAACGTACAAAACGACAAGAATTGAGTAAAGCCCTGTCTCAGAGAACTGAACATCTGCTTGAAGATACCGTTTTCCCACGTTCTTCAGACAATACGTAAGTACTATAACCTTGCCATAGTGTATCCACTTTTCAATTGTGTCTGTTCCTTGTGTAATTTGTATATTAATAAGACAATACTGACGATTTGTTTGATAACATTGACGTTGCATGATATTCTTATTCTCAGCATTAGTGAAATTTCTAGGATAATTCAGTTAAGCATATCACCTTTTATCGACTTCCTATCCTGTGTTAACTATGGTGTACCTACAGAACTATTTACATTTTTCTACAGTGTTATGCTTCATAATTCTCATGTCTATCAAGATAGCTACCATCAATATTAACAACTTGCAGACAAATACGAAACAGTTTTCCTTACGTGATTTTCTTGTACAGTCGCACATAGATATCGCACTCTTACAGGAAGTTGGCTTAGAGCAGCTCAATTTTGCTGCAGCTTATACAGTATACAATAATTATACCACAAACGGCACAGGTACTGCAATAGTGTTTAATAAGAATGATGTAAACTTTACACTTGGAGAAATTCACCCAACTGGTAGAATAATGACTGGCACGTTAGGGAATATACAGATCGTCGTAAAATTGTACTCACTGTCAGGAGCACATTAACATTTACAAAGGAATAAATTTTATGCGCATGTTCCATCTACCTTATCCCTAAACGATGAGCATTTTTTAATAGCTGGAGACTTCAATTCCGTAATCCATCCTGAAGACCAAACTCCTGGTTTTAACTATTGTCCTACCTTACATGAACTGGTTAAAGGATTTAATTTTTCAAGACAGCTCGTCATTGAAACGTCCAAACGAACGTGGATATACTTACGCTCGGAACAATTCCTCTTCAAGAATTGACCGCATCTATTTGTCTTCCGTTCTTGCAAAAAATATACTAGACGTAGAAGTTACTCCTACCATCTTTTCTGATCATCAAGCTTATGCTATATCCTTGAAGTTTTCTGAAGCTAAAATCGAACGTAACAGAGGACATTAGCATTTCAACACTTCCCTCCTTTCTGACACCTACTTCTATGACAAATTTACAGCTAAATGGCAATATTGGGTGACACAACAACGACAATTCCGAATTCTCAGCGACTGGTGGCGTCAATATTTGAATCCTCATGTTTCTAGTTTCTCAATATGGTGTTCTTCGGAGAAAAGTCGAGATAATCTAGCCCTGTCTAATTTTTTCTACAGATGTTTATGTGACGCTCAACATTCTGCAATTTCTAATGGCACTTTCCTACCTACTGTTAATAAATTTAAAGCTAACCATGAATCGACACAGAATGAAAGGTGTACTTATCAGAAGTAAATCTTCCATATTCGATCTCAAGGAAGAGCCATCACTCTATCATGTTATACAGGAATATAAGCGTGGTGCGAGTCCAGTTCAAGATGAGGACTGGAAGATATTTTCTTCCTTCCCAGAAATCGACAAAGCATTTCATTCCTACTATAATAACCTATTAGGCCAACGCGGTGATGCAAACACCGAACAACAGATTCTCAACAAATTTTCTCCAGTGCTCGATTATGATTCCGCTCGACCAATGGAAACTCCAATTACGAAAGAGGAGGTAGAATCTGCTGTAATGAACGCACGTTATAACAAATCTCCTGGTCTCGATGGACTTCCAGAGGAATAGTACCAACGCTTCTTCCCTTTGAAAGGAGAAACTTTAACAGCTTTAGTTAATAAATATTTCAGTGATGCGCCTATGAAAAATTATAATTTCCAGGAATGACAGTACTTATTCCCAAGAAAGGTTCCGCAACTTCGGTCACTGATTATAGACCCATTACAGTAATGAATTCTGATTACAAAATTCTGGCTTGCTGCTTGAACAACAGACTACAACCGTACTTGGTATCCGTGGCTGGACCGCATCAATTTGCAAATGTCGGAGATAAGAAAATCTACCATCTTTTGCAAACGGTTCGAGATTTAATTGCCAGTTGCCAAAATTCACCAAACAATCCTGCAATTTTATCAATTGACTTTCATTAGGCATTCGACGGAATAAATCATGACTATTTATGGACACTTCTACAAATATTTGTAGTAGGGGAGAAATTCATACGATGGATCCGTGTATTATATGACGAAGCACAAACAAATCTCAAAATAAATGGCTTTCTGAGTGATCCCATAAAAATCAAACAAAGTGTAAGACAAGGCTGTTCACTGAGCATGCCACTTTTCATTATTTCCCTTAGTCCATTACTAAGTCATATTGCCGCAAATATTCAAGAGATTCCTCTTTACAACAATATACTAAAAATTTGTGGTTATGCGGATGATGTTACGGTGATTTTGCGTGACCAAGAAGATCTTCATTCTGTGGAAACATGCCTTGAAGACTATGTGAATCTATCCGGCAGTGTGGTAAATCGTGCGAAAACTAAAATACTGCTACTTGTATACAAATCTTATAACACCCAAATACGAATGGTCTACTAACTGAACATTCTTGGGATGACTTTCACGTCTGTCCTTGCTGATACTATACAACTAAATTATAACCAGTTAGTTAATACAGTGCGACATATTCTCCAACTTCAAAGATCCCGTCAGCTAAACTTACAGTCCAGAGTATGTTTTCCCAATGTCTTTGCATTTTCCAAAATATGGTATCTAGCACAGATCCTTCCTATGCCCTATCACATTGCTAACCGCTTTACCAGTGTTGGCAATTGGTTCCTTTGCCATGGTCACGTCTTCCGAATCAAATATCCATATACCTGCCTGCCAACTGGAAATGGTGGCTTAGGGCTTGTACATATTGGCTGTAAAGCAATGGCAGCATTGGCGGCAAAGCAAGTTCCGATCATTTCAAAATATTCAACACAATGTGAATTGGACCAGTCATAACATCTTACCTGATTGTCTTGATCGTACAAATAAGAACTTGCGTTTATATCTTAATGCAATCCCTTGCTGTTATTTGTATTTCAGAGAAGTGGTTGCTGATTATATTTATATGACTGCTGAACAACAAGCATCAATAACTTCGGTGGAATGCCTTTATCTATTGCTCCTCAACTAATTGACCCTTGAGCCTCCTCGTCTGGAACTGAAACATCCCAACAGAAACTGGTCTCAAATTTGGCGCAATATTTTTGCTGTTCATATTCCACGATATATTCAATCGACGTGGTATACTGTTGTCAATGAGCTTCTTCTCACGAATGCTAAAAAGCACCGTTTCAAATTCAGTGATACAACTCGTTGTGACAAGTGTGCTAATGAAGATGATCTTGTGCGTCGCTCAACTCAATGTGGGTTTGCATCAGCAATATGGTTCAAGTTTCAAGCGGTTATCTGCAAAATCTGTCGCACAGTTCCTAGTCTTACCACAGTTCGAATATCCATTCTACCGGACTTTAAATTCTATCCAACAACTAAACACAATTCAATTACATGGTTAGCAGCTAATACGATTGAATATATACTACACACATCCAAGCCACGCTCCAGCATCGACTATCAAGACTTCTTTTGTACTTAAGACAGACAGTTTCCTCCAGCTAGAAAGAAAAAGCTATTTGCATACTACCTAGACATTGCACTTTCTGATTATATGTACATTTCGAAAAAAATCAAGGAAAACCTCTACTTCCTTTGGTGCAATGATTTTGTCAGTTTATTCTGCCGCATTACTGTTGATATTTGTGTGCGATTCCGTTCCTGTATGTACTTTTTTCTCTTTATGTTAATATCATATTAATAATGTAATTCATGTCGTATTAATCTCATGTACTGCTGTTCTATTATTATTGTATTTCATGTGTAAATTACTATGTAAGAATAAAAAAGTAAAAAAATGTGGTTAGCGTACGCGCCTTTGGCGTGCCAGACCCGGGTTCGATTCCTGGCGGGAGCTCATGTGGTTCGGATTCCACGTTAACCAGTAGGTTTCGTTTCATATAGCCTCACTGCTGAAAGGAACATTCAACTCAAAATCAACTCGACTCTATAAGACGGACCTACATATACCTAGTCCCAGAAAAAAATCAAACCAAATCAAACATACTTCTTTTTTTTAATCCAATTTAAGATATTTCTATAGCATATGCAACTCTGTTCCCTAACTTTACATTACATCAGCTACTAACATATAAATTAGATATTGTAAACAGAACTTTTTGGAAGAAAAACTAAATATATTTCTTTTTATTCAAACTTAAGGAGTTTCACGATACATATAGCTTTGAAGCTTTATTTTGTATTGTAGATTTACTTTCTTTTGTAACATATAAATTGTTTATAGAAAGCACAACTTTTTGAAATTGAATTTGAAATTATATTTCTTATTATTCCAATTTACGGAAGTTTACCACACTCATAGTAGTTTTGTTACTTAATTCTACATTGTGTCTGCTACTATAAATTGTACATTGTGTCTACGCTACAGTTAGCATTGTATCCGTTACCACGGCAATATTTCTGCCTCCTGTGTTAAGCCTTCTTCTCGGCATTTAGGAACTTAGCTGAAAGTTCTTAAAGCAGCTTATATGTAAACTCAACTATGTTTGGCAGATTTTCTTAAACAAAGGGACGGGACCAAGGTTAATAATGCTGGAACAAAGGAAACATATTTCACGTTAAGAGAGTCATAAATTGTAAGCGAGTCTGGTACACTCTTCCTGCTAGTATATATACACACACATACACTTATGTATGTCGATATATATATATATATATATATATATATATATATATATATATATATATATATATATATATACATTGAATGTTAAAAGACTTGTGGGAAGCAGATTGGCGCCAACGGGAATATATGAGCTACGTCTCAGCAGCCAAGTAATTAACAGGCGTTCGCGTCGAAATATTCCAACCCTTAACTCAAACGCTAACCGCTATTGGCATACCACTCAAGGGTGAGAGAAAAAATGTCCTGTGCTTGTGCATGGCTTAAACGGAGAAGAGATATACCACGAGTAAACTATAAACCTCAGTACGTGATGGATAAATTTTCCTTTACAAATATTTGAAGACAGAAATGCAAACAAATGAATTGTTCCCAATAAATTTTGTTATATAAAATAATAATGTTGTGATGATATTTGTTATTTTATCTTTGGGTTTCTTGGGGTTATTAAACATAAGAAGCAAATTTTATTTCACACTCTGAAACTACGGTCGACTTACAAACTATTTGAATCCAATACTGAAACGAAAGTATTAAATCTAGAACTTCCGGTTTAACAGAAGAATAACCTCTGATTTCAAAACAGTTTCCATTTATACAATTATTAGTGGTGAAAGTGCGGGTAATGTACAGAGCTGTAGCTAGAGATTTCTGCACCACGGGAGAAGTAGAATTCGGCACCCCCTGCACTCACCATACCAAACTTTTGTCTTTATTTTTTGGCATATTAGAGAAGGAGCTTTTGTTTTTATGCTATGCTGAATTTTTACCAAGTTGCTTGGACAGACCATTGCAACAGCCAAAAACAATCATTATGTAATGTATTCTTCTACAAATAAGAGCTGTTTTTAAGCGTTGTTTATTTTTGACTTTTTGTTAAACTTCACAAAACTGCCTTCAGTTCTATACAAATCAACTTGGAGAACAGTTATGAAAATATACAGCTATTTACAACGTTTCATACTATCAATAAAAAATGAAATTTCAATACATTAGAAACTATGTGCTTTTAAAATGTTCGTAATTGGTGACAGTATTAATTTCTGGTAATACTTGTAAACTTTTGTAATTTTATTCTGTATATGACCACACCAATAGCATTTTAATTTCGATTTAACCAGCAACTAATGCTAAATTTGTTAATGATAGACTTTCTTTTATTGCTCTCAAACGTCGGTGATGTGTTACTATTTTAAATGTACAATTACCAATTTAACCAGCAACTAATGCTAAATTTGTTAATGATAAACTTCCTTTTATTGCTCTCAAACGTCGGTGGTGTGCTATTGTTTTAAATGTACAATTACCAATTTAACCAGCAACTAATGCTGAATTTGTTAATGATAGACTTTCTTTTATTGCTCTCAAACGTCGGTGGTGTGTTATTGTTTTAAATGTACAATTACCAATTTAACCAGCAACTAATGCTGAATTTGTTAATGATAGACTTTCTTTTATTGCTCTCAAACGTCGGTGGTGTGTTATTGTTTTAAATGTACAATTACCAATTTAACCAGCAACTAATGCTGAATTTGTTAATGATAGACTTTCTTTTATTGCTCTCAAACGTCGGTGGTGTGTTATTGTTTTAAATGTACAATTACCAATTTAACCAGCAACTAATGCTGAATTTGTTAATGATAGACTTTCTTTTATTGCTCTCAAACGTCGGTGGTGTGTTATTGTTTTAAATGTACAATTACCAATTTAACCAGCAACTAATGCTGAATTTGTTAATGATAGACTTTCTTTTATTGCTCTCATACGTCGGTGGTGTGTTATTGTTTTAAGTGTACAATTACCAAGTTAACCAGCAACTAATGCTGAATTTGTTAATGATAGACTTTCTTTTATTGCTCTCAAACGTAGGTGGTGTGTTATTGTTTTAAATGTACATGCCTCAACAGAAGATAAGGATGACGATATAAAAGACAGTTTTTATGAAGAAGTAGTAAAACGAGTATTTGACCAACTCTCACGATATTATATGAAAATTCTATTAGGTGATTTCAATGCGAAGGTAGGACGAGAGGATATTTTCAATCATTTCAAACTGATTATAGGGAATGAAAGTCTGCACAACGAAAGTAATGACAAATGGCGTTCAACTCTTGAGCTTTCCAAGATTCAAAAACTTAATGGGAAAAGTACGAAATTCCGACTTCGCGATGTTCATAAATACACATGGACCTCGCCAGATTGAAGAACACACAATCAAATTTGATCACGTTTCAGTAGATAGAAAGAAGATAGTCTAGCATAATTGATTTGAGAGGCCGACTGTGACACTGATCACTATCTAGTAGCAGCGATAATAAAAGAGATATTATCGTTAAATAAAGGGAATATTCAACACCTAAAAATGGAGAGGTTTACTTTAAGAAATTAGACAAAAATCAGGCTAGAGGGGAATACCAGATTGAAGTGTCGAATAGATTCCTTAAGAGTGGTAATAGATTCCTTGTTTTGTTTTCCTGTGAACTACTTTTTAGATTACATTATTATTTAGATTTAATAACTGTATGTTAAAACTATTTTATTTTTTACAAACTAAATACAGCTGTTATTTAAAAAGAAGTTCACAGGATTCTAAGGCAACATGATACGTAATCAAATGCAGTTTAGTTCCTTCTTCTAGTCACTGCCTTAAATTAGATTTTAGGGCCGTTGTTATTCTGGCAGCACTGTAATTTCTTTGGATGGCAACACTGAACATTCTTCAGGTTCATATTTTCTGTTGTAGAATAACATTATCTACAATTGTGGTAAATTACATTTCATTATCTCCTTTTACTTATGAAAAAACAAGCAAAAGAAAAATGTTAAATTTTGCATTATTTTTAGTAAGGCAGGCTCTTTGACTTTTGAAAACCAACAGCAGAAATGAGTGTCGTGAAATTTTTGGGTCGTGGGTTCAATTTTCTCCAATAGCCGGTCAAGATATATATTAGGCTATAGATTAACAATATTGTTCCAATTTTAATAAGCTAAACCCTTCTCACAAATCCGAAATGTTTTTTATTATATTCAGCTGGAATCAACAAAAAAATAAATCTTAATTTTTAGCTGACAATTCAAAGGGGTTATTACTTACCTTCTATTCGCCTTTATCAACGATCAACTTAAGTTTAGCCCAATTGAAAAACCAAAACCTGAGAATTATTAAAATGTCTAAAGTGACTGTTTCTTTCAATATAGTACTCGAAAACACGGTATTGTTTGTTCGACCATACGAGGTTGCTAACTGTTCTTTTCATGTACATAATACTACAATAGCGCTCAATAGGGTCTTAAACCTTCTTCAGCCTCTTTGGTAAATTTGATATTTGTACGAGGTGCTGTGAAAAAAAACACAGTAATCGATCTCCTCGGTCGACCATAGGATCATTAACAAGATATAATAGTAGACCGCCTCCGCCCTTGGTCAAACTGCAATATCCGTATTATTAAAACCACGCACATTTGTAGATTATTGGGGTTCCAAAACAAATAAAATCATCATCACTTATTCAAGCACGTAGCCAAGGGGAGGGTCCGGGGAGTCCGGACCCCCCTTTGAAACCAGAAATCAAAAACTAAGGAAGGATGAAACAAAAAGAAACAAGGAAAAGAAGAATTAGCGTTAAAAATTAAAAAAAATACAGGAAGCTTTTGGTTACTTTTTCTTATAAGGATATTTGTATTACTTGCAATACATGATGGTGAATGAGCGGGATACCCTGGAAAGGTCAGGGAATTTGAAATTTCTAGAAAAGTTAGGAATTCTCAGAATTTCTGGTGGTAGTAGTGGCGGATGAAGGCTAGGGCCGGGGGCCTGGGCCGCCCAAGTTTTTTCAGTGACAAAATAATTTAAGCTATTATTTATATATTTTTCAAAGTTTATATTTAACTATCATACTGGCTGCCCCCCAGTTTTTATCTTCTAGATCCGCCACTGGGTGCTAGTCAGGGAAATTTCAAGCTTTCAAAAGCATAGTACCGTTCTGTACCAGTGTGGATATTTTTATCATAATTTTTCGTCATCGCTTTTGTGCAGTATTAAACATGTTATTTCAGAAACAGTTTTCTACTGCTCCTTTAACTTGTCATTTTGAACAGACAGTAGTTAATGGAATAATGAAAACAAAAAAAGTTATGTGAAAACAAAGTTTTGTTAACATTTGATTCAACAGAGAAAGGAACGCAGATATTTTAAAATATTTAACAAGGTATTATTGAATATGTACTTTTTACAATAGTTGAGGTCGTAATGAAAGGAAAATTGTTATATTAGGATGAAAAGAGGAAGACACGTAGATATTGTAAAATCTTTTTCAATACTTTATTATATTCTTTTACTTGAGATTTCTTCATAGTTTGTTATTAAAATACTAACTAATATATCTTCAGTTTGTTGTCCTAACAAACCAATATATGTTGCCAGTAAAATAGTTTAGAATGATCTAGCTCCTCGTGTAATGACCACAGTATTTCATGTCACCGACCTCCCCCTTTACAAAATCCTGGCTACGTGACTGATTTATTGGAATAGTAAATTAAAAAATATGAAGAAGTATAGCTTACCTGTCTATGAGATCTTAAAATACATATAAAATGAAATTTCTCCTAAAACGACGTATTGGTCATAGCGTGCACACGTACACAACACCAACCGCCAACTTGCTCGAAACTGCATTATAGGATATTGGCGCCAAGTAGTGTCTAAAGCAAGGATGGGCACGTTCAATAACTCAACACCGAACTTCACCGCTTAGTTCGAGCGATCTTATCGTAAGATTTCCTTCCAGTGGACGACTACTGTAGGTAGGTCGACTATAGGCGCAACAACCCTACTGTCAAACTCGTGGCACTTGATTAATTTTTCTGTGAGCATCGGTTTACTATACATAAAATTCACTTAGTAAAATCTCATGGCTTAAACCAGTGATTTTTTGGTTTTCTTTCTTGAAACATTTAGAAAACATACAATTTTGAGCTGTCGGATTGCACAGAAGTATGCTTCGGCTGCAGCATGTTTCTCGAAAGATTGGAAGGGGCACGGTGGCGCAGAGGTAGAGTGCTTACCTTTATTGCCTGGGTTCCTTACTTCGATTCTCGGCCAATTAAATTTGTGGTGGAAAACATTGTTTTCCATCGGTTTACATTTACATTCCACCAATTCTTCCATCAGTATTAATTTCATGCTCGCTGCTGACTCCTAGCGGTGGAAAGTGGAAACACTGTGTGGAAACTAAGCTTTGAAATATAACCTTTCGAAACACATGTCTCACAAATAACATATGTTTATTAGATTTTACAGAATGAATTTCTGAAATTGGATTCATTATCATTTTAACTTTCCTTGTGGTTTATTCAACTGCATAATATTAAACCATCTCGTTATCAAGAATATCAGTTATAAATCATAAGAATATTTATTGTTCATCTCTCTCTCTCTCTCTTTTTATTAGAAAAAATGGAAACTGAACCTTGCATTAAAAATTTCAATTTGTTGAAGTCTTCTTCGAGAAATGACTGTATTAAAAGTAAGAAAGTTGAAGTCTTTGGTGTCGAGAGTAGAAGACATAAAACATATCTGCCAGAACAATAGTGGATATATATTAGCTGAATATACCCATTCTTCGAATGGGGGCTGTATTTGGAAATCAACGTCTGTAGGAGTATCACCATTCATTTCAGCGACCGCGAAAACTATGGATTTGACCCTAATATCGGTCATTTTGGGCTATTTTTACATGTCTTGGTACCCCCTCCCGCGCGCTGTCCCCGGTGCACATACAATGGTAGCTGAATTTGGAAGTCATGGCTAATAGAAATGTCACCATTGATCTTAGCGACTGCGAAAACTATGGATTTGACACTAATATCGGTCGTTTTCTACTACTTTTACATGTATCGGTAAACGCCCCCTGGTTCGAATTAAAAAAAAAAAACGCTTCGCCTCGGTCTGGGGCCTGGACCAAGGTATCCGTGACCAAAATTTGATAACTCTCGGTCAACTTGTCTGGACCCCAGGCCGGTCCCGGTAGACGGCTTCCTGAGACCCCCTGGTTCGAAATTAAAAAAAAAAAGCTTTGTCTTGATCTGGGGCTTGGATCAAGGTACCCGTGACAAAATTTTGGTAACTTACGGTCCACTCGACTGGAGAGCTCCTCCGTGGCTAAGCGGTTAGCGTACGCGCCTCTGGCGCGGGAGACCCGGGTTCGATTCCCGGCGGGAGCTCATGTGGTTCGGATTCCACGTTAATCAGTAGGTCCACGTCTCATATAGCCTCCCTGCTGAACGGGACGTAAAACTCAAAATCAATCAATCAATCCACTCGTCTGGTCCCCAGGCCGCACACAAATAAACTCTTTATTAGAAGATTATATATATATATATATATATATATATATATATATATATATATATATATATATATATATATATATATATATATATATATATATATATATATATATATATATATATATATATATATATATATATATATATATATATATATATATATATATATATATATATATATATATAGTATTTTTCGTATATACTGGTTTTTACAGAATCTTTTTTGATAAATTTTCTTTCTGTTTGTAAAGATAATGAACTGGAAATACATTGATATATATTATATTATATTTGTACTCAGCCACTCCCTCCATATACGTTCATCCTGACGTAATGTAAATATGATATATTTATGTCACAGATCCATTTGGAATTGGCAGATAATTTACATATGCTTCAGGAAACAAATGTATATATGTTTAAAAACACGGGAATTTGTGCATGATGGAAAAATTCGATTATTGTATATGCGTTAGATCTTAGTTACTGAAGTGTTAAATAATATGTCATAACTTGCTTTTATTATAAATAAAAATGCATATTATTATTATTATTATTATTATTATTATTATTATTATTATTATTATTATTATTATTATTATTATTATTATTATTATTATTATTATTATTATAGTTTGAAGCACTACAAACTTATCCACAACTTGGATATATCTGAAATATAATAAAACCACATTATAAGGACAACAGAAGTAGATTGTTATTAATGATTTTTTTAGAAGCTATATTGGGGCCCGCCGTGGCTCAGTGGTACAGTGTTCACATCTGGTGTGTGGGGTCCTTGGTTCGATCCCAACTCGCGCAAGTGAGCTTTGTGGTGGACAAGCACTGCGTGCGTGGAATTTCTCGGGGTTATCCCGTTTCCTCCCACTTTCTTCATTCCGCCATTTCATTCATTTCTCGCATCATCACCGTCTCCTTTAGCCTTGCCGGCACAAGTGTGGGACGTAAAACTTAAGGATTTCATTTCATCTCAAAAGCTGAATTCTCTAAGACTTATTACGGTATAAGTGTAATAAATTAAATTAAAAGACATTCCAAAAATTCCGACGAAATTATAAAAAAAAAAGTATGATAAAATATCATGCTCATAAACATCACTAATTGTACAGGGTGTTTCAAAGTAATTTTATCAGGGTTTTAAGGTTTGTAGTATTTATTACAATTAACTTCAATTATAAATAATATATAAAATGAAAGAGTGACTTAAACAGTTCTGTACGTATGCATGCGAATGCACTGTTTCCTCTGTTTCCCGTTAGAAAGCGCTAGTAGCAAAGATGGCGACTAGTGAGCAGAAAGCTTTTTGTGCTTTACATTTTGCAAATACAAGGACGTTATAAATAGAGGATCTGCCCATATGTATCTTCATCCTATTAAATCGATGAAGCCAATAAAACAACCGAGCATCGGCACGTCTGATTGGCTACTCTCGTATCTGCCGTTGTCTGATTGACTACTTTCGTTTCCGCCATGATCGTTAGCTGAAAACATTGCAATCTTATTGGGCGGAGTGGGTAGAGTAGGGGTGACGAAACTGTGACGTAGGGCTTCAAGATTTTGTTGTAAGGGCAGATTTTCTATTTTATAAGATCCTTGGTAGTTACAGTGTAACGTGCTTTCCCTATTAAGTTCATTTGCAATCCACCAAGTAATAATAACATCCGTAGATGGTATCCTCAGTTTGAAAACTCTGATTGTCTGTGCAAAGGGAAGAGTACGGGACGACCAAAAGTGACTGAAGAAAGTGTTGAACGAGGGAGAGAGAGAGTCTTTCACGCGTGGTCTCACGAAATCAATTCGGAAGGCTACTCGTGAATTATCAATTCTAGTGGCGTCTGTGTGGAGAATTTTAAGGAGATTGAGGAATTTAAGAAAGAAGATTGAAGTAGTCATTCCAACAATTACTCCAAACACAATGATCAACTTTTCGATGGTTGGGAAGATCTTCGTCTGTATATTCAATGTGTGCCATATAACGAATGGTGTTCACATTGAACATTTGTAGTAAAAACTGTTTCAGTTGCTCTAAAGCCTTGAAATCCCGATATTCATTTTGAAACACTCTGTATAATAACAGCACAAAATATCTGATCAAGGATCTCTGGATGAACAGATAACAGAAATCATTAAGAAATAAAATCTAAAGTATTTTGTCAATACCAGACTATAAAACAACAGTACATGGTATCATAGCTTCTCGGAGTTCAGAAATATTTTTAAACATAGACATCTCGAGGCAGGAAAATTTTACTTCTCACCTTTCGAAAACGGCATTAGTAAGGATAATTTATATTCCTGGAGACCATTCAAAAAGTCATATAAGAAACAAATACTAAGTCAGGTAAAATATAAGAATATAGGCTATAAGTGACAGAGATGATTAACATCGCAAAATCATCTAAAATTTCTTTCATAACGGGGGCGCGGTGGCTCAGTGGTAGAGCGTTCACCTCCTGTGCTTGGGGTCCCTGGTTCGATCCCAGCTCGCGCCGTGTGTACTTTGTGGTGGAAAAACACCGTGCTCGTGGGTTTTCTCGGGATTCTCCCGTTTCCTCCCACTTTCTTCATTCCACCATTTCATTCATTTCTCATCATCACCGTCTCCTTCAGCCTAACCGGCATAACCGTGGGACGTAAAACTTTAAAAGTTCATTTCATTTTTTGTCTTTCATAACAGTGCTTTATAGTATCTGTGGTGCTGGGCGGGAGTGAAAGATAAACTCCAATCTCCGTTTCACATTAATACAGTAGGTCCTGCAGTGTCCCCTTGAATTCGCCCTGAAGAAGAAAGCGAAGACAATGCAATCGGTAGGGAAAGTTATGGAGAGCGCTTTCTGGGATGCACAAAGTTGCATTCTGGTTGACTTTCCTGAGCCTGGACAAACCATAATTTCTGCCCTCTACATCCAGACACTTTTGAAGGTCCGTCGTGCCTTGCGTTATAAACGTCCTGGAAAGATCACTCTTCAACAGGATAATGCGCGTTCGCATAATACACGTGCCACTTTGGAGTAGATCAGGAGATTTGGGTAGGAAACATTTCCACATCCTTCCTACACCCCCAACATGGCACCTTCTAACTACCATCTTTTCGGTTTTGTGAAGTAGCAGATGCGAGACCCTCGCTACGAGACACTGGAGGAAATTCGGCAAGCAGTGCGTCAGTGTCTACGGGCAGCTGGAACGGAATTCTATCGCCAGGGTATTTTCGAACTTGCAGAACGATGGGGAAAATGTGTACAATAAAACTTAAACTACGTGGAAAAGTGAAAGAAATGTCTGTAGATTGAGATGATATATTTGGTTTCACTTACAAATAAAGATTACGGTTGTGAAAAAAAAATGTTGCTCACGACTTTCAGTATGCCTCTTGTGATAATCCCTCTCTTCTTCACGAATGTGGATAAATGTCTATTTGTGATTTTTCAATATGAACTGTTGGAGATTCTTAACATGTAATTGAAAATGTCTCGTATTTAGGTTTCACTTTTTTTTTTTGTCATGAAGTGTCTAAACCAAATACTTTCAATTAATTAACATTTTATGTTGGGTTATATATATATATATTCAGCAAATTATTGTAGCATTTTATTTATCTAGTACCCTTTCGTTGAATCATTTACACTTCCTCCTCCAAATTTCTTACATAAAGATAAATAAGAAAGTTCTCTCGCTTTTTCGCCCACCATCTTCGAACATCGATATGTCACCTAAAACGTATCTCAAACATCAAAAATAGTTGCCATCAGCATCGGCGACCTTCTGTCAATGTTCTGGAAGGCCTTGGATTCCATCACGGTAGGACTTACATGTTATTATCAAGTGCATTTTGCACCTGTACTAGGGATTTGAACTGGCGACCTCTAAGGTATTGTCCAAGGAATGGAACATTGATAGTCGGAGGGTGCAATGTCCGGGGAGTATGGTGTATGCAATAGTGTTTCCCATCCAAGGCGTAGAATGGTGTCCTGGGTCATCCTAGCCATGTAGGGCTTAGCGTTGTCCTGTAACAGGAGGATCCTTTTTGCGATTTAGAAGTATTGGCTCCAGAGTTTTGAGTTTTTCCTGAACACGGCTCAACTGCTGACAGTACACAGTTGCATTGATGCTCTGACCAGCTGGTAGCAGTTCCCAATGCATGATGCCGCAATCAGTCCAGGAGAACCTTCTTCTGGTGCAGTATTGGCTTCAGCTGTTTTGAAACTGGTTCATGGGATGCTAACTAATGATGACGGTGACGTGGAGCTTCGTACAGGATCCACTTCTCATTACATGTCAACATCATATCCAAAAATGGCTTTTTCTTCAGACGAGACAGCAAAGAAACACAGGTATCTGCTCGCGTTATCTTCTTCCCGGAGTCAAATCATGTGGGACCCCATAGACCCAATTTGTAGTGCTTCCCAAGTTGATGAAGGTGCTGCCGAATGGTTTCCCCATTCACATTGAATTGTAGTCCCAGTTCCTCACACGTTCGGCCCTGCTCGCCTCAATTGCTGCCTAAAAATCTTTATTTTGTACATGAGTTGGTCTTCCGGTAAATTGTGCGTCTTGGAGTGTTAAACCAAGACGCACAATCTTGGTCACTATCTTTAAACTTGTTAATCCACCGCTGCACTGACCGCATAGTCACGATACCCTTACCAAAGGCCTGACATATCTTCCGCTCCGCTGCAGCGGCGTTTTGACCCCAGTTTGAACTCGTACAGCATACACGCCATTATGACGCTTTTTGGAGGTCCCATGTTCACTCTGTTCTTACGCAAGTTCACGGTGTAACTGAACTGGTGCAACCAGGTAGTGAGTTGGATACACCCACACCAACAGTTGACCTTCACCTTATCTCCATTCCCATTCAACTCATGGTGTGAAAGCCAATTGAATGCAGACCTCTACAAAAAGTGACAGAACATTTTGGATATCTTTATAATTAAAGCTAAACGTGTAAATTATGAAGTAGTGACAAGTATTATGGAAAACCTATATTCTTTCTAACAAAGTTTCTTTACGTTTATTTATTTATTTACGGCAATAGCAGAACTTTTTTAATTACACCACAGCATTATCTAAAACACAAAGAATTCGTTTTTCTCGCAAACTACACGCAAGAATTTGTACACAACCATATCGTTGTATTATACTCAATCAGCCCTCATTTTCGGGTATTTTATTTTCGATAAACATTAAGAATATGACACAAAATTTGTTTTTTTTTTTTTGTGCTTGTGCAAGATTTTCGTTAGTTTTTTTTTTTAGCTGTAAACCATTATTGATAATTAAACCAATACGCTCAAATTTAAAAAAAAACAATAGCATACGAAGCATACTATAAACTTGTTCCAAATTGAAATTACATCTAAGGATAGACTAAAGAGATGTAAATGCCATTCTTTTTATTTTATTATCCCAATTGAAATCCCATTTGGAAGGAAATACTGAAAGTGCTTTACAAGTAGATTAAACGGAATGCCTTTTTCAAGATTTCCTTTTTTTTTTTGCATCGATTAGGAAAAGAAACGGAAGCCTCATTAGAATTTCATGAGAGCTGCTCGGTTTCAAATGGAGCAGGCAGCCACTTCATTTGAATTTCAATTCTATTTGCTTTTTGCCCTTTTTGTCTTTGTGCTATTAGTGCTCTGTCAGTTAATATGAACGTGTTAGAAAAAAAAATATTCTGGTATCGTTTTAATAAACTCTGTCTAAATTGCATGACAAGAAATCACACGCAAATTTTCTGTTTTGAAAATTAGTGAAATAATAAAAAAAAAATAAGAGGAAAAACATGTTGACCTCTTCTCTGAGGGATTAGACGGACTGATTATTTAATATAATGTGATCTTTCAATTTTACGTACCACGGGTACGCAGGCTATAGGGATGCGCACGAGACAAGATTTGTACCTGTCTCGTCTCGAAAATGTGCTGTAAAAGTGATGTCTCGACTCGAAAAATGTATATTTCTCTATTGGAAGAGCCGTGTCTCGCCTCGAATTTTGTTAGGAAAATCCTGTCTCGACTCGCCTCGTGCGCATCCCTACCAGGTTAAGTTAAAGGAAACGGTGATGTTGAGAAATTAATGCAACGGTCGAATGAATAAAATGGGAGAACTCCGAGAAAACCCACGCACACGATGTTTGTCCACCACAAAGTCCACTTTGCGCGAGCTGGGATCGAACCAGGAACCCTACGCACCAGGGGTGGACGCTCTACCACTGAGCCATTGTGGCTCTCTCATTGTTTAAATTAATTGAAAATGAAATGAAGTATTTCAGTTTAACGTCCCGTAATTATGCCTTTCAGATTAACGGAGACTATGATTAAGGCAGGTGAATGACCGTAATTATGCCTTTCAGATTAACGGAGACTATGATTAAGGCAGGTGAATGACCGTAATTATGCCTTTCAGGTTAACGGAGACTATGATTAAGGCAGGTGAATGACCGTAATTATGCCTTTCAGATTAACGGAGACTATGATTAAGGCAGGTGAATGACCGTAATTATGCCTTTCAGGTTAACGGAGACTATGATTAAGGCAGGTGAATGACCGTAATTATGTCTTTCAGGTTAACGGAGACTATGATTAATGCAGGTGAATGATGATGGAAGAATTGATGGAAAGGAAAAGAAATATCTCAATAAAATCCAATGACATACTACATACTTCAAACCAGGAACCTTATGCATCAGAAGTAAGCGCTCTATCACTGAGGCACTTTAATTTTTATTATTTATTAATTTTAACAGAACAACTGATCATACCTCTGTTTCCTAAGCACTCAAGTTTCCTCGTATAAAGTTTTTTTTTTTATTTAATCCTTATCAAAGTAGAAAGCAACATGAACAAAAACATATCCAAGACAGTTAAAATTCTAAAGGCTCTTCCACCGAGAATCGAACCCAGGATCACATACACCAAAGGCGCACGAACTAGCCACTAGACCTTCGGAGAGAGCTGGTATCGTCTGTTGCCAATTAACTGCTAATAATCATAGCGTACATTTTGAAATGTTTTCAAACTTTTTTTCTTTTAGTTTTACGTCCCATGGTTATGCCGGCTAGGCTAAAGGAGATGGTGAAGATGAGAAATGAATGAAATGGTGGAATGAAGGGAGTGTAAGGAAACGGGAGAACTCCGAGAAAACCCACGCACACGGTGTTCAAAGTCCACCACAAAGTTCACTTGGCGGGAGCAGGGTTTGAACCCGGGACCCCATGCACCAGAGGTGAACGCACTATCACTGAGCCACCGCGGTCTTTTACAGACGTTCTGTGCATAAGGAACAGTTTTCCGTATTCTTTTTCTTTTTTCGCACCTTTTACTGTTCGCCCTGGAGCAATTGCTCCACTAGCTCCATTGTAGTTACGCCCTGCACGATATTCCAAGATAATCAGTAAGGATATCCTGAATGCTATCACATGACAATTTAAGGCTAACTAGCACCTGTCGAACAGATAAATGTCTGTCTTCTCTCATAATGATGATCACACTGTTTATCATACTCTCTGTTCTTGATGATGTTGATCGTTTCGATCTTTTATGGTCACCTCCTTTCTTTCTTTCCTTTAAGGATGAAAACCGTCAGTGCTGCAGTACGTGACGCATAGTCTTCGTAAACTTCTCGAAAATCAGTAGCAGTTTGTAGGTCTTGGACTCCATTTCACAGTGCCTTATGCTCTGGTAGGTGATTTGCAACCACACTCGGCTTTCAACATGCTTTCTCATGTGTATCCAGAGGCAGAAGTTTGAATATTTTACAGTACATTCATTGAACACCGATCTACTTAGTAACATAAATGTCTGTTTTCTCTCATAATGATGATCACACTGTTTATCATACTCTTTGTTCTTGATGATGTTGATCGTTTCGATCGTTTATAACTGCCACAGTATCATTACTTTGTGATCTGCCTACGTATTACAATATCTCCCTCTTCTTTTCTGAACTACCAAAGAATCTCTTTCTTATAAGTTTCTAGACTGAAATGTATTGCACCTTGTACATATTATCGATGCGAATGACGTGTCCTGCCCCTATTAGATGTTACAACTTTGCTCATGTGAGCAATGAGTGGCGAACGCACTCCGAGCGAACGTGCGCGAGCTCCGCATCCCCTTTCTGGATTCCCACTGAGCGATACTCGGACAATCGTCACTGCAATGTTTGTTTAGCTAGCTACCTAGTTAAAGTTTTGCATGATGTGTCATTGCAATCAGGGTGTCGCGCCCCTTTCCGGGAATAAAACGAAAGTTGGGCCTGTTAGAAACCTAGTTGACACTTATAAAACTATCCTGTACTCCCAACTTATATAAAGAACATAAAACGAAAAATTATCTTCAGACAAATTTGATTCAATTATATAAGCCAATATATCTTTTTCCTGATAATTTAGGAAAAGATAAGTAAAAACTTTAGATTTCTTAATGAAAATAACTTTGTATCTGTATATATATATATATATATATATATATATATATATATATATATATATATATATATATATATATATATATATATATATATATATATATATATATATATATATATATTGCCAACCTACCGATAATGTCATGCCTAATATGGGGGTGAATTTTGCTTTGTGACACAGATAGGTTGTCCTCTGATCATTATCTGAAATGACCAGGAATTGTCTAATTGATTAGCATAGAATGCGAGAGGTTATAAATACAAATAACAAATCAACTTTACGTAGGTTAAAACTCAAATCTAAACGATTAATGTCAAGTGTACTGATTGTGTGTGTTGACAGAATATGTCAAAACTCTATCAGATCACAATATCAACGATTCTTGTTATTGTATCACTGGTAACAGTTCTAGATAGGAATAAATACCTTCATGGCTCTGCGTTGCTTCCTTGGGATGATGGACATCTCTTCCTTCCATACCATGTAGCCTGGGCGGAATAGTAGTCTCTCAACGCCGACTCGGACTCGAACTCTGGACAGCCATCTAGGTCTTCTCTGGTTACTTGAGTTCTAAACGACTCAAAAGCTTAATGCGTCGTTGATCTAAACTGATCACGACTCGACTGTTCTCAGCTACGGATCCTGACTACTGATCTCCTACTCTGATCCTTGCTACTGATCCCGTCTACTGATCCATTTTCCTTCCTTCACAAGGTTTCTATTCTTCTTTTCAGTTTTCGAAATTCGCTGCTCGTACTTGGGTTGACAATATATACATGGCCGGATTTAGGGTGATGCAAAGGTGCACACGTGCAACCCCCCCTTCGTTGTAAATATACACTATCTAAAATGAGAAGCTAGCAGTGAAAATATCAACACTTTCTGAAACTTTCTGCCATCATGTTTCCGTTTAGGGCTTAAAAGAAAGCAGAGCTTTACAAAAGAAATAGTTTAAGTCAATTTTTAAAAGGTTTAAGGAAAAGGATGCACCAATCAAAAGAATATAGCATTTATCAATTACATAGGAAAACAGAAGCCGGAGGAACATTTTTTTCCCCAGCATAACCCTTGCGGCTCTCTTTAAAATACTTTCCTCCGTTCTATGTGTTGTGGATTATTGCCACATGTCACTTTGAAGAGTTGCAGTGTGAATTGTTATTTTGGTAGTTACTGGTGCATCCTGGATCCGACGCTGTATACAGTGGCGGATCCAAGAGGGGGCTATAGGGGCTATAACCCCCCCTTGACGCTCAAGTATATTTTTCTACACTGGATAAAATGGGCTTCAATTCTGCTTTACACTGGATAAAACGGCAAAATATGGTTTAGCCCCTCCCTTGATCATATCCTGGATCGCCCCTGTATATATATCAGGCACGTAGCCAAGGAGTGGATCCAGACCCCCTCCTTCGAGACCAGAAATGAAAAAAAAATAAGGATGAAACAAAAAAAAATAAACGAGAAAAAGAACAAGCATTAAACGTTTTTAAAAAATACTATAGGATGTGTTTAATTACTCTTTCTTATGAGGAGCTTTGTATAGAGGAAACGGGGGGAGGGGGTTAAGTTGAAAGTGGATATCATTGTAACGAAGCTATCCGAATTCCATCTATATAATTCCATGCTAATTCTATGGACTACAAATGACGATCGATAAACCGGTTCGATGAGATAGACTCTCGGGTAAAACTTAAGAAATGCCGACAATCACCTATAATATGAGCATGGCAACCTAGATTCCAGTTACACTTGTTACAGAAATTTCCATTTTCGCGGCAACACTAATCCATTTTATAGGATGTCTTTACTGCCAAAGAGATCTCTTTGCTATCCTTGCCGGCATTAAACGAAGATAAGAAAAAGAAGAAAGAAGACAAGTGGAACCGAGTTCGAATGACCTCGGAAGACTATATCTTTATCAATACTTTTTAAAATATTCCTTAACTAGAGATTTCTTCATAGTTTGTTATTAAAATACTTACTAACACATCTTCATTTTATTGTCCTAACAAACCAATATGGGAATGTTGCCAGTAAAATAGTTTAGAATGATCTAGTCTCTGGTGTGATAATCACAGTATTTCGTCACAGACCCCCCTCTATTACGAAATCCTGGCTACGTGCCTGTATATATATATATATATATATATATAACGCATCAGCTTAAAAGCGTGGGGCAGGGGGCGGGTTTGAGTAAATCGACGATATATCGATCCAGGTCGCAGTAAAACTAATTGCGCCACTAATGTCGTCCTGAATTTCATTTCAATAAGTATCTCGTGTCCTGGGTGTGGTACATAAGATGAATAGTGTTGTTGCTGTGTGCAAACGAGTTCGAAATATATATATATATATATATATATATATATATATATATATATATATATATATATATATATATATATATATATATATATATATATATATATATATATATATATTACTGTTTTCTGAGCTAAAAAGAAATAGTTGCTTCGTCGCAATTTTCCTTCCAGTCTGGTAGTTTCAAAACCGATGGAAACAAGTTACAAAAACCTTTTACTAAGTGGTCTAAACCAAGTATTTTGTGCATGACAGGAGTACTGAAAGAAATCAACAATGAAAGAGCGGAAGTACGTATTTTAAGAAAGGTCATGTAGATATTCCAGAATAACTAAATTGTTTGCTGGGTTGAGAAATCAGTCGTATTTATTGTTTGATCTGCCCACGTATAAGGAAAAGTATTTACGGAAGTTTTTAATTAGCATTAGTGGTCAATTGGCTTAACACAGGATACATTCCAACAGTGTTGCCACAGTCCTAGCCCTGGAGTGGGCTGAAAAATAGTACCAAATTGAAACAAAAAGGGCTGAATTCATTTCTTTATACTAATTGTAATACATGGCTCTAAAAGAGTAATGTTCTACTCCTCCCCTCTTCCAAGAGTCTAAATAAAGAAAATGCTCTTTCTAAAAATTACCTTAATAAAGACATACAAATAGGAGGATCACGAACAACCATGGAAGTATATGAAAATTTTCTCATACGTAGGAAGTATAACAGAGGTCGCAAATTAAAACGGGAAACAGTTATTATCTCCGTATGTATTGTAAGGAAACCAAACGCGCCTCTATTTCAAAATGACCAATAAACCTAAACGGTATTATGGCTATATATGAAAAAAAAAAAAAACATAAAACGAGGAACAAATCAATCATCTCCGAGTTCGCGTGTAAACAGTACGTTATAATAAAGTATTAAAATATAAATTATCAGGATGCGCCCATCTAGCATCACTTGTTTCCCGGTATAGTTTGAATTACGAATTTTGCACACAAAGTTCATGGCGTTATGCGATGCAACGTCACAGAATAAATCTTCAACATCATTTTTTTAGAGTCCAACACACAATATGAGTAACGTGAGATGTAGGAAAAGTTCTACTAACACTTTTAAAGATGTGTATTTGTATTTGTCAAATAGTGCTGAATTGGGGAGAATTGTACCAACTTTTTCACAAAAGGGGCTGAAAATGCTGGCGTGGTACCAACGGGCCGATGAGTGACAAAAAGGGCTGAATTTGGTACAATTGTACCAAGTGTGGCAACAGTGCATTCCAATGAGTACATTTCTGCGGCAGTGAACCATAAAATTAAATAATATTTAAAGAGAACATACATTCAATTGAATAAAAAGAAATTTTCTTTTGAACAGTGTGACTACCCAGTAAAAATATTTGGTACTAACCTATGTAGAAAAAAGCACTAGATCTGGGGAAAAAAGTACTAAAATTTTTATCTTCTCCCATTTCACCCTATTATTGACATTTTACGATATTAATATCTTATTAGAAGGTTCCGCCAGTTTCCCCTTCTCTGTCGGTTGGAGAGTGACCCGCACATTCTTGAAAGAACCCCCAACTTTAAATTTTTTACGGGCAAAATTCGATACAAACCTGGCAAACCACTTACACCCTCCCAATTTTGACTTCACATGCTACATGATTCATTTTCTTTCCCCCACCCTAACACTTGCCCCAAAAGCATTTGCCGCAATTCGTAAAGAAGTATTAGGTCTATCATCCCCTTTCTCGAGTCGTATGAATTATCAAGCGAGGAATAACTAACCACTGCCAGAATTCCTTCTCGAGTTGAAAAGGCGACTAGATGGCACCTATGTCCCAGTTCTGCTCTTGTAAATACCACTGATAAAAAAAGGCAGAACAAGTTACCAGGAACCCTGTTCAAATTTTCATGTGATTCCTTTTTCTCTCCCAAATGTATTTATGAGAAATGAAGAGGGGCAGAAAAGTACTAGATTTGTTGGTGAACGTACTAGAAGACTAAAATATTATAAAAGGTACTAGATTTAGTACGAAATTATTAGCGGTGGTCACATTGCTTCTGAATGAGTAAAGGACTGACGGTTTAAACTTAAAAATAAATAAAGAAAGAAAAGAGAAAACAATGCAAAAATAATGATTTAGTTATGAACCAGCAGTAATTGTTACTTGTTCTGCAAGAGAGAATTAATTACGTTACATCTGCTAAAATTTGATGAGCCAGTGGCTTTTCCTCCTTTTGCACGGAAGATTATCTGCGAATGGAAGTAATGCCAAGCAGGAAATAATTCTATGGATTTAAGTGCCAAGCGGAGCTGCACTGAAGCACTTCATACAATGTATATGCTGGATGGTCAGAAGGTATTTGTAAACAATCGTATCTCATTTTCAAATTGTCTGCAGTACAATTCTGTCCTGCTTACCATTTTGCCCTCATCTCGAGTTTACGAAAGTTAGGATTTCATTACGGTTAAATATATTGCACATACTGATTAAATTCACAGGCAAAACCATTGAGATTCCATTTGTATTGTCTCTTTAATTTTCACTTTGAAATGAGTGTTCTTTAAGTAAATTTTTTGAGCTCCGTCGTGACTAAGTAGTTAGTGTACACGTCTTTGGAGTAGGAGATCCGGATTCGAATCCCGGTGGGAGTTCATGTGGTTCGAAATCCACATTAAGCTGTAGGTTCACGTCTCATATAGCCTCGCTGCTGAAAGGGACGCTAAACTGAATTCAAACCTAATTTAAGTACTTTCTCTCTCGACTGTAGGTATGAAATGTTTAATTTAACGTCTCACGATTATTCCTTGCGGGTTAAAAGAGGTGGATAATTAACCCTGGGTTCGGAATACGTATTATGCACCTCGAGTGGTAATTGATAACCCCAACCCTACACACACACAATTTTTGAGACGAGCTATATATATATATATAGATAGATAGATATAGATATAGATATATATAGATATAGATATATAGATATACTGAATGATCACTTTGAATCCGATATCTTTGTTCCTGCCAGGCCCGCAACCAGAGGGGGCTAGGGGGATCTGGCTCCCCTAAACTTTTCGTGGCCCCTCCAGATCTTAACACAAAATGCTATTATTAATACAAAAAAACACAGCTTAGCTATTGGTAAGAGAATGTTTAATGACTTGCCCCCCTAACATATTCATAACCCCCAAAAACTCTGTGGCTGGTTGCGGGCTTGATTCCTGCACGGACTCAAACTATAATTCAACACTATTCAGCCCATTGCTAGAAACGCCCTTAGTACTGTAGTCAGAATCCTCTTCCAACTCAGAACCTTGATTTGATTTTCAGTTCAGCGGTCCTTTCAGCAGCAAGGCTATATGAGACGTAGACCTACAGCTTAACGTGGAATCCGAACCACATTAGGTCCTGTCGGAAATCGAACTTGAGTCTCCAACGCCAAAGGCGCGTACGCTAATCGCTTAGCCACGAGGGAGCTCTTACTCAGAGGAAAGATAAATTTTCAATGTCAAAATCATATGCTCGTAATTGCAATTATTAATACGTAAAAATGTTTATTGATTATATCAAAGAAATGTAGAAATGGTAACGGAGTTGGTAAGATACCCCAACACTCCTATAATTCACTAGATAAAGGTGGTATGAACAAAGTACACATACACACTAATAAAGGTTGTTGTTTTCGAAGTTTATATGAAGACATAAAAATCGGAGAATAGTATTTCTAGTATTAATTACGCGTCATCCCTGTTACCAACGGAGGGTTAATTAAAATGCAAGATTAGAGAGACATTTGTTGCATGAGAATGTGTGATGATACGTGAGAACTCTGAGAAAATTTACGGACATAGGGTCTATTATGCTGCCTGCCACAAACTTACATATCCTGGGAACGAACCAGGGAAAACATCGTACTAGGTGAACACAATCTACCACTGAGTCATCATGGCCCAATTAGTGGGATAGCTAAACCTCCGAAGTCGGGAAAATATTTCACTTCCGGATACCAGTCTGTCCTTTTCAGCGCAGTAAGTATAGGTCATAAGAAATCGAAAAAGACCGGGACACAAGTTTTCCATGGTCTAGGGTGGTCGTGGCTGCAATTTTCCAAAATGGCCGCCCTGTACCACAAAGTGTAGGTGTAAGTCAGGTGCAAGTATCTCAAATGAGCAATATCTTTGTCTATTTATTGGTTTTTGATGACGCTGAGTCGATTGGAATAGTTTCTTAACATATAAAATACATAATGAATGACAAAGCCGCCATTTTTAAAGATGGCGGACCTATAATGCTATTTATGGAAGTAAATCAGGGAGTAAAATTCCTACAAGTATAAATTTGGTGTCCATTTATAGATTTTCGAGGTCGCTGAGTTGATTGGAACAGTTTTTGGAATGGTCAGATAAATTCCTTACAATCTGTCATTTATCAATATAGTCTCATTAATAAAATTGTTTCACATCTATTTTTGGTACTAAAATATCAAAGAAATCAATATCGTGTGGCATGACCGTATTTCCATGGCATATCTTTATTATATATCAGAGTTTTTAAGAAAATTTTTATAACTGCACATTGCTCCCTCCCATATATATACAATGACAATGACATTTCTGTGTTAAAATTTCTGGAATCAAGTCATGCAACTGGAAAGTTTGCTTCTATGCTTTATTTTTAGCATCCGAACATCTAATTACATTTTTTTGGAGACATTAGAAGTTATATGCCCATGGACATTTGCCCTGGATGCTGTTCATTTTTCTCGGTGGTTGCCTGTATTTGTTCGCACTCTGAAGGAGTTACCAACCAGACATCCAGAGATTTACGCGGAATTCTGCAACGGCCATTTTACTAGTTCTAGAACTGGATCATTGTTTTCATCTATCCCCGATGACCAATATTACGAACAAAACAATAAGCTTGTGAAAGGGAATGGAGGTGCCATAGGAATTCTTTATAACAAAGACGCTTTATTGAAGTGGATGTTGACAGTTCCTACACTTTCTGCAGTGTTATCCGAGGAGAGTATATTTTTCCAAGCGCAATCAACATTATCGCGACCACTGGATCATCACGAAGATACTAATGTTCATAATGAAATATTTCGGAAACACGTGAGAAATTTTATTGCTGCTCTAAATGAACATGGAAATCCATTTGAAGGCGATGTGTCGGTATCAATTGGCATTCGGCAGATAATGCCAAAAGATGAAGTGAGACAGAGAATTAAAGAATTGCATGAGAAGGTACTTCAGCAGTATGAGGAATACGTAACAAATCGTCTCGATTATGTTAAACTCTTGATACACGATGTCTTCCGAAAAACAATATTTCAATATTCAACACACCCGTGAAGAAGAAACATGCCACAAACGAGAAGATAGTGAATTTGCGAAGAGATTCAAATCTCTTTTGTAAATTGTTCGTCGCATCGCAATTACGTGAAAGTGATATTTATCAGTTCTTTGCTCACGAGAACCAACCATGTCCTCCTCTCTCTCTCTGACAACGGAAGACTACGTCAATCTGCTAACAAACAAGACGTGGTGGAGTGTATTAACATCGAAGAGAAGGAGAGATATGACGCACCTGACTTCAGTGCCACTGTTCTAGATGGTGCGGCTATAGTGCACATTCTTAAGGTCGGTAAATCTAAGACGTTTCAAGACTACTTCCACCAAGTTTTTAAACCATATATAAATTGTGTTGAAGACCGTAACTCGAGTAGATGTCGTCTTTGATACGTACAAGTCCACTTCTCTTAAGAGCGATACCAGGCAGAGAAGAAAATGCAATAGAGACGTTTACGAACGTGATAGGCCATCTACGCAAGTTCCTAGGAATTTTAGTGACTTACTGAAAGAAGGCAGTAACAAAGAACAGTTATTTACGCTTCTAGCGGAGCTGCTCATCCAAGAAATATATGATGGTAAAGGAGTTGTGTGTACTGTTGGCGAGAATGTTGTGACTTCATCCTTAGTGCTAGATGTGGCTGGTATTTCACCATCATGGCATGAGGAAGCAGATGGACGACATGTTACACGTCAAACATGCAGCTGAGCATGGTCACAGAAAAGTATGTATTCGAACAGTAGACACAGATGTAGTAATTGCGATCGGTGTGTTTAGCAAGATACAGCACCTTGATGAACTATGGATTGATTATGGATGTGGAAAGTTCAGGCACTATATCGCAGTTCATGATATCCGCTCCCGCCTATGTCCCCAGATCCAGTAAAATCTACCTGCATTTCATGCTTTTAGTGGGTGTGACACTGTGTCAGCATTCTGTGGAATAGGCAAACGAACGGCGTGGAAAGCATGGATGCAGTACAGAGAAATGGATTCAGCATTTTAACATATGTACGAAATGGGTTTTGAGGTAGAGGAAGAGGTACTTGCTGTTATTGAGCGGTATGTCGTCCTCTTATATGATAGAACGTCTCACTTGAATGATGTAAACGAGTGTAGACGGATACTGTACAAGAAGAAAAATCGCGCAATAGAAAACATACCACCTACGAAGAATGCACTTATTCAGCATATAAAGCGTACTGCTTTGCAAGCAAAACTATGGCACAATTGTACAAATCATGAATATATGACACCAGATCCAGACAGCTATGGATGGAAACGAAGTGATCAGTATACACCTATTTGGGTAACAATTCCAGACATATTCAAAAGTTGTAAGCAACTCGTTGCATGTTCTTGAAAAAGCGCTGCTCTACATGCAAGTGTGTGAAAAAGAGTTTACCATGCTCCCAACTGTGCACATGCGAAGGACACTGCTCTACAGCTGATTTTTCGTAAAATTAAGTTCAAACTGTTCACAACTTTTTCCTTTATTAACTATTGTAAATGCATTTGTTTCGGTATTAAACAACTTAAAAATATTCTAATAAACGGAGTCACCTCTGAAACCTATCAATAGACATGAATTTTACACATGTAGCGATTTTCCTTCCTGATTTATGATCAGCTTGAGCCTTATACGTCGGCCATTTTTGAAAATTGCGGCTTCCGGCAATCAAGTATCTCACTATTCCAAAAACTGTTCCAATCAACTCAGCGACCTCGAAAACCTATAAATGGACACCGAATTTACACTTGTAGGAATTTTATTCCCTGATTTACTTCCATAAATAGCATTATAGGTCCGCCATCTTTAAAAATGGCGGCTTTGTCATTCATTATGTATTTTACATGTTAAGAAACTATTCCAATCGACTCAGCATCATCAAAAACCAATAAATAGACAAAGATATTGCTCATTTGAGATACTTGCACCTGACTTACACCTACACTTTATGGTACAGGGCGGCCATTTTGGAAAATCGCAGCCACGACCACCCTAGACCATGGAAAACTTGTGTCCCGGTCTTTTTTGATTTCTTATGACCTATACTTACTGCGCTGAAAAGAACAGACTGGTATCCGGAAGTGAAATATTTTTTCGCTAAGCTATCCCACTAAATATAAAACATGAAACAAGGAAACATATAAATGAACGGCTCAGAAGAAGACAATGATAAGTACCACTTCCGACAAAATAGAGTTACTAAGTGGAATGTGTTGGAATTGGACCATAGAAAGGTAGGTAAGTAGTATAATTTCTGAAATATACCTGCAGATGCTAGAGGAAGATTGTTTGGTGAGTGTCATTCCATTGCATTGCATTACATAGAAATAATGAACTTTTCCTTTCAAATTTACTCGAAACTTAGAAAATATTACATACCATTGTCTTTCCACAAGAAAATATGACATACCATCGTCTTGCCCCTAGACAATATAACATACCATTCTCTTTCCTTAGAAAATATGACATATCATTGTCTTCCCCAGAAAATATGACATACTGTCTTCCCTCTAGAAAATATGACATATCATTGTCTTACCGTAGGAAACATGACATACCACAGTCTTTTCCCTAGAAAATATGGTATACCATTGTCTTCCCCCAAAAATATGACATACAATTATCTTCTCACAAGAAAATATTGACATACCATCGTCTTGCCCTAGAAAATGATATCATTGTCTTCCCCAACAAAACATGATATACTATTGTCTTCCCACAAGAAAATATGACACACCATTCTCTTTCTCCTAAAAGTATGATATAACACTGTCTTTTCCCAGAAAATATGACATACCATTGTTTTTACCCAGGAAACATGACATACTATTGTCTTCCCACAAGAAAATATGACACACCATTGTCTTTCTCTTAAAAATATGATATAACACTGTCTTTCTCCAGAAAAACCATGTCTTCCCCCAGGAAACATGACTTACCATTGTCTTTCCCCTAGAAAATATGACATACCACTGTCTTCTACCAGGAAACATGACATACCATTGCCTTCCCTCGAGAAAATATGATATAAAATTGCCTTCCCCTTGAAAATATGACATACCATTGTTGTTTCCCAGAAAATATGACATACCATTGTCTTCCTCCAGAAAATATGGCATACCATTGTCTTCCCCAGAAAATATGAGATACTATTGTCTTTCCTCTGATGCTCAAATAAGGACATATAATACAGCGAAATATCGTAAATTTCTATCTGATACGTAGATAATTTTAGGAGATTTCTACAAAACTTTAGAAACAGGATATTATTCGTCTTTTTTTTTTCTATCTAAATTTAATTAAATTAAATAAAATGCTGCAATAAAAGTAACTACTAATATTAAATCGGATCTTATCGACTACCATGAACTTAGAACACGATTATAGTTATCAGGTGTTAATATGAGAAAATGCAATTAAACCTCATTAATTCGGACTAATTGAGGGACGGAGGTTAAGTTGATCGGATTATCCGAAGTCCGAAACATCTTAAATAGCTTTAAAAAAAGAGTAGAAATTGCATTACACTCTGTTACAAGCAACAAAACACGCTTATTGCGGTGCATTAAAGGGGATATGCCTGTGCCACTATATAGTAATATGTAAAGCAATACAATACATAAAACACAGTACGTACAATCAGGAACAAAGGTTCTTTCATTTGGTAAAGTTTATTTTTAAGATCACTGTGGAATGTACATAGTTTCACCGAGTTTCAAGGATGGAACAGCAAGAAAATTAAATTATTTTTAATTTATTGAAAACCGTATTCAAATTGCCCTTCTATTGTGAAGTTATTAACGAAACTAATTCCATCAAGCGGAAAAAAAACATTTGTCGCTGACTGTACATGCGTTATACACTTTATCACGATAATTTGCTCGATGGAAGTGGTTCTGTATCACTCGAAACTCTTGCTGCCGAAATTCGGTTTGAAGTACATATCTATAGTTTGTTGGTACAATTTCGAAACGGAATCAAATCTTTTAGTTTAACGTCCCACGATTATGTCTTTCAGACCAAGGAAGACGATGAGCAAGGCAAGTGAATGATGATGGAATAATTGGTGGAATGAGAATGTGGAAGGAAATAAGTCCGAGAAAACCACGGGCATGATGTTGTCCACCATAAGATTACTTATCTGAAGATTGAGGCAAGGACCCCACACAATAGAGGTAAGCACTAAACCACTGAGCCACCGTAAGCCCTGGAACAGTTTCGGATATGTTATCCACAAGAAGGGTAAACAGACTATAGTATTCTTAACCGACAAGAAGGTATTTGGCTAATGCAATTGTAGCCAAATTTAAAACGGTACATTCTACCTTTTTTGCTCCGTTTGTCACAATGAAGCGAAGTTAGGTATATTGCGGTCCAGATTAACAATATTTTACTATATATTTTTGCAGTCAAAAGTAGAATAATTTCTGAATACACAATAATTTTTCCAATGTGTTGCATCTACTGGCAATATAATCGTCTACATTCCAATTGTAACAATATTACTGTTTTGTGTTTCCTTAATAGAGCCCCTTCGTGGCTAAAGTGTTAGTTAGCGTACGCGCCTTTGGAGTGGAAGACCCGGATTCGACTTCTGGAAGTTACGCCAAAATCCAAAATCAAATCAAATCGACGTTTCCTTAATATACTTAAGAGAAGCTGGATGGAACATTGGCTAAGGAACTGTATTATAAGGGACGTGTTAGAGGGTATGATGGCAGGAAAGAGAGGGAGAGGGTGAAAGAGGCTACAGTTGATGGAGGGTATCAAAACAGAAAAATAGTACTTGAAGACGAAGAGGTTAGCGGAAGACCATGGAGCATGGAAGATTCTCAGTTGCGCCAAGCAGGGGCGGACCCAGGGGGGCGATCGGGGCCGTCGCCCCCCCAAAAAGAGGAAACTTTCTTATTTTATATATAAATAAAACCCATCTCAGAGTTTTGAGCTCTTAAAAGTAGCTCTAAGTAACAATATTATTACCCACCGCCCACAGAAGTCCGTCCTGGATCCGCCCCTGGCGCCAAGCGACCTGCCAATAATGGCAGAATACCTATGATGATGATGATGATGATATAGTCTACATAAAAGATTCCATATGACCATTAACATACAAATAGAAATTAATAACAGGAAGTACATTAGCTTAGCAAACAACTAAGATAATTTACTCTTCGTTGGACATTATCAATGACAATTCAATTTAAATAGAAAACAGCATTAGGATATTTCGATTGACTATAATTCAATTTTTGATATTTAATTTATAGTTGAATACAAGCAATTCAATTCATTACAGAACCAACAAATAAACATAACTAGCTCTAATTATGGATGTACGAGCATACTTGCCTTTGATACGATATCATATATGGATTAGAAATCAAAATAGATGGATAGATAGAAACAGAAAAAAGAGATAGAGAAATGGGAGTGGCATATTATGATCATTTTTGTGCTGGTTGTACCACTTTGGAGGGAAAAACAAATATAGTAGCCTTTATTTATTCACTGTATTGATTTATAGTAATTCTATTGAAACCTATAAATACAAAGACTGGTCCGTTTCAATTCGAACAGATTGGAGCTGTTGGTCACCCACAGGTCTGTCTATTAAGCTTGCGGGGCGGAGGCAGGGTGGGGGAAAACCACGACAATAAGAAAAAAATATCCGTTATTAAGTTTTCATCCAACTCTGACATTTGCAAGTATGAAGTTCCCATCGAATTTGTCTGGGGCTTATTTAATCTCTGGGTGGTCCTATTAACTAACACTGTAAGACATCCCACACTGCCAGCACTGTGATGGCCAGAGATATGGAGCATTAGACAACATTGCTGTGGACTTCGTTGCAATGTACTGTATCAGAGGTATTGTGCTACTCCTCTTTGCAGACTTTCCAGAGGCTATTTATCACTGGAAGGCGCCATTTGAAAAGTCCAGAAAGCTAAGTAATTCTGAGATTAGTACCTGAATTCTTAACAGAAATATCATTGAACGGAATAATATGGATACTTGTTAAAATGCCATGCATCGGTAGACGACGCAGTGATGTGTAAGCAGTGTAACTTGAGGCTTTGCCCTGATGCAGTTACTCAAACTGTCGTCTCCATACAATAATATCTATGTAAACTTGAGATAAGAAACGTTCTTGGTAATAAACAGGAATCATTTACAAAGGTTTATCGACTTTATGAATCTTGGGCTCTCTTCTGTAGCAAAATCCAGTAACAACAATTAAACCTTTCGAGACATTTTCTTCTCATTGACGCACGAAGTTACTCATAAATACATTTGTAGGCGTTTGTCTAAACAGTCACTTAAGTAGATCCACTCGTCACAACAAATTTCCATCATTCACCGGGAAGTTAAATGGCACTCGTAAAGTTAATTCACACATGCTGTCCCGTGCTCATACCATTCTACGGCCACGACCATTCACACGAACACACGTACCCGTGCTGTGCCGTGCTGCTACTGCTTTCTACACCAATTCCCTTGGTTCTGATCAACTTCGTGTCGCTTCGTCTGCTCCGAAGAAAGCCGAAGAATTGCGTTCGACGAGGCACGACTGTGCTGGTTTCTTTTCCGGGGATGGCATGGGAACAGCACAGGCACGGAAGGTCATGTGAGAATTATAAAGCACAACCCAATGAATTTCCAGTGTGAAAGTCTGAACAGAAACTTTATGGGCCACGGCGTGGGAATGACTCACTATGTGTCAATTAACTTGTTAAGTTCTGCCTTTAGTCTTTTGCTCCAGAGGCCATGTTGGATTAGTAGTAGAGCGTTCACCTCTGGTGCGTCAGTCTCCTGGTTCAATCCCAGCTCGCGCCAAGTGAACTTTATTGTTGACAAATACCGCGTACGTGGGTTTTCTCGAGGTTCTCCCACTTTATTAATACCACAATTGAATTCATTTCTCATCAGCACTGTCTCCTTTAGCCTAGCCAGCATAAACCTGGGACGTAAAACAAAGATTCCATTTCATTTTTTGTTTTGTTCCTTACGAACAGTTTATAAGCTGTTCCGATCAACTTCTATATACTCTATAAATTCAATGTTGTTACCTTTAAGAATAAGTCTAGTGGCGAAGCCTGTTGTGCAAAAGTTCAAAAAAAGTTTAAGGATAAATTTTGAAAGTAAATAAACTTAGAACGTTTATGACAAAGAAATTATTTTTGTGACTGCAAATGGACAAATCAGGAAACCGCAGGAGGGACATCATCAATTGTCTTTCTGAGATTAATACTTACATTTGTTACATACATACATGGAGGTCACGTCATTAAGGTAAGCAGACATCTGGTTTTAACCGTGAGTTCTTTTTTCAAACCGTTGTCCCGTTTTTTTTTTTTTTTTTTTTTGCTTAAATGTCCCGTTTATAAGCAAAAATGAACGAAGTGTCCCGTAATTGTTATTCCAGAGCAGATTGTACACACTTTCTGTAAAATTACTATTTTACACTTTCTGTTTAAAACTATTTTGGTACCAAGATTCGTTGGGAATTTTCAGTTCATGTCTCGGACTTTTTTTTTTTTTTTTTTTTGAATGTTCTTGAGCACTTGGAACATTTCTGTACACCGTTATTTGTGTATTTGTAATTTGAAAACACTAATGGTTTGGATGTCATATAAAAGTGTAGATCTCCGTCTCATATAGTCTCGCTACTAAAACGGACGATAAATTGAAAATCAAAATGAAGTCAAAACACTGATGGTGTTCAAAATGTAATCTTTTAATCAGAGGTTAATTTTCCTCCTCCTTTCCCGAGATTCATCTGTGTTCAGTTTTTGCAATTCTGGTCTACTTAAATATCATACATTTGCAATTTCACGTACCAGTAAATTAAGGTGGCCAGACGTCACGGTTATAACAGGATTGCCCCTATCTTTTCAGAAAGTCATCTGTTGTCCCGAGAGAAATGCTAACTGTTTTCATCAGAATTGTACCTATTTTGTCAGAATTCAACCGGTGTCCCGAGACAAATCATAACGGAGCACAAGATGTCTGGTTTTATTTTTTAAAAAGCGTCCCGTTTTTAGCAGGATTGTCCCTATGTTTTCCGAAAGTCTTCCAGTGTCCCGAGAAAAAAGTTAATGGGACGCAAGATGTCTGGTTTTATTTTAAAAGCGTTGTCCGTTTTTAGCAGGATTGTTCCTGTTTTGTCAGAAAGACTTCCAGTGTCCCGAAATAAATACTAACGGGACACAAGATGTTTCGTTTTGTAAAAAGAGGGTCCCGTCTTGGCTCGCTGTTACGTTGTATTCTAGTATGGACTTCAACAGCATTTTGGAAGATAGACAAACCCTTCTAAGAACTTTAGTCATAAAAAATATGAATTCAAGAGACAATCAATGCTTCTAGTTCGAGTTCCAATTAAATGTTTAAAAAAATCAAATTAGAATGTGCTTGAATAAATAAAAATAGAAAAACAGCTAGAGATTTGTTCATCGCTAGCAGGAATAACAACTTAAAAATGGTTATTCCTAGTTCTGTCAGATTATGCCAGTTTGTCGAGCGTCCCGGAAAGTGATATTAGTAACAGCTGAGTAGTAATCCTAAAAAATGACGTCTCGAAACTAGATCCTGTGTATGCTTTGGTACTAGATCCTATGTAGGTACAGTCCCCTCCTTCCAATAGCTCGTACTTAATTCAGAGAGGGTGATCCGGGTATGGAGTCCCTGGTTCGATACCCGCCTAAGTAAGTTTGTGGTGGACAACATCGTGTCCGTGAGTTTTCCCGGGAATTCCCGTTTCCTCCCACTTTCTCATTCCACTACTTCCTTTAATTATAATCTTCCTTAGCCAAAAGGGAATAAATGTGGGACGTTAAACTGAAAGATATCATTTCATTTTTTTTTTTTTTTTGGATCAAGAGATCCACTATATTTCAGTAGGCCTTAAATCTGGAGAACGACATATAGCGTAGCCAACCCAAACTATTACTTAACTTACTATGATGTGCTTATTCCGAAAAAAAAAAAAAACTTGATTTAAGAATTGGAAAATTTTGTGGTCCCTGATACAAAAACTATTTATTGGCCGAGACTGCAAACTGTTGATGCTCACTTCTGGTGCTTGGGGTCCCGGGTTCGATCCCATCCCCCACCAAGTGAGCTTTGTGGTGGACAAACACCGTGTGCGTGGGTTTTCTCGGGATTCTCCCGTTTCCTTCCACTTTCTTCATTCCACCACTTCATTCATTACTCATCATCACCGTCTCCTTTAGCCTAACTGGCATAACCACGGGACGTAAAACTCAAAGATTTCATTTCATTTTTTTCTTTTGATGCATTATTTTGATCATTCCTAAAATTCTTGTAACAGTAATTCTCAGATCATGATCTAAATGTCATCAAATTTTATGCTGTAGACAGTAGTATCTGTGAGACACCGCTACTAAAGTTCTCGTCCCAGAACAACAGGTCTTTTGATACATTAATCAAATCCGTGATGATGGAGAACTTTTGACTTGTACTGTATGCAAAAATAATGTCCTTCCGTAATGGTGCTGAGAACTGGTGTTTAGTTAAATATATATGATTAACAAACTGCTGGCAATATATTATGGGATGCCGCACTTCACACGTTCTCACCGTACGTGTAATTTACATCCCGTTGTTTCTGTCGGCAAATAATAATTAACATCGTAGCAGGAAACGCGTGGACAATATTGCTTATGTTCATAACACCTGCGTCCATACACAATTACTACCTATTACTGGGAAATAGGCTGCTATTGAAATTTATGCGAATATAATTCTCTCCTTTATGAACAATAACGTTAGGAATTTGAACTAAATGCTATTATCTCTAAACCCAAGAAATAAAAATAATTTTGTTAGACTTCTAATATAAACTAGAGACTATAATACTTAACTATGAGAAGTCTTTTAGAACAGCTGTGTCCGTTCGTCTGTCCGTCTACAAGTTTAAGGGCAGAGAGGAGTAAGAGATAACGAGAACTGGTTTCTTGTAATCTAGTCAGCGTCCCAAGAACAGGTTTTCAACTTATCTCTTATCCTTGAAATCAAACCGGAATGGTGGTAGAAATCAACAATGTCTAGTTTGAACAAAAACGACGAGAGAGAGCGAGAAGCGTTTTTCTGCAATGGATTCAGAGATCCAAGAATAAGTTCAATTTTATCTCTTATCCCTGAAATCAAATCGGATTGCTGGTAGAAATCAACAATGAACTGTTCAGTGGCGGATCCAGGGGGAGCGAACTGGGCTATCGCTCCCCCAGAAGAGGAAACTTTCTTATTTTATATATATAAATAAAACCCATCCCAGAGTTTGCAGCTCTTAAAAGTAGCAGTATGACAACCCCCCTCCCCAGAAGTCGGTCCTGGATCCGCTCCTGACCCTGTTTGAATGCTAATAATAGCCACAGAGCAAAACACGAAAAGAGATAGCGAGAAGCGTTTATCTGCAATCGATTCAGAGACCCAAGAATCAGTTCAATCTTATCTCTTATCCCTGAAATCAAATCGGATTGGTGGTAGAAATCGACAATGCCCTGTTTGAATGCTAATAATAGCGATAGATCAAAAATGATAAGAGATAGATAGAAGCTGTTTGCTGCAATCAATTTAGCGCCCCAGGAATAAATTCTGTCTCTTCCCATAGTCCTACTACTAAAACCAGAAGTACTAGCAATTTACTATCACATCCGGTTTTAATATTAATCTCATAGAAAAAACTGTAAAAGATAATGAAAAATGGATTCAGCGTGCCTAGAATAAGTTTCAATTCGAACCTTCTTTCTTTGTCCAAAACAAAAGTGGTAGACATCTTACAATTTCCGATTTGAACAATTGAATGTCACAGGGATGAAATGGTAATGCTGTAGACAGCGAGAAGAATTCTTTTGGTATGGACTCACTACGACACGGATAGATTCTTGCTACCTGGGTATAGAGACAAGACGAGACTGTATAATATAGTCTCGATTGACAAATAACGATTTCGATCTCGATTTCAGCTCAATCAACAAATGTTTGTCTCAGTCTCGAGGGCAAAGTTTCGATCTCGTATCGGTTTCATCTCGATAATCTCAAAGTACATTGTGTGAAATTAAAAATGTATAAAAGTAGTATCATCTTATAGCCTGTGCTTTGCTTATTTTATTTGTTTTCTTTATCAAGTCATTCTTGAGTGGAGAACTATTATAGACCGAGTGCTCCTTCATAGTTAAGATCCTATTGTTCGTCCTTTCTCTCTGTGTGTGTTAGCGAATTCAAACCTCAGAGGGAATATCAAGGCTTGGATAAAACCCGAACAATTATCTACATCCCATTTTAACTCTTCGAAGATGTCATACGTATTTTTGTTAAGATTTAAAATGTTTTAAAAAGGAAATCAGTAGGCTACTATGGATAAAGGCTTTATTAGATGTGTACGAAAAGCAATCGACTCTGCGATGCGTCATTTGCATATTAATGTAAAAGTTTTCCTGATTTATTTCTTGAATCAAAATAAATTATTTTAAATACTGAATTAAATATCCACTAATATTTAACAGTGTGTCCAAAAGAATCACATTAACCAGAATAGATTGATTACGTGGCATACAGTAATAACAAGTCTATATACAATCCATTAAAATTACATAGACGTTTTCAATAAAATTAGAACTGCTTTGACTTAATCGGTAAATCGTGTACCTACTAACAGGACATTCCCGTTTCGGTCTTCAGTGGAGCAGGAATGTATTCTCCAGCTTTACCCTAGCCTAAATATGACTTAGACATTCATCCAGTCTCTGTGAAACTGATACCTGGAGAAACCTTATGGTAAAGGCGAACGCAGCTCCTCTTAGTACCAATGTCATGGAAATATCAAGTTGTACTGCTAAGCCTGACCGAAATACAGTGTTTATTCCTTAATAGCAGTCACGTTTCTCCTCATGTTCTGAACTACAACAAACTAACTGAACTAATATTAAGGATATTACAAAGTGAACATCAGAAACAATTTTCCTTACTTAATGGATGTAGAAGAGATGGTTTAAAAATGAAGTAATACTAATTTAACTGGGCTTTTTAATTATTTATTTTAACAATCTTTGAAATTCTACAACCATGAAATGATATGGAATTTTTCAAGTTAACGTTCCACGTTTATACCCTTTAGGCTAAGGGAAGCGGACGATTAACACAACTGAATGATGATGGAAGAATTGGTGGAACAAAGGGGAAAAAATGAAATGAATTCTTTGGGCCTTATACAGACTCGTTTTGAAGAATGATTAGCGTCATACTAAAGCCCTGACTACTGCTGGAAAGATATGTTAGTCGAGCTCTTTAGTATGGCACTAATCACGCTTCAGAACGATTCTGCATAGGCCTTTATGTTTTATGTTCCACGCATATGCCGGAGAGGCTAAAGGAGACGGTGATGATGAGAAATGAATGATATGGTGGAATGAAAAAAGTAAGAGGAAACGGGAGAATGCCTAGAAAACCGACGCACACAGTGTTTGTGCACCACAAAGTTCACTTGGTGCGAGCTGGGATGGAACCAGGGACCTGATGTACCAGAGGTGAAAGCTCTACCACTGAACCACCGCGGCCCCCGGAATAAGGAAGTAGGAGGAAATGAGAGTAACCCGAGAAAACCCACGAACAAGATGTTGTCCACCACAAACTTACTTGCTTGGGTATCGAATCAGAAATCCCACGCACTAGCGGTAAGCGGTCCACCATTGAGCCAGCTTACTCTACAACTTTTAACCCTTTCGTGGGCCATTTTTTACTACAAGTGATGGAACGATACCTCCTCCATGTTACCCAACACACACCCAAAACCACCAACCAATCAAAAGAAATGATTTCTCTAGTGCAATTCTCATTTCTATGGTGAAAACGACTCATAGCCAATGGGAATAGCGCTTCCCAGTGGAGCATACTTAGGTTCCCTTGGCGGGAACTCTTCTTCCCATTGCCCAATAGGGCGGAGCGAAAAATCACTTTTTTATATATCGAAGACGCAATAGTGCGGAAAAGTTGTCAATTGATATTGATAAAATACTGTAAAAATTTCGTTTCTGAAATCAAATATCTTCCGGTGGCGAATCGCCAAAAAGGATTTTGTGTCTTTATAGGATATGCAAACCCGCCGTACATATAACTTTTTTGTGTTTCTACAATAAATGAACAAATCATTACCTACATTTCTTAACGTAAGCAGTCTACAAAATTGAAGAAATAATTTCTAGATGATTTAGGCTGATTTTTTGGAACCATAAAATAGCCCATTTTAGTAAAATGAAGTATTGCACATCATATACTGTGGTTTCTTATAAGGTTCTAGCATTAAACTAATATGCCGATAAATGTGTTCATTGTTCATTATAATTTTTCCTTCAACAGTCTTTTTCCTTGTAAAAAAAATTTCGTACTGCTTTATAGAATTTAACTTCTTCCCCTGAATATGAATTTAATTTGGACTAGTCCAATTGATAGTAGCAGTATTAAAAAGAAACAACGTTAGTATTCGATAACTTTGTTCGAGTGTGAAAGACGATCTTTTCAAGGTAATTTTAAGGTGTTAACATTGCGTTTCAGTGTTCACTTCGTTGTGCGTAGTTGGTACGTGTATAAACAGTTTGTTTTTGTGTTGTAAATTAAACTTTATGTAATGTGTGTGAGATCTGTATTTTATATCAATATTGAAACTCTAGCCATGTCGAAGATAAGGACAAGGTTAAGAATGACTCACCCCGTGCTTGGACATTCAGCTGAACTTTCAGCTGTGTAGTTGCCCATAACATTAGATGCAATGAATCATTATTTTCAATTGGTAGAGCTGGAAAAGTGTGAGAAAGGGTATGATCGATCTGTAAAGAAGTTGGCGAGAGGCATTGCTCAATGTGTGAAATCTGTTTAGAGCAAAGCTTCCATCCCTACTTTGTCGTTAGAACGTGTAGTTCAGTTTCTACTTGCTTTGCACGGAAAGTATATAAGAAGTTTGTTAAATCTGAGAAGAAAACGAAAGCTTCTGCTAGCTCCCAGAAAAACTGGATATATTTAAACAAGATTACACAAAGTGTTTTGATATATGTTCCCGAACTTTCCATGTGCTCATGTGAATTAAGAAAGACACATGCTAGGAAGGAGTAGACATTCCTGCAAGATCAGAGAACAACACAAGTAGCCAGAATAGAGGGAGTTGGCTACGAGGAGACTTTAAAACTAATCATACTCACTAAAAGTAAATCACGAGAGACCACCTGCCAACAGTCTTCTTACACATCACGAACTAGTACTTCTAATGAACTCCAGACATCATCTTCTGATGGCAGTGAGTCAGGTGTTGATGCAAAACAACAAACTATTAGACAGAAAAGAAGCAAGCAGCAACTACATGTCCTTAGACTTCTCGGTATGCTGGCAGACCGATTTCAAACATCTGATCGTGCAACTGCTTTGATAGCAACAGCTACATAGCAATCTTTTGGAATAATTGATCCAAAAAAATGCTGGCTAGATGACAGACTGCCCAAAAGTCCGGCAAGAAAGGGAAAATATAGGACAAAAGGAAGTGCTAATGGCCAAAGGAATGGATCTTAGAGGCTTGCACTTTGATGGTCTTAAAGATCAAACTCTATGCAAGAAAGAGACTGGAGGTCGCTGATTTTCAGTAAAGAAATACGCTACTTGTAAAGATGGAGCTAAACACGTGTTGTTAATGAGAACTTCTTCAAGATACATACCACAAAAGGAGCGGCATTTGGTTCAAGAAGTGTGTAATCCAAAATAACTGCTATTTCACACACCCTGAGAATATATTGCCTTCTATGGTTGACGATGAAAGACTTCACGTCAGAAAAAAGGCATAGAGAAAGATAGTCAACGTAATGGGAAAAGCTAGGAATGAGAAGAGTAGATATTATGACAGTAGTATGAGTAGGAAGACGAAACGAGGAAGACCAGCTAAAGAAGACAATGAGTCACATGTAAAAAATTGTATGCTACCAAAGCTGAATTTCAATGCAAACGATTACACAGACCTTATTAATTGGGAATCAGTTGAAGTGAGGCCTCCTCCAGCGTTGTCTTGTTTTCCAAAATGCAACTTGAAATCTACAATTATAACCGTGAACATCCAGTCATAAAAATTGCTTTAAAATGTTCCTGTCACATTACGAGTACAGAACGCTGCGTGAAACTTGTAACAGAAGCATCTGCAGTAGTTCTTCAGAGTGGCGGAGATGCTTTTATCAGACTTAAACTAAAAATACCGATTGTAAACACAAAAGTAGAAACAAAGGCAAACTATGCTCTGCAAATAACCAAAGATCTAAATTTGAACATACGTGTATGAATGGTAGGGTGGGCATGGGAGGGACCTGACCGGCACCCACGTCCTCGTCGTGGATCCTGGGTCGTTTCGCTGAAACAAGCAGAGAGGTGCAGAAAAAATATGTATTTCGTATTAAGTAGATTGTTATTTTGATCAAATTGACCAGTGTGTGATCCAAAATGAGCCTAAATCATGCAGAAAACATTTCTTAAATTTTATATATTACTTAACTTAAGAAATGTAGTATATACTTTTGTTCATTTACCGTAGAAACGCAAAAGAGTGATGTGTACGGCGGGTTTGCATACCCTATAAAGAAAAAATCTTTTTTGGCGATTCGCCACCCGAAGATATTCGATTTCAGCGACGAAATTTTTACAGTATTTTATCAACATCAATTGACAACTTTTCCGCACTATTGCGTTTTCGATATATAAAAAAGTGATTTTTCGCTACCATAAATCCTTAATAACCGGTTCTAGCGAACTGGCTGTTATAGTACTACTGTTTATATTTATTTATTTATTTGATCTGGTCATGACTTCAGTGAGAACATGACTGTATCATTTTCTTGTCTATCCTATCCTTAGCGGCTGTTCAAGTATATCGATTACGCGAAAAAAAAATCTTCTGAGCATTCTGGAATTACAAAAGAGAAAAAGAGAAAGAGGGGCCGAGAAAAATTGGAAAAAGACAATAAGTAATTATAAAATACTTTTACTATATTTTCGGAAATGATATAACTAGATTGTCTCTACTACAGAAAAAAGTACAAATGGATTGTAAGATCAAAATTTTGATGATACATCAATAATTTTCCTGTACAATAAATATAGGTTTATTGAGAAAATGTTCAATTGTGTGTTGAGTTAGGTAGTTTTGGGGGAAAGTTCCGGAGCCGGTAGAATTTTTTCTCGTGGATGCGTTTATGCTTGTGTATGTACTTCATCTAATGTAAGCCCTTTTTTTTTATCAGTGAATATCGGTACGAGAGCTTTGTTTAATTGTGATATTTGTATTTCCATCCTATTCTCCTCATTACAATTTTTTTAATTCATTCTGGTACATCGGGCACGAATATTGAATTTGCATAGTTTTGCAAGACTATCGTAATGTTGGCATATGAAATCAAACTCACTTTTTAAAAAAAAAACATCAACTCACTTCATTTTTAAAGAACTTGAAATGCCAGAAGGATCTTTACAATCTTTATGAAACATAAACATGAGAAAATACTCAGAAACTTTCAAAAGTAGGAAATAATAGACCTTTTTTTCAGAACATTTCTTCACTTGTTGCATGCTGATAGATTTTATTAATTAATTTAAGCCCGTAGACTTTTGTTGAAGTTTCCCTAGTAAATAATTGATTTGTTTAAGAAACATCGCATGTACCAAGAATTATCTTAGAAAAGTAACAACATTATTTATATTCAGAATCGTGTTGTTCTTTTTCCCTTAGAAACTTAGGACCGAGATTCTTGTTCTGTATTGAATAATGCGTTAATAAAAGTTGCCCAGAAGCATTAAACAGAACAAAAGAAAAAAAATAGGATTCTCAAGGTCTACAAATAAAGACGGAAATCAATTTAATTAATGATGAAACAACAGATAGATGAAAAGATGGCTACAACATTTCCACCTTGTCACAATGGATCAAAAATAGGGAAACCTAACAACTCTCACATCCTGCGTCAGGTGTATATATACCGGCATATCAATCTCTATGATAATAAGAGCTCATCAAACTGGAATGAAAATACTGTACTGAACAGTACCAAAATCGAATTATGGCAAATCATACCTGTGACAAATTGTACCCTACCGCTTCTCTTGACTTGGAGAAGTTGCAACGCATCGAACAGAAATACAGCTCAAAAAGTATACTTCATACTGTTGGACCTGACTGGTGGTCCCACCATTTCAAGACAAGTCGTAATACCTTTTCTAAGTTGTCCAAGTGGTAGAGACGAGCCCAATCCAGCCCGAATGTACGTATTCCCGGCCCAGCCCGAGCCCGAAAAGTTTTGGAGATTTTCGGCCCGAGCCCAACCCGGCCCGATAAGTTTTAAAAAATTCTTGGCCCAAGCCCGGCCCGGGCCCGATAAATTTTCGAAGTTTCATTTTGTAACATTTTTCACGGGCACACTTCTTCAACGTTTGCCTTTATTCTAATTATCGTTTAACGAATGTCAATAATTATTAAAGAATTGCAATTAATCGGCCCCAGCCCGGCCCGACCTGAAGAGAAATCAGAGTCGGCCCGCCCAAGCCCGGCCCGTGCAGGTCTCCACCAGGTGGCTCTGACTAAAAGAATTACAAAACGTAACACTTTTATTCTTCTTTCACCTTCTCCATTTATATTGAAGAAATGTTGCCTTGCAGCCTGTTTTTCGAGTCATCATCATAATAGGTTTCTTTGTCATTATTGGACGGTCACTTGCTCGAGCTGAGAAGTTTCCGTGCACCACAGTTATCCGCTAACCTCTTCGCCTTCACGTACGATTTCTCTGTTTCGATATTGTCCATTAATTGTAGTCTTTTTCGCCCCTTGTAATGCTATTCTTTCATGATGTCTTATATCTGTTGGTTGATGATATGTCAGATCACAAAGTGATTACTTTCATCAGCTGTAAACAACGGACTGTAGCCTGCAGATTCATTGCACCACGCAGGAAAGCCACACCAGAAGAAGAAAACACAAAGCATTGTAACATATCAGGAATACCTATGATTGCAGATATATTAAAGATGAAAATAAAATAGTTAATACAAATTATGATATAAACGGATCACTTTTTATTTAGCCCCAATTATGTTAATGATGATAACAGTTTCTGATGCAACTATGATTCCATAGCAGGTGAAACGCTAAAGATACGTTTAAGAAATGCGTGACGTATGTATAACTCATGTTTACAAAGTGCCTAAGGAGAATCATCATATTACGTACTTAATACCTATAATTACCGTAGCTATACTATTCCATATCTTTATTCATTGATTCACCGATTCACTTCATTAAATATTTGCATCAATTATAATTAATAATCTTAGTTGCGGAATATATCAAAGATGATCTCCGTTTAAAGTATGAAACACATCAAACTATCAGATACGAAATGATATCAAGTTAAAACCAACGCATTATACAATAGGATTAGTCCTGAGTATCGACATTAAAACTATAACTGGTATCGCCATGTCTTTGAGTTAATTCAGAATTAAACAGCAAGTTCCTAATATGATATGCGTCGAATATTTACATGCTTCATAATGTAACGCATCATTTCCAGGAATGAGAAAAATCTCGAAAACAAATCAAAATCAAACATTGAAAGCATACCAGGCAAATCCTGGATTGGATCGTCAATTTTGTAATGACCTAATTTTGGATTTAAAAACTATCATGAACGTAATCACCAATTTGTAGCACGTTTTCATTTGTTATGTATCAACATCAAAATAAATAGAAATAAAAATAAATATAATAATAATTTCTAATTTACATGCGCAACGGAAATTTTAAAAGTAATCACAGGTTCTTGCTAAAGTGGTAGACCAACAATGAGACTTTAGTCAGTGTGCCATCTAGCAAATATTCGACATGAACTTTCAATGTACATTATTATTATCATCTAATCTACGCTTAAGATTTTAATAGCAATTTCTGAACTCGAATCATAGATTCGGTTTTGGAATTATGATTTATTAATTCAATTTTAAAATCAAATTACAATTTAGAAAGGTTCATATAAAATTTTGAACTATCGTTTCAAATAAATTTGATTTCAAATATCTTGACTTTGCACTGTTTCAGTTTTTACATTCTGTCATTACATAGGTTTCAATAAACATATTATTATTGTAGCAAGATTTGCATATCAATAGCTTCCCGGTATCAAGAAGAAAGGATGAGCATATAAATGATACATTGTCAGTAGCTTCTTTTGCAGGTCAAACAGATTATTACTCTTCAATGAACAATATTCAACACTGCTTATAATAATACGTCTGATCCATCCATCTCTCATTCAACATTCAGGAAAGTGCGCTAAATAGATAACATAAAAAGAAATGTTCCGTGCACTTCTGTTGCGTATTCCATACGTGCCCATATTAACATACTACACTATTATTGCACTCAGGAAAACATTTCATAAATTATATACTTGTAGCATATTATAAATTGGCTTATATGCCATGGGATCACATTTTTACAACGTAACAAGTGTGAAGTAACTGAAGTAACTATGTATTGGATATAAAGAAACATGATCTTTTGAAAACTTTGATTAGAAATGTACATTCTCAGACGGCTTTTGTAAACGCATATTTGTTAATAAACACGACTAGCTTCCTTCTTTCCTTTCCGCATACCTTCAAGGACAACCTGATACTTCCCGATTAGGTCATCATTCTTGAATTGATCAAAACCACGAGGAACAGAACAACAAGGGGTATTCAACACACGATTGGGACAGGTGCAGGATCATAAGAGAGAAGCGGATTGCACCGTTGGAGGACCACCGACTCCAAGTCAAGAGTACCATTCTGTTGGTTTATCACCGCAGACTCATTAAGCTTCAGCAGACTAGTAGAATGAAGGTGTAGGAGGACATCATCGTAAAGACGTATTATCGACGCCCCTTGCAGATCAACAGGATAGAGATCCAAATATTGACTCCAGCTTGTCCAGGCTCTTCCAGGGGAAAACCATTCATCGTTCCAGATGACTAGGACGACGCCAGCATCATTGGATTTGTCAGGCTAATGCTCATCCTTTATCTTTTAATCATAACCTTTCTCTCCCTCTCACCTATTCCCTACTAGTCATTTTCTAAATTAGAAACATTTGAATTTTATTTAAATTCAACCACAATTTTACAGTTAAGTACCGTGTTGTGCATCAGTTCCATTACCATTTGGTTGCATTTATTTATTATGTATTCTGAGCTATAATTGATGACACAGCACCGGCACACAAGTGTGACACTAATTATCAGTATTAATGAACATGCAACATATATACAAATGAATATGAACGAAGAAGAAATAAAAAATCTACAATGTTTACCACTTTTCTGAATATAATATAAACATAATTTTTAATTTCATGGACCAATACATCGAGCATTAATCAACTAAGAGTGACAAAATGACCGTAATTGAGCTACACTAACCTTTCCAATTACATCATTGAATGAAGTCATTAGAAAACTGTACCGGAAGCTAATTCTATAATCGTACCGAAACATTAAGTGGTGTTAGCCATATGCATATTAAATTTTGATACTAATATTAGCGGAAGTATCACGATGAGACTGTGAGATGCGTAACGCAATACAATATACTATTCGCACATGTTAATCATCCTATTGTCAAGTACTGATATAGATTTTGTAAACAGTTAATATTTTCCAATGTTGTAAAGTTCACCACACGAATGGTACCATAGATTAGATTGTTTTCAGTCGGAATGCTTCAATAAGAATAATTGTAACTGGTTTACCTGGTTATGATTTGTTTGACTAGCCCAGACTCCCTTGGTCCCTACCTCTCCATCAGACTGCAGGGGCCAGTCCCAAAACGTATCTCGGCAAGAGAAACAACAGCTTTACCATCCCCTTCGGTTCTTCATAGCGAAGCGATGATGGTAATAAATGGTGACGCCTTGTTTTCAAAACAAGGTTAAATTTGAATTTAGATCAGAGCCTCAAATCCTTTCGTCCAATTCACTATAAGTTGTGCCAAATTAGAATTTTATAACGTTTTGCCTAAAGAAGCAATTTGTGCTTTATAATTTCAAATTTTCTTGGAGGTGTCTTACTGCGTCACCTACTTCATGTCATTATACAACGATGGAGCGTCATCCAATACCTGGCCATTACACAACCCAGGTTACACCATATTCTCATATTGTAACTAAGAATTTTGTACCAAAATTACTATATTTAAATTTTAACCCTAACAAATTATTAACCAATTATAACATTCAATTCTTCTAAATAATTTCTCAGCTTTGAACAAAATAATTTTTCCTTAACTCACCTATTTACGTCTTTTCTTAAATCTTCCAATATCCAATCAGCTTTCTCCACCTATTTGTTCTCTCAACCTCGCCGGCGCCATATTTGCCTCGCTACCTAGCAAGCAACAAGCACTCGAGAGTTGAATACCGATCACCGCTGCTTGACTGTGTAATCATACAACTTACAAACATGGACACAGCTAATTATAGATATAACGGGTGAGTTTTAGATAATAAGGATTGTACTGTTACCATGTTAACACGAATAAATAATAGACTTTACATAGCAAATTTAGAAGAATTTGACATAATGTTAGAATCATTCGTAATTAATCTTCGTTACATGTGAATATAGTGCGCAGATATAGGATAACCTCACCATCCAGAGACTTGTATTAATAATAAAAAACATTTCAATAAATAACATTAATAACGGACATGCAAAAACAAATCAAATCGAACACGCATTAGAACGAACGGCACGACTCCACCAAACGGGGGCCACTCAAACAAAAACAGCGGAAAAAATAACAACAGTGTGAGGTACCGTAAAAGGGTACGTTACATTTTTCCCAGCGGCCTCGGAAATTTTTTTATTTGAAATCTTTCAATAACTCATTTCGTTTCTCTTTCGAACAATTAAATAATTTAACATTTACTAAATTTTGGACTGGCACTTCTCTCCCCCTTAAATCTTTCAAAAATACTGAATTATACTGTACTTTCGACACAAAATAAGGTCCAGTATACACAGGAAAATATTTGTGTGTTACCTTTTTAAAAGCATCCGAAAGAAAATGAGTTTTGATCATTATCAAATTTCCCTCCTTAATTTCGACTACATTATATTTCAATTTCCTCTTCCTTTTGGATAATAATCGAGGTTCCACTTGTTCTCCCGAAATCGATCTACAGCTGAGAAAGAAGTGAACACTTCTGCTGGTGTACAATTGATGGAACTATTGTAAGAGTAATTTTACAGGTCTTGTGCGATTTTCCAGACATTTTTCCATTTGGTATGGTTACTGCTACATAACATTCTGATGATCCTATTCAATTCGCGATGTAATCTCTCCAGGATCCCGTTCGCCCGAGCATTGTAATGACACATCAGAATATGCTGAATTTGATGATCATTACAATAGTCTTTCCATCTCTGGGAAACAAACTGTGGGCCCTGGTCGGAGACGATATAATTTGAATATGGACAAAGATAGAAGTAATCCTTTTCAAGGGTTCGGATAATTTCAACGGTTGTTGCTGTTTTTAAAGGTAAGTAGCAAAGGAATCTAGAATAAACGTCAACAATCGATAGTACATAATAGAATCCGTAACTACATGGAAGTCTACTTACGAGGTCAACGCACACCTTCTGATGTGGTTTATCTGCCTCAATATGCAAGTGTTCTCGAGCAATAATTCTGTTTGAAAATTATGTTCGCGAACATAATTCACAATTATTTATATGTTGTCGAAACGTTTAGCATACATTTAGCAACGCCAAAATGTCCTGTCTCATGGATTTGTCTTACTGTTTTTTCGATTAAGGATTCCGGAATTACTAGCAGCCAATTCTTTGTTTTTGAATTTTGAAGATAAATCAAATTATTTATGATTCGAATTCTAGATTTCATCGTTTCCGAATTCATCCTAGTTTTCAATTCACAACAATATTTATCAGATGCCTGCATCCGTTCCAACTCATTTGCATGAAACAAAGTAATCGGATTATAATTAATGAAATTTACTTGATATTCTTCCGACTTAGCAGGGAGTTCAGGAGTATTTCTATTTGATATATCTGCAATTTTATTATCTACTCCCTTAATGTGCTCAAATCGGAGATCAAATCTTTGGAGCTTCAGCAAAGTTTTGGTAGTTCTAGGATCGAGATTTTGTAAAGTAAAGGCATACGTCACTGCACTATTATCACAGTGGACCGTCACCTTTCTGCCTAATACGTAATACGAGAAATGCTCACATAAAAATAAAACAGCTAATAATTCCAATTGAAAGATCGAGTAAGACACTTCATAGAGTTTTAATTTTCGACTCGCATATTCGATAACCAAAAGTTCTCCATCGTCGTCATATTGAGCCAGATAACCCGCCAAATTTTCTAATGGTGCGTCCGAAAATAGATGAAAAGGCTTGTTGAAATCTGGTTGACTAAGTGCAGGAGGTTCACTTAGCAACTCTCTTAATTGTTGAAATTTACTCATTACTTCCTCTGTAAAACAATACTTCCTATCTTTCTTCAGAAGATCAAAGAACGGAGCTGTTAATTCAGCGAATTGAGGAATAAATTTTCTCCTCCACGAGAGAATACCTAAAAAGGATATTAATTTCTTTTTATTTTTAGGAACCGGAAAGCATTTGATGGCTTCATTCTGTTTAGGATTAGGTTTCAATTCCTTTCCATTCACAACATGCCCGAGAAATGAAATTTCAGTTTTTACAAATTGATATTTCTTAAAATTTAAAGCAAAGTTTTCAAATTCTAGAATTTTGAAGTTTTTCGAAATGGTCAAAATGTTCAGTCAGATTCGAACTAAAACATAACAAATCATCGAGATAGACTATAACAAACTTTCTAGTGTCTAAACCGAAATAGGAATTCATAACGTTTTGGAAAATACTAGGACTAGATTTAAGTCCCATTGGTAATACGCATAAAACATATTGTCGTGCTAAATAAATGAAGCTAGTGCTTGGAAAGGAATCAGGATGAAGCGTAACACCATAATAGCCCATGGTGGTATCCATCGAGCTAAAAAGTTTGCTCCAGAAATCCGGGAAAGTATTTCGTTTATTGGTTCAACCTGGATTCTAGGGCTTATAACCTTAGAATTCAGGGATCGAATATCGATCACTGGCTTCACGCCCCCCGAAGACTTTCTCACGCAATAGATGGAGTTCCTGTAACTACTTGCTTGTTTTTTAGCTATTCCTAACCTTATCCATTTATTAAGTTCTTCCTCAAATTCTTTATGCATGGCTTGAGGAGTTGGATATATTTTTCCCACAACGGGTTCTTGATCGCTAAGCTCGATTCTATAAAGCTCACAATTTATTGGCTTAGGGTACTCACAAAATAAATGTTTATATTTTAATAACAAATCTTGTAATTTTATTTTAATATCTATATCCAAATCAACACGATTATCTATATATTCTATTTTCCGAAATTTCACCAAAGTCGTTTTTCTGTTCCTCAGAGGGAGAAGGATCTTGATTTGATTCAATTAAAGTTTTAGCATTTTCTACGTGAATTAACAATATCTTCGGATACGAATTGTCCAAAGTCACTTCTTCTTTATGATTATTTTTCAAAATTAATTTCCGATTGCTACTCTCCAAAGTTACTTGGAACTTAGCAAAGAAAGGTGAACATAATAACAATCAGCTGTCATGTCTTTTACTACAAATACAGGTACGTCAAAAAGGTTATCCCGTATATTTAGAGTGAGTTCCAACAATCCTTTTACTGGAAAACTATCCTTTCCCGCAAATGCGTTTAAATTTACACTAGGCACAGGTTTGAGCTTAGCCGAACGAAAAGAGTTTTGAAGGTTTTGCCAAATATTATAATTTAGAAGATTCAGTTCAGTTCCTGTGTCCAGGATACATTTTATCTGTATTTCCCCCACCATACAATTTAAAGAAGGGGAAGGAAATATTTCAAAATCTTGATTAGACATATTTCCTTCTTCCTTCAGAACAAAGTATGTCAATAACTTCAAAGAAGGCAATACAAACTCACTTCGTTTCTGAAGAATTTCATTTTTAATTTCCAAATCTTGATTTGGGGAGAAAAGTTCAGTCGAGCAGCCTCGCCTCCCCTTAATGACTACTGCTCAATATGTTTTCCGAATTAATAACAGGGATGCTAACGAACTGGGAAACATTTTTGTTATTGTTACCAATTGATTCCACTGCAACAGAAGAATACGGTGGATTTAATGAAGAGGTGACCGTAGTCACTATAGGTACATTTGAAGAAAACGGAGATGTCATCATTGGACCCGAAAGAAATTGACCAACAGGTGGTTTTATACTGTTAATATTGTACATTCCCGGTACCGCATAGGATACTGGTACGTGTCCGTTCATCATGGAAAATGGCGGTATAGGTCTATTTATATTACAACTTTCCCAACCGGGTTTTAGATTCCTAGTTTTCTTCCAATTTAAACGATTAAATTTTCGAGGTTTATTATTATTGTCGAAATTATTCTCTTTTCCCAACCCTTCTCTTTTCATAGGTTCCGTTTGCACCGCATTATCAATTTTACAAGAATTATTAGGCGAGATAAATGTTCTCCTAATTTGTTTTTTTTTTGTTTTGGAATTTCGCACCCCCATAACTTTCCGGAACAGAATTTAGACAACACTCTAACTCTGCAATTCTCAATATGAGATCTTGTACTGCACTAACTGACCCTAACTTCTAGTTTTAGATTCTCCCCCAGGAAGACAATCTAAAATCAAATCTTTTAACTCCTGGTCGGACGGACAAGTTACAATAGAATTATATTTTTCCACAATATGACGGACAAACCCGAGAAGAGACGAATGTTTTGTTTTGTCATATCGCAACGAATAAAGGTGACGTTTCTGCGCCCTCTCCATTCGTTTCGATATGTATTGTATCTTAAATAATTTTATGAAATCCAAAAAGGTTTTTATTTGCGATGCAACACTTCTATACCATATCTTGGCAGTCTTTTCCAAAACCCGTCCTATTATATATATAAACGATTCCTGTCAGTAAGAACGTACATGTCCATCGTTTGTAATAAATCATCTAAAAAAATTGTGCCACTCCCTGGGTCAGCTGTCCATCAAATTTCGGAAAGTGATGCAGTTCCTTCAAATAGGTCCCTGCACCCCTTTTGTATACGAAGGGCTGTTATCCCATTGTCTACTCTCACGATCTAATTTGGACATTTCAACGGTTTCATGATCATTAGCAACAAGATCTAATGGAGTACATCGTTCAGTACTCGATTCGCACCACGATCCTTTCCCTTTTCTTTGCTGTTTCACTCTCTTATGTTTGCGAGAGGATTCATTTCCAATTTCTTCCGCTTCAGATGAAGATACACCGGTCATATTTAGAATTTCCACAAATCGAATTCTACCATCCTGACAACTTCGGTCACTTTGGCCAAATTTCCTTCAAGAGGAGAGTTTTCATTCTTTGTATATCTATCAGCCGATTCGAGTGTCTTTCTCAAATTCTCGGTGTTTCCGCGGTTCTGTCGATATGCATCAATCACATCGGGCTCCAGTACCTTTATCATGTTCACTGTTTCTTCCTTTACATCACTTTCTATAATCATTCTATGTTAGGAAATTTTCTATAATCATCAACTTGTCGCTCTTTAACATTCTTTAACTCAGTTTCAAATTTTAAGGTAATATTTCCAAATTCACTTCAACATTGACACCTCTTTAGTAGTAACTTCTAACTTAGTCTATATTCTCAGTAAATTCAGTGAAATTTCTAGTTACCTTATCTAAATCTAACCTAACGTTATTCATACTCTGATTTACATCGTGCATTTCAGTCATACAATTTTCACGTACACTTTCTACAGTTTGACCTAAATTCTGTTTAGTTTCATCAATTTCATTTCTGAATTTAAATACTTCGATTTTTAGTTCCCCCTTTACGGATGCAAAAGATTCTTTTAGAGATACAATTTCACTACTCATCTTATTTAGTTCAGCTTTCATTTCTGACTTCAAATCATTCTTATTAACGGTCATTTGATTAATAAGTTCTATTCGAACAGCCGAAACCTCAAACTTTAGTTCCTTTCGCACCTCTGAAACCTCAGACTTTAATTCTTTAATTATGTCAACCAATTTTTCTAAAAGCGGACCTCCCCCAATTTCGATTTCCGTAACAACTTTCTTTGGGTTTTGTGCACGACTCACTTTCTCAACACTTGGTTCTACATACTGTTCACCTACACACTTTGCACAGAACCATTTTTCCTCCGACTGTTTTAACACCTCTTGTTTCGCTTCAGAAATATTTAGACAGTTCATATGGTACCATTTCTCACAACTTTCACAGCAAATTGCTAGTGTTCTCAACACTCTAAGCACCATTACAACAACTATACTCTTCAGATTCATGCATCATAGCTATTTCACTCATCTGAAATTTATATTAATTGGGTCACGCATCTCTCAGCCTCATCCCAGTATTTCCGCTAATTGTTCTAAAATCTCATTTCAGTCTTACCAACAATAGGTAAGAAAAAACATTTTAGTTTTAGGAAAGAAAAAAATAATAATCCTGAAGCTGAAGTGTCACCAATTTTTAACGCATCATTTCCAGGAATCAGAAAAATCTCGAAAACAAATCAAAATCAAAAATTGAAAGCATACCAGGCAAATCCTGGATTGGATCGTCAATTTTGTAATGACCTAATTTTGGATTTAAAAAAATATCATGAATGTAATCACCAATTTGTAGCACGTTTTCATTTGTTATGTATCAACATCAAAATAAATAGAAATAAAAAATAAATATAATAATAATTTCTAATTTACATGCGCAACGGAAATTTTAAAAGTAATCACAGGTTCTTGCTAAAGTGGTAGACCAATAATGAGACTTTAGTCAGTGTGCCATCTAGCAAATATTCGACATGAACTTTCAATGTACATTATTATTATCATCTAATCTACGCTTAAGATTTTAATAGCAATTTCTGAACTCGAATCATAGATTCGAATTTGGAATTATGGTTTATTAATTCAATTTTAAAATCAAATTACAATTTAGAAAGGTTCATATAAAATTTTGAACTATCGTTTCAAATAAATTTGATTTCAAATATCTTGACTTTGCACTGTTTCAGTTTTTACATTCTGTCATTACATAGGTTCCAATAAACATATTATTATTGTAGCAAGATTTGCATATCAATAGCTTCCCGGTATCAAGAAGAAAGGATGAGCATATATTAATGATACATTGTCAGTAGCTTCTTTTGCAGGTCAAACATATTATTACTCTTCAATGAACAATATTCAACACTGCTTATAATAATACGTCTGATCCATCCATCTCTCATTCAACATTCAGGAAAGTGCGCGAAATAGATAACATAAAAAGAAATGTTCCGTGCACTTCTGTTGCGTATTCCATACGTGCCCATATTAACATACTACACTATTATTGCACTCAGGAAAACATTTCATAAATTATATACTTGTAGCATATTATAAATTGGCTTATATGCCATGGGATCACATTTTTACAACGTAACAAGTATGACGCTAATTATCAGTATTAATGAAGATGCAACATATATACAAATGAATATGAACGAAGAAGAAAGAAAAAATCTACCATGTTTACCACTTTCCTGATTATAATCTAAACATAATATTTAATTTCATAGATCAATACATCGAGGAATAATCAACGAAGAGTGACAAGTTGACCGTAATTGAGCTACACTAACCTTTCCAATTACATCATTAAATGAAGTCATTAGAAAACTGTACCAGAAGCTAATTCTATAATCGTACCGAAACATTAAGTGGTGTTAGCCATATGCATATTAAATTTTGATACTAATATTAGCGGAAGTATCATGATGAGACTGTGAGATGCGTAACGCAATACAATATACTATTCGCACATGTTAATCATCCTATTTTCAAGTACTGATATAGATTTTGTAAACAGTTAATATTTTCCAATGTTGTAAAGTTCACCACACGAATGGTATCATAGTTTAGGTTGTTTTCAGTCGGAATGCTTCAATAAGAATAATTGTAACTGGTTTACCTGGTTATGATTTGTTTGACTAGCCCAGACTCCCTTGGTCCCTACCTCTCCATCAGACTGCAGGGGCCAGTCCCAAAACGTATCTCGGCAAGAGAAACAACAGCTTTACAGCCCCTTCGGTTCTTCATAGCGAAGCGATGATGGTAATCCATGGTGACCCTTTGTTTTCAAAACAAGGTTAAATTTGAATTTAGATCAGAGCCTCAAATCCTTTCGTCCAATTCACTATAAGTTGTGCCAAATTAGAATTTTATAACGTTTTGCCTAAAGAAGCAATTTGTGCTTTATAATTTCAAATTTTCTTGGAGGTGTCTTACTGCGTCACCTACTTCATGTCACTATACAACGATGGAGCGTCATCCAATACCTGGCCATTACACAACCCAGGTTACACCATATTCTCATATTGTAGCTAAGAATTTTGTACCAAAATTACTATATTTAAATTTTAACCCTAACAAATTATTAACCAATTATAACATTCAATTCTTCTAAATAATTTCCCAACTTTGAACAAAATAATTTTTACATAACTCACCTATTTACGTCTTTTCTTAAATCTTCCAATATTCAATCAGCTTTCTCCACCTATTTGTTCTCTCAACCTCGCCGGCGCCATATTTGCCTCGCTACCTAGCATGCAACAAGCACTCGAGAGTTGAATACCGATCACCGCTGCTTGACTGTGTAATCATACAACTTACAAACATGGACACAGCTAATTATAGATATAACAGGTGAGTTTTAGATAATAAGGATTGTACTGTTACCATGTTAACACGAATAAATAATAGACTTTACATAGCAAATTTAGAAGAATTTGACATAATGTTAGAATCATTCGTAATTAATCTTCGTTACATGTGAATATAGTGCGCAGATATAGGATAACCTCACCATCCAGAGACTTGTATTAATAATAAAAAAAAACATTTCTATAAATAACATTAATAACGGACACACAAAAACAAATCAAATCGAACACGCATTAGAACGAACGGCACGACTCCACCAAACGGGGGCCACTCAAACAAAAACAACGGAAACAATAACAACAATGTGAGGTACTGTAAAAGGGTACGTTACAATAATAACATTTTTTTCTTTTTTTGGTAGAACTTTTTACTGAATGCGAGCTGCTGAATTTTTCAGTTTTTCTGTTCTTTTTTATTATTTTTTTTTTACAAGACGGCGTCTGTCGCTTTTGTCTTCCGAATCACCCGAAAGTTCTTGAGCATTTGTCCACTTTTGTTGCATCGTATTGAATGTGTTTATTGCTTGAAGAGTTTCCATCCGCTGAGAGAGATGGGTGAATGCTTGCCACTGTCCATTCTCGTAATTGTATGAGAAAGGATGAAGGCTACGGAAAAATAGCTTTCAATGCAGTGTTTTAGGAGCTCTACCCTTCAAAATCTATTATTACTTGTTTGGTGTTTAAATATATCATTATCAAATGAGTCCATTTTAATAAATTATTTCTATCAATGTCTAAAAACATCATTTGAGACTGATTTATAAATATTTGGATATGCTTAGCCTTATATAGCCTTAATGGGTCTTACATCCCTGACTACTTGTGTCAATACTACTTATTATGGTTCCATTCGGAGGTGTTGGGCTGCGGTGGCTCAGTAGTATGGCGTTTACCTTTGGTTTCATGGGGTCCCTGGTTCAATTTCCGCTCACACCAAATGAACTTTGTGGTGGATCAACACCGTGTGCGGGGTTTCCTCGGGATTCTCTCGTTTCGTGCCACTTTCTCCATTCCACCATTTCCTCCATTTCTCATAATCACCGTCTCCTTTAGCCTAGCCGGAGTAAAAATCAAATATTTCACTTCACTTTTTCATTCGGAGATATAACTCCCACCACTTAATTACCGTTTGGGTATATAGTAGATTAAAATATTTTTTTTCTTTATAATAATAATTGTTCTTAAGCCTGACTTTTTACAAGTTTCATTATTATCTCGACTATCAATTTTCGGGTTGACACAGCTATATGTATGAAAGTTTCGGGATTAAGCCGTATGTTTCCGGTCATACTGTAGGTCCCAGTTAGATTTTTTTTAAAGTTCCTTTATTATATCCAGAAATGTCTAAGTTAGACACGAAAGCACCCTGTACATATTGTATACACATGTATGCAGTTACATCACGTTCCTTTAATATAAAAGTTTCTCCTGGGACCCATTTTCTTAGTATAAAAGCATACATGTATACTTTTGTATATTTGTTGTATGTGGTTCCCGCAAACGAGATATATTCAAATAGAACTTCAGTATATTTACCATCAGCTGATTGCAAAAAAAAAAAAAAAAAAAAAAAAAAAATTAGAAATTGCAACGGCTCAGAAGTGAAAGGAAGCGACGCCCTCTCAAACAAGAAAGTGAAGTGAAACGGGCGAGTTTTTCGTATTGTTATCACGAATGCAGCCAAATAGATGTGGGACGCAGCGCCTTTGGGAAATCCCTGAGGAACTTGATGCTTCACGAAGTAGCTCTCTATATTTTCAGTTCGCTTTCAATGTAATAGCGTTTAAACAGAATAGGAAAACACCCGGAAAAGAAACTAGTTTTAAGAGAGAGACAGAGAAAAAAGATTTTTCAAAGAAGTTTTTCAGTCTCGACTATATCAGGCTAAGAAGAAATGAAAGAAATGAAAAAGGAACGTTAGCTGTGTGAAAAACTGGCGTCTTCTCATTACGCTTGCAGACTATGCTTTAGTAAGTAAGAAGAATAATTTTAAAGTGGTTTAGAACTTCTGCTGACAGTTACTAGAGCAAACTTGGACATAGATAGCGAGAAGTCATTTCTAAAAATCGATTCAACGTCGCAAGAATAGATTTCGTACCCCTTTAATCCTTTATTGAAATCGGAAGTACAAGAAATCAACTGATCTTCATAGAACGAAATGGAAACAGATAGCGTCAAGAAGTTTCCTAGAATCGATTCAACGAGTCAAGCTTATACATACTTGTGGCTTCATGTAGCGTAGTCACTAACGCTTTCGTCTTTGGTGCGAGCGTTTCCAGGTTCGATTTTCAGTTGGGACACTTGATTGATAAAGTATAAAAGCTTTTTCAGGTCAGCCATATTGAGTGAGGTTTATCTGGGTTTTTCCTCATTCATACCAGAGAAATGCCGGGATAGTACCGTACCTAACATAGAGGTCCCAAACTGCTTTCTTCCTTCCAATTCATCATATAGTGTGATCGCCAAGGAACATCATGACGGACTAACACGGCTATAGATGCCAAAAGCCCAGAAATCTAATTCCTAATCCTAATTCTAGTGACGGCCTAACATGGCCATAGATGCCGAAAGCCTAGAAATATTCTAATTCCTAATCCTAATCCTAGTGATGGCCTAACATGTCCATAGATGCCGAAAGCTCAGAAATCTAATTCCTAATCCTAATTCTAGTGACGGCCTAACATGGCCATAGATGCCGAAAGCCTAGAAATATTCTAATTCCTAATCCTAATCCTAGTGATGGCCTAACATGTCCATAGATGCCGAAAGCTCAGAAATCTAATTCCTAATCCTAATTCTAGTGACGGCCTAACATGTCCATAGATGCGGAAAGCTCAGAAATCTAATGTCTAATCCTAATTCTAGTGACGGCCTAACATGGCCATAGATGCCGAAAACCCAGAAATCTAATTCCTAATCTTAATATATATTGCATCTGCACTCTTAACACCCTACTAAAATCGGAAGTTGTAGAAATCCACTACCACTTGTATCTCAATATAGATCTCCGTAAAACAACTATGATAAGAAACAGTATGAAATGACTTTCTAATATGGATTCAGTGCCTCCAAAGGACATGTTTAATCTTGACTTTTGTCTCTCTCTATTCAAACCGGAAGTGGTAGCAATCGACTATTTTAGATTTCAACATTCATCAATAGTGGACGAAAAATAGGGTAATAGATATCGAGAAGCGATTTCTCGTTTTTGATTCAGTAAAGTAAGAATAGATTCCTTATTTGACATTATCCTTCTGTAGGAAGTGTAGAAATCTAGTACCATTACGGATTTCAATATCGATTTGTATATAATAATAATTGTAAGAGACAACGAGAAACTATTTTTGATAAGGATTCAACGTAAGTAAACCAAGTTCACTCTCTGACTATACCCTTGTATTGTAACCAGAACTTATATTCAGCGTCCGAAAAACAAGTTCGAAATCTGACTTTGCCATTCATTTGTAACTAGAATTTATATTCAATGTTCGCAAAACAAGTTCCATCTCTGATTTTGCCTTCATTTGTAACTAGAATTTATATTTAGCGTCCGCAAAATAAGTTCAATCTTTGATTTTGGCCTTAATTTGTAACTAGAATTTATATTCAGTGTTCGCAAAACAAGTTCCATCCCTGACTTTACCCTTCTAGTGTAACTAGAATTTATATTCAACGTCCGCAACTGATTTTTGCCTTAATTTGTAACTAGAATTTCCGAGTCAGCGTTGGCAAAATAAGTTCCATCTCTGACTTTACCCTTCTTTTGTAAATAGAATTTACATTCAGTGTTCTCAAAACAAGTTCCATATCTGACTTTTCCCTTAATTTGTAACTAGATTTTATATTCAACATTCGCAAAATAAGTTCCATCTCTGTTTTTACCCTTCTGTTATAATTAGAATTTATATTCGGCGTCAGCAAACAAGTTCCATCTCGGACTTTACCTTCCTATTATAACTAGAATTTACGAGTCAGCGTTCTCAAAGCAAGTTCCATTTCTCGCGTTACCTTTTTTTTTTTTCTAAATCTAGTATATAACTAAAATTTATGAATGTAGTACTTCCGATTTCAGTACTGAATTTATTAAGTTTGAAAGCGAACCCTAGTTTCACATTCTTATTGAAATAAGATTTTTAATTTGTTTACGAAAAACTCCTTTATATATATGCTCTGCTTGTCTATTTCTATTCAGGAGGCACGCAATTTCCAGAATTACTAGATGAATCATTGTCAAATTTTGGCCAGTATATACAGGATCGAAAATTAGGGTCCAAGTTCGTTAAGTACATAATCCGTCCAATTCATTTTAAGATATGGACAATTACAAAGCGATTCCCCATGTATATTCCTATGAGAGTAACTATGAATATAGTCTTTGTTTGAGTTTGAGGGTATATATAGACTACCCCATGTATACAGACTACCCGCAGTGCTTGAGATTAGTGTAATGCGCAGGATGCAATACATTAATCCGTCTCAGGCGCTGACAAGGGAAGTTCGGGAGAAAGCACTCGCCTGGAGAGAAAGTATGCATGACATTTGAAAGACCGATTCATGCCGATTACAACAAGCAAATAAAATTCTTGTACGATTGAGAACTGTTCGAGAGATTCAACTTGGAAGTTCATATGAAGAAATGAGTATATGCGCATTTAAACGCGTTAAGTATAACATTATCAACAACGAATATTGACATAGAAATTGAAATCTATACTGTTTTGCAACAACTAATGAGTTTGTTAGTTAGAATTAGTCATTATACTGTTCACAATAATAGTAGGCTAGAGATGAAAATATCACTGTTGTTCTTCTGTTCTCTGGAGAAATACGCAGGCAAAAGACTTCCTTGCACCGTGAATATTTTATATGTACAATTGCGTTGAATCTGTCAGGGGAACAGTTCGCATAACCAACAAGGAAATCAAATTCGACAGATGATTTAAAAGGTACTGTTCGGTAACCTGCTTTGTGGAACACAAACTGAAACAATCCTATATATAGCGGTGATCAGAATTGACTCATTAGCATGGACACGAACTTTATTTGGTTGTTTCTTTGGTACATCATAACATCCGGATGAAGAAGTTTCATACTATGTACAAATCTCTTGCTGCCATAATCTTTGATTGGTCAGATTCCAAGCACATCAAATGGTTGTACAAATCATGAGCAGTTCTTTGGTATATTCTCAACGATTATGTCTTTGCCATCCGTCATCCAACTTGCAATGGCGAATTTTGTCTGTGAATGGACCCCAGTGATCAAACAGTAACAAGTTCACACCATCTGGCTTCGCCATGAGAAAGAATACTTAGGTTATATACGTCTGGCATCCTTCTTTCCTCATCATGCATTTAACGTCGAATCTCTCGAAAAGTTCTCAACCGTACAGGAATTTTATTAGCTTGTTATAATTAGCATGAATTGGTCTTTCAAATGGTATGTTTAGTTTCTCTGCAGGCGACTGCTTTCTCCCAAACTTCCCTTCTCATCACCTCAGACAGATTAATCTATTGCATCCTTCGCATTATACTAACCCTCAAACTCAAGTACTGAGGGTGGTCTATCAACCAAGGATGATATCTATAGTTCCTGTCATAGGATGAAACAAAACTAAATTACTTTAGACTCGACAAATCTAGTAAAATCTTAAGTATTTTCTATCTTGAAATATAACGCAAATCAATTGCCATGGCAACACTTACATTTTTGAATGGAGAATGGAGGGTGAGAGGGAAATGCATTATTGAGTCGTTAAAACAAATCAAAATTAAATTTTCATTTTAAATCCTTTAAGTGATGTACATTTTGACAGTGTTATTTGTTTTCATATAAAAGGAAATTGGATTTAGAATTTAGATTTTTGGGCGTTCTGCATCTAAGACCACTTAACCCGTCATTTATACTCATGTCCAAAATTATTGTCGCATGTCTATAAATATGTTGTTCTAGGAATATAATTTGATAATGAATTCGCCCGGTATTTCTTATAATGTTAGTATGTGTATAATCGGCAAAGACATGTATGTGGCAAATTTCATGTCAAAAGAGCAGTAAATAAGAACGATAAAACGAAAATAAAACTTTCTTGTCCATTTAGCAACATTTTATTTTACTCATTCTAATTTTCGTATTTATAATTCTTTTCCTATGAAATTCACCACAAATATACATTTCCCAATTATACACTTAGTATCAGTATTAAAAGTACCCTGCAAAGTCATTATCAAATTATATTCTTACAAGAAGACAATTATAGATATGCGACAATCATTTTGAACATGAGTGTACATGTGAGATGATGTCCCTTGGCGATCATACTATCCGTGGAAAGGGGAGGAAAGAAAGGATTGGGAAAGGAAGGAAGCGGCCTGGGACCTACAAGTTAGGTACCACCCCGGCATTTATCTGGTATGAGTGAGGAAAACCCAGGAAAACCTCATTCAGAGTGGCTGGCCTGAAAAAGCGTTTGCACTTTCTCGACCGAGTGGCTCCGCCGGGAATCGAACATGGGACCGTTCGCATCGATGGCGAGAGCGTTAGTGACTACGCTAGACGGGCCACAAAAGGAAATTGGAATTAGAATATTTTTGTGCCTAGTTTACTTAGAGTATAACCAATGTGAGGAAAATTAATAAACGGAGAAGCAAAAGATCTTTAAAACTACTTGCTCTCTCTGTAAAGTAAGCAAACTCCACACAGTCACAATTGTTTGTTTGTTTGAAATGTTGTAAAACGATTGCTCAACAGATAGAACTATGTCTTCAATTCAAAGCGAAAGTGAGTTATGGAAGCTCACTGACTAGCATTTTCATTAAATGATAGTAACTAAATTGCTATTATTGGTGTACTTAATAAGATGAAAATCTCAGTTTGTGGTTTTTCAGTTTGTTGTTTTCAATGTGAATTACTTAAGAGTTTCAAGTTAAACAAGAACAGTTCTCTAAAGTAGCGTGCAAAGTTAAGACACTAAGCGCGCACTTCTTAGGATCTATCTTTAAACAAACTAACAAAAAAATTAAACCAAACACACATTAATTTCAAATTTGGAGCGAAGTGACCGATCTTTATTGATGCGAAGTGATATTCATAGGCTTTTTTAGTGCATAACTTACTTTCTTGAACGGACACTACATGCATATTGTTGAAATGGGCATATCAACGAAAACCATATCGGCTTTGAAAGATTGTGTTCACAGAACAAAACGGAAAGGGCTTCTTCCTATTTCTAATGCTCAAGATTTTATTTTCCATTTTTTAGAATGAGAATTCACGCCCCAAATGCTTTTTCAATGTTAAGTCTGTCGGCATTTCGTCTTTCGGTGATTATTCCTTTTCCGATCGGGATATGCAACCCATCACGACATTCAGTGTGCGCTCTTGAATAACCATGTCGAAATTTGGTTAAGAACGGTTCACGCATCTCAGTGATCCAGTTTTTTGGTGATTATTCCTCAATGGTATCAGTGTTGCCAATTTGGGGGAAAAGTCGCTAAATCTAGGGGATTTGCCTTCCAGGATAGCGACAAAAAATATTTTTTCCGATTAGCTACTTTTTTTGGTGATTTTGAAATGACGATTTGGCGACTTACTTACAAATCTAGTGACTTTGCGCTGAGAACAACTAGTCATAAAATAAGTACTGTTAACTCGAATCAGTTCAGATATATATGTTTATTTTTCTTTTGCATATTTGAATCAGTGCAGATGTTGACGAGCTGGGAAACTACGTAACATTTATTTCTATATTCCCGCTTTGATTGCTGTTATCTCTTACCTTCCTTCTAACGGGGACGAACTCCAGCTTTTAATTCCTTTAGTTTACAGAGCTTCCGTTTAGAAGCACATTAACGATAGCAAACAGATTATCTGTAGAAGCGTGAGTAGACCTTTTAGACCAAGATTTTTTCTAGACCTTTAATTTTGCTCGTTTTTCTAAACTCATTTTTGATTTTGTTGAAGCAAAATTGATCATAAAGTTAAAAATATAGAAAAGTGAAATTATTGTTAGTTATATATGAGTCTTTGAGTCTTTTATATACGTTCTTGTAGCGTAGATAGCACTATGGCTTGAATTGATAACGTATCTTATATATATATATATATATATATGAGGCAAAATTCCACAAACATTTTTTTAGCGACTTTTCACCCAAAATTGGAGTCATTTCATCTCCACTTTAGCGACTTTTTGTATCAACTTGTTGGCAACACTGAATGGTATATCCGATCGGAACATGCGACATCTAACGACACTCAGCGTGCTCTCTCGGATCATCATGCCAAATTTAGTTAAGAGTCTTCATCCCGGCGAAATTAAAATACCGCTAATTTTACAGTAATTATATCATATCTTCAAATAGATAAAAGATAATTGAAATATGGAACAAGAGCGCCCTAGACAATATTATTTTGCGTGAGGTACCGTTATCACAAGTCACCTAGTGGCTTTCCGTTATCAGCTGTTTAGAAACGCGAAAATAAATGCCGATTTTCAAAATGGCTAGAAATCGAAAGCAGATAAGTGAGTCGTGATAACGGTTTCTCATGTAAAATGATATTGTCTAGGGCGCTCTTGTTCCATATTTCAATTATCTTTTATCTATTTGAAGATATCACATAATTAATGTAAAATTAGCGGTATTTTAATTTCGCCGGGATGAAGACTCTTAAGAACGATTGAAGCGTGTCGGAGGAGTACCCGGATAAACGAACACCTAAATCAACTAAAGAGAACCTTCGCTCCAACTAAACCTTTAGACTTTTACATCAGAAATAGAGCTTTTTAATCAGTGATGATGACCACGTATTTAAGAAAGCAATTAAATTTGATAGTACCTAAGCTCAGGTCATGCTAACGGATATATCCGCCTACAAAATTACCCACACTTTCTTCTTTCCTCGAGGTAACTATCACAACATCCAACAGACACATGGCAAAACAACTAGACATTAATGGTGAGCATAAAAGCAGTTTTTTTCGTTTTCTTTTCTTTTTCTTTCTTTCTTTTTTATTCAGAAAAGCCGAAACGGATTTTTGAAAACTTTTATATCAACAAACTGGTTTGATTTTCTATCAAAACCTGGTTTCACTTTTTGTATGAAAAACAAGTTTGGATTTGAAAACTATGAAACTGGTTTCGGTGAAAAAACTGCCTTTTTTAAAAAATGAAACAAACCCATTTTGTAATAGACCGACGTATTTGTTTTTCATTTTTCGGTTTTTCTAGAAACCGTTTCCAGTTTTTACCGGTATAAAAGCCCGTTTTCTACATCTCTAACAGACATAGACACGATGAACTTTTACCTAGGTAAAAGCCGAGGCCTTAACAAATTTTTCACGCCTGTGTAAAGGTAACCTTCTAAATCACTGCAAAACACAAAATAAACAATTTAAATATACAAAGGCTAGAGTAACCGAGAGTGTAAAGAGAATTATGTCCACCTTTCTGGTGAAAAAAAAAAAAGAAAGAAAGAAATCCTTTGGTTTTCAGCCAGCAATATTCACGTTTGTAAATTTAACGTTACCGTTTAGATGTGTATTGTTAAGTATTAATGAATATTACTGAGTTTGGTGTCTTGCAAGTTAGACAATGTAGTACTCCCAAGCAAAATTAGGTATTTGCTGATGTATATGACTACCAGACTTCACGATTAAGCCAAAACAGTCTCGGATTTGCATAATCTATCCGCCCCAAAATTTATAAAAGTTTATCATGTCCCAAATTTTGTTCAAAACATAAGTTAATACCATTCGTGTAGTATTTAAAAATCTCATTTTATAGGGTGTTTCAAAACAACACCGACAACATTTGGGAGATGATTCCTGACACCAAGGTAAGACAAAAAGTATAAACTAGGGATGGCCAATTCCGGAATTCGGAAAAATTCCGGATTTCGGAAAAATTCCGGAATTCGGAAAAAATCCGGAATTCAGGAAAAATTCCGGAATTCGGAAAAATTCCGGAATTCAGGAAAAAATCCGGAATTCGGAAAAATTCCGGAATTCAGGAAAAAATCCGGAATTCGGAAAAATTCCGGAATTCAGGAAAAAATCCGGAATTCGGAAAAATTCCGGAATTCAGAAAAATTCCAGAATTCGGAAAAATTATTTTTTCTTTTTGTAATCCTAAGAATTTTGTTCAAATGCAAACGAACAAATTTCCTTTTTGTAATCCTAAGAATGTATGATGCAAGTTAAGCTGAAACTTACATCCTAAAGTATACACTACTCAATCTTCCCATGGTTAATCAGATGTAATCCAAAAGTACGATGTACTCCTAATATTTAATTTTTGTTTTACTGTGATATTGTCCAGAGGTAATACATATATCACACTGAGATAAACAACTTGACATAATGAAGATGTTATCATACGTAGTTTTCCAGAAAATCGTGAGAAACTAATTTTTGTGAAGTTAAAATATGCGTCGCTTGTTGCCAGTGTGATGCAATTGATAACTTTTATGCTGGAATAGTCTTATTATTATTATTATTATTATTATTATTATTATTATTATTATTATTATTATTATTATTATTATTATTATTATTATTATTATTATTATTATTAATCGTTTATGTACTGTAAAAGAAAAATATGAACCGTTAAGTAGTACATTTTATCTGTTGTTTTTTGATATCTTCTAACAGTAATAACAAACTGCTTGTAAATACGCAATGATTATCAAGGACAATGGCATATTAATGTAAGGACTACTCTACAGACTAGCAATAAACAATAAACAATAACAGATAAACAATATTTGCAAAAAAAAAAAAAAAAAAAAAAGTAACTCACTTGGACATGTCAGAATTTTTGCGAGAATATAGGAACGCATTGAGACTAGCAAAGAGCGTTGTGTTTTTATTACTCAAAGCGCCGTACGATGGAGGCATTAACGCTAATGTTAATGGCACTAATGAGCACTTACTTGCTCTAACGGTTAACCTCATTTTTGAGATGATTCTTAGAAGTGGGCGTGTTGGCATGCAGTTAGAAGACTTATATCCATTATTTAAAAAGCACACGTTATCTGTGGAGTACTAACGATTTGCGCCACTATCGAACACTAACATAGCACTAGCGACGTTTAAAGTCGAAATTGGAGTCTGACATAAGTGGCTTGTCAACTGCACGGACATTATATTTTCCTTGAATGCGAGAATTTTGCGCCCGGGAAATTTGCGCCCTACCACAAAAATAGGAAAAAATGCGCTCGCAATATATTTGCACTGGGATGTTTGCGCCCTACCGCAAAAAGAGGGGAAAATGCGCCGGCTATATATTTGCACTGGGATGTTAGCGCCCTACAATTCAACTTATTTTTGTATTGTGTAAAGTAACTTCCACTCACATTTGAACTAGGCTTGCCTCTCATCGTCTCAGTGAGTTACTCCATCCGTTATAATATTCCGAACAAATGAAAAAAAATACAATTTTAGTTCACTAAAGGGCAATCCATACAAATACAATTTTTCATTATACTACAAAATTTTTCATTATACTATAAAAGTATAAATGACTGATATATAATTATTTATTAATATAATCAAAGAGTATAATTTAATCTACAAAAGGCTGTTTGGCTCTACCCAGATATCTCTGTTCACAATCCTTGCGAGTTGTTTGGCTTTTCAGGACACAAAATATAGAAAAGAAAATGTAAAGTGAATGTAAAATCAGTTCAGTAATGTTATCAAGAAAACTATGTACAGTGTGTTTGCTTGCTGGAATTACACTTCAAACACACAATTGCGTTCAGTCGTTCTTTCAGGAAAAATGTTCCGGGGGGCACACTTAGTATTCCGGAGGGGCGGTCACTGCTGGTACTATTCTATTTATTATTATATTATAGACGTATTATTTTGGTCTCCTCCGAGGGGGCACTCTGAGAGCTCTGGGGAGGCCAGTGTTCCCCCAAAATCATCTCTGGAAGAAGCAGTGATTGCGTTGATCCGTTGTGTTCTTTTGGCTTATATTGAAGTTTATTCTCCCCTTATATAGCCACAATGAAAATAAATCACAAATGGCATGGTTGTGGGGGGAGGATTGTTTATGCTGTAATGTCAGCCCCTCCGAGCAAATGCGTAAGCTCCAATAGGTTCTTTTATTTCGCAGAGCTCAAACTTCCCGGTGGAGGTACATCGCAGGCGCAATTTTCCCTGTTCTTGAGGTAGGGCGCAAATTTCCCAGACGCAAAATTCTCGACACCGTTCGAATGACCTCGGAAGACTATATCTTTTTCAATACTTTTTTATATTTTTTTACTCGAGATTTCTTCATAGCTTCTTATTAAAATACTTACTAATATATCCTCATTTTATTGTTCTAGCCAATCAATATGGGTATGTTGTCAGTAAAATATTTAGATTGATCGAGCCTCTGGTGTGTAACCACAGTATTTCATATCATCCCTCCATTAGAAATCTTGGCTAAACGAACCAATATATGTTGCCAATAAAATAGTTTAGAATGATTGAGCCCCTAGAAATAACCACAGTATTTCGTGACAGACCCCCCCCCCTTCCTATTACCACATTCTAGCTACGTGCCTGACTCAACTAATTCTCTACATTCTTTACCAAGCACACATTTTCTAAAGCGGAAAATGCTCTCTAAATACCTAAGCTCATTATTTTCAGCAGATGCACAAATTGGGTAACATTCTATCTACATGAATGTTATATAGTCTATGTCGATTACTGGAAACCGCTTCTCGCTATCTATTACCATATTTACTATATAATGATTAACGTTAAAACCGAAAATGGTTGATTTGTACCGCTTCCGGTTTGAATATTACATTAATCAGGGAACTCGATTCTTAACTATTGACTCTGTACATCGTGGCCAAAATTGATGGTAATCCATCAGATAGTTCTTGAGACTGTTTGTTTCACTGACGGACAGAATGAATATATGGCTATAGAGTTTTGATAAACTAAATTCGTTAATGAGTGATGATGGAACAAATATAAGAAAGGGAACCAAGAGTAGGCCTACCACCGGAAAAAATTTCGAACACAAAATTAGCCATCGAAAACCCACATGTCCTGGGTTAGAATACCATAGATGAAAACTCTACCACTGAGTCATCAATCACCCGCTTATTAGTTTTATTAATTATTATATTAATATAAATTAATGAATGCCTGCTTATGTTAATTATTGAACAATTACATTGTATACTTCGTAAAGTCAAAAATTGTAAATTTGTATTTACTGTACATACAGTGAGCGCAAAAAGTGTTCGTACACCTATGCTATTGAAACGAGAATGCCTGCGAAAAAGAAACAGAAAATTTAAGAAGTGTAATAACACACACAATATGAATAATGAAAACTAAGCTTTATGAATATATCAATAAAGAACCACAAAGACAAGTTTAATGGTCAGAAAGTAAATAAATTCCGTAGAAAGTGTATAGAGTAGACGCAAAAAGAGATCGTACACCTGACGTACGAATACGAAATAAAGATACCACAACTGGGGTTCACTAGTATTTACCTGAGTATACACCTCTGTATAGCTTGACGAATAACAGAATGAGTTTAGTTGTGAATAGGAGTGAAAAAACTGCACGGTGGGCTGTCAAAATGGGAAGCAACCGAACAGAAACAAATGAGGAGACAAGAAAAGTAATTATTAAACTGCATAAGAAAGGTACGTATTTGAGAAAGATAGCAAACCTTGTAGACAGGCCTCGTTCAACAGTACAAACAATAATTGCGATGTATAATGTTTCTATCACTGTAAAAAAAAAAAAAAAAAAAAAAAAAAAAAAAAAAAAAAACTGGAAGACCAAGAGTGTTAAGTGAACAAGATAAACGTTACATTATTAGGGAAAAGAAAAAAGGTTCCGAGAAGTAGTGCTGTGCAATTGGCAACGGATCTGGAAACACGCGGTGTTAAAGTATCAGCCAGTACAGTGCGGAATATTTGCAGGGTATCATGGTCGGATAGCCAGGAAAATGTTATGGGTGAACAAGACAAATCGTATAAAGAGACTAAAGTTTGAAAAAGAGTATAAAGATAAGGGATCAGGCTTCTTTCTGGAATAGGGTCATATTTTCGGACGAAAGTAAATTTAATCTTATCGAATCCAATGGAAGGCGTATGGTATGGCGCAAGGTGAATACAGAGATGAATCCTGAAAATCTCGTCCCTAAAGTAAGACACGGAGGAGGGTCCGTGCTCGTCTGGGGTTGTATGAGTGCCTCAGGAGTGGGTCGTCTCCATTTTATCGATGGAGTGATGATCCACAAAGTGTATATTAAGATATTAAAGGAAAATCTCCATAATAGTGCGCAGAAAACAATTTATTGTTCAGCAAGGCAACAACTCCAAACATACAGCGGAAAATACTCGATTGTAGCTACTCTATAATACCTTGAAACAGCTTCGCACACCTCCCGAATCCCCAGACATGAACCCCATAGAACATCTATGGTCTGTTCTGAAGACAAGAATCAGAAGGCACAGCTTGTCTACTAAAGAAGGCCTAAGAAAAGCTATTCAAGAAGAATGGGACATAATCAGTCCCGAAGCTACAGAACTACGAACTACTACAGATGAAATCAATGCCACGAAGACTACAGACAATCATTAACGCACAGGGTAATCCCACAAAATATTAAATAACGTAATATACTTTATAAGCATTAATTCAAGCATAAGTGTACGGTGACTTTTTGCGTTTACAAAAAAGGAATTATCTCTTTCTTCTGAACAAAACAGTGATTGTCTTTGTTTGGCCTTTCTCTTGTATATAGAAATAAAATGTATGAATGTGTAGTCTTAATTCTGGTTATATATATATTTTCCACCCCCCGTTCTCATTCTAGCTGTTTTCAATATAAAGTATGCACGGTGTACGAACACTTTCTGCGCTCACTGTAGGTAATGTTGACAATAAGCGAATGTTATTAGAATATTTGTTGAGATTTATTTTCCTTCACTGCCTTTCGCCTGGTTAAAAAGTAGTTTGCAGTGCTTTGGAGCAGCTGCAGGTGGGAACGCGATAATGTTTGAGACATACCGGCGACTTTTTTGTGTGTGAAAATATTCCTCATAAAGCAGTAAATAACTGCAATAGCAATTGTCTACGTAAGTGATAAAGACATCCAACTACAAGAAACTAATACAGTATATACTATATATTCATTATTGTGTTTCTCTTTTAACAGCTACTAGCTAGGGATGGCCAATTCCAGAATTTTTACTTTCCGGAATCCGAAAAGTAAAATCGGAAAAATTCCGGTTTTTTTCCGAATGTCGGAATTTATCTGAATTCCGGAATTTTTCCGAAATCCGGATTTTTTTTCAAATTCCGGATTTTTCCGAATTCCGGAATTTTTCCGAATTCCGGATTTTTCCGAATTCCGGAAAGTAAATTTTCCGATTCCGGAAAACAAAATTTCCGGATTCCGGAAAATTTTGACCATCCCTAGTATAGACCAACTTGGGTTCACAAATGCTTCCTTTCGGAGTTATAGGCTGCCGAAAACATGAAAAAACAGAACTCTGAAAGTCCATAGCTCCAAAACTATTGGACCTACCATAGTCGGGTCAGGACTTCACTTAGAAACCACTATGTGCCCTATCCAAATACCTATGTTTCAGAATCCTCCGGTACTTCCGCAACTATTTTTATAGAGGTAGTTGGTGAGTACTTAAATTATATACCCGTAGCCAAACTCCCTCTACAAAAACTGTTGCGGAAGTACGGTACAGCAGTATTTTGAAACATGGATTTTTGGATAGGGCACGTACTAGTTTCTAAGTGAAGTCTTGACCCGAGTACGGTAGGTCCTATAGTTTTGGACCTATCGAGCTATAAAGTTCAATTTTTCATGATTTCGGCAGCCCATAACTCCGAAAGGAAGCATTTTGTGCACCCAAGTTGGTCTATACTTTTTGTCTTATCTTGGTGTCAGGAATCACCTCCCAAACGTTGTCGGTGTTGTTTTGAAACACCCTGTATACACACACATCGATAATCAAACTTTAGGAAGTGTTTGACCTATTGTTTAATTAATCCTGATTTTTCAGGAGAAAATAAAAACATACGTATGAATATACACTAACTTTTCATAGGGTGTCCCGGTTAGTCTGAAATTCTGTGAGTCCTATTCACACATAAACAATTTAGAGAAACAAATGCTAACTTTTCTTAAATTAGGATTAGGACTCAGTACTCTGTTATTAGTGGTAGAGCGTTTATCTCTTTTCCATGGGCATCTGGAAAAATGAAATCTTTGAGTTTCTACGTCCCATGTTTATGCCGGTTAAGCTAAAGGAGACGGTGATGATGAGTAATGTATGAAATGGTGGAATGGAGAAAGTGGGAGGAAACGGGAGAACCCCGAAAAAACCCACGCACACGGTGTTTGTCCACCCCAAAGTTCCCTTGGCGGGGGCTGGGATCGAACCCGGGACCCCAAGCACCAGAGGTGAACGCTCTACCACTCAGCCACCGCGGCCCCGCCATGGGTATCTGGTTCAATCCCCGGCCAAATACGTTCGTGGCGGACAACTTCATATCCGTGAGTTTTCTCGGGATACTTTTGTTTCCTTCCACTTTCTCATTCCACTATTTCCTCCATCATTATTCACTTGTTTTAATCATCGTCTCCTTCAGCCTAAAGAGAATAATCATGGGATGTTAAACTGAAATATTTCATTTCATTTCATTTTTTTGGTACTTTGTGTACTTCTTCCATAACCTTCAACTTTCAATTTACAGATTCGTTTGTCGCCTCCTTAACTCAACGCTTCTAATATAATATGTGTTTGACTGACTAACGAATGTTTTCTTTTCTTGTATGTGTGAGAGTCTGACTGTCCTGGACATCACGAGGCCCAACAGTTTTTTCTTTCTTTACCTTACTTTCTGAATCGTTCCGAAACTTGGAATAGCGCGTACATATTTTCGTCTAAAATTTCCCGAAATATTGATAGATAGTCAGTCGTCTTCTTTATGCAATGAAACAGTGACTCCGTTACTGAATGAAGCAGTGTAACAACTTTCTCCAACTCCAATTCATTGCTTCCTATTTTCACAAGAACATTACACAAAATTGTTTTGTAAAATAAAATAAAAAAATGAAAAATGAAATAAAATCTTCGTTTTACGCCCCACGATAACAGGGGCAGATCTAAGGGGAGCGATCGGAGCGAACCCCCCCCCCTTGAGGACAAAGCTTTCTTATTTTATATACTGTATATACTGTATAAATAAAACCCGTCCCAGAGTTTGCAGCTCTTAAAAGTAGCTCTAACAAGGAAAGCTATCCAACTCCTCGACGACTATCTCATTGAAACTTGCACAAGTGGAAGGACATATTAAAAGATAGAAATATGTTTACTCTTACGATTCGCAATGTCATAGAACCGGAAGTAGAATGATCGTTCTCCCATAGCCCCTGAAAGTTATGTACTCTGGTCATACATGCCAGAATGTGATACATTGGAACTTAGTTTTGGTATTGTTGGTTCGTGTTGTTTGAGGCGTCAAGCCAGCGACTCAAGGGTCCCGACTTTGAATAACGGCTGGGGTATGATTGTGTATTTTAAAACCTTTATAGCAGTGTTAGAGGATACTCAAGACAGGCCAAAGTCCTTTGTTACTTAACAGTCTCAACAATACATTTACTGTCTTCTTCTCATTATTATTATTTTTCCTCATCATACTGCTCATATTAATAATGCTAATTATACTACTACTACTACTACTACTACTACTACTACTACTACTAATAATAATAATAATAATAATAATAATAATAATAATAATAATAACAGTCATACTAAAACAATAATAATAATAGATAGCCATTTTTGAATTGTGCTTTCAATGTGTCCCTTTTCTTCACTGGGTAAACGTGTTCGTTTGGAACTTACGATCGCGTATCGTGTTTCATTTGACATCGATAGGCATCAGTGACGTACCAAAGATCCCAATTACCACCGACTGTTATCATCTTGAGTTAGAAATATTTGTCTTCGTGACAAAACTAAGTTCCACTGTATCACATTCTGGCATGTATGACCAGAGTACATAACTTTCAGGGGCTATGGGAGAACGATCATTCTACTTCCGGTTCTATGATGTTGCGAATCGTAAGAGTAAGCATATTTCCATCTTTCAATATGCCCTTCCACTTGTGCAAGTTTCAATGCGATACTCGTCGAGGAGTTGGATAGCTTTCCTTGTCAGTAGCAGTATTACAACCTACCGCCCCCCCCCGAGAAGTCCGTCCTGGATCCTTCCCTGCACGGTTATGCCAGCTAGGCTAAAGAAGACAGTGATGATGAGAAACGAATGGAATAGTGGAATTAATGAATAAAGTGTGAGGAAACGGAGGAACTCCGAGAAAACACACGAACACGGTGTTTGTCCTCCACAAAGTTCATTTGGTGCGAGTTGGGATCGAACCATCGACCCCACACACCAAAAGGTGAACGCTCTACCACTGTTGTAATACAGTCAATTTGGATGCAGTACCTTTTACTCTATATCTGTACCATATCACATCCAAAATGACTATCAACATTGCAACTATTAACATGTCGTTGCACAAACCTAAAAATGGGTTAACACTTTCAATAATTAAATATAAAAAGGAACTTTGAAAGAGATTAAAGTGCATGAAGTGCTATTAAATTGTTTCGGAAGAAGCCCCAATAAAGTGTATTTTCATTAAACAATGAATTATACACAAATTGAACTAAGTAATAAAGACAGTTGCCATGGGCAGTTGTGGGCCATAACAAGTAGAGGCGATTCGCTCATCACTGTCTACACTATACTATAGACTATACATATTATAACGTATGAATTATAACGTATTATTACGAGAAATGGAAACTTCGAACGAAAAGCATCCTTTTATCGCGTAAGTAAGGGATAAGATATTTTTGAAATGTGCGCCCTAGGATTGTTTCTTTTCTTTTCAATAGGAGATTAGTTTGTAAATCTTTGACGTTAGAAAAATGAAACTTGGTACATAAACCCGGCATTAGAAATAAGAAAATACACGATTCAGTGTTTTCTAAAAATTTCTCATTTAGAGGATGAAGGAAAAGAGATGGCCCCACCCGAAAGTTAAGAAAAGAATCACGTGGATTAGGTCGGATATTACCTTGAAAATGTATCCATTGAAGAGACAGTTGGTCGGAGTTGGAACAAGAAATGATAATTGAGAAAAACGAATTCTTCACTGAATACTAAGAGACAAGGAGAAATCTATGGAACGTCATCAACGAGGAGTAACATAATACAGAAAGATCTTCGTCCAGGTGTGGATTCACAATTGTTGACTATAATGATTTTGATGTATAAACGCAATAAAACCTGATGCTCAATTCCATTGCCCTTCCAGAATATATATATATATATATATATATATATATATATATATACGAGGGCCGTTCGGAAAGTAAAGAACGATTGCGTATTCTGCCCGATGCCGACTTCCCACCACTGCGATCGACTGCGCGGCAGTTAGCTCCTCCCTTCACCTCAGTGTGAGCCGAGTCTCAATGATGTGCGGTCGCGCTACTTGTTTTTGCAGTGATTCAAAATGGCGGCGCCAATCGAAAATCCCGCCAAATGTTAAGTACGGAGTTTATGCCAAGAGGAGCAACAATAAACTCAGAAGCCTATTATGAAACTCTCCAACGACTTCGACGCGTCATCCAAAACAAGAGACGTGGAATGCTGTCGACAAAAGTATTGTTGATCTATGACAATGCTCAGCCTCATGCATTAGCACGAACACAGCAGGACCTTCAACGTCTAAACTGGGACATCTTCGGTCATCCTGCTTACAGTCCTGACTTGGCACCAAGTGGTTTTCACTTATTCCCGAAACTTAAGGAATTTTTGGGAATAAAACAGTTAACAAACGATGAGGAACTCAAGCAAGTAGTGACAGCCTGTCTCAAATCTTTGGCGGCAGATGAGTATGACATCAGCATTGAAAAACTGGTCCCACGTTATAACAAATGTTTTGACAACTATGGCGATTACGTAGAAAAGTAGAGTAAGGTCCTGTGGCATTGTAAATAAAGTTTTGTGCTGATATCTTTTGTTTTTATTTAACCATGCCAAAACGTTCTTTACTTTCTGAATGACCCTCGTATATATATATATATATATATATATATATATATACTAGCTGAAATACCCATTCTATGTGAAACAAACTGAACAACGGAAGGAAAAAATATCGATCATTTTCTACTCTTTTTACATATCTCGGTAAACGTTCCCTGAGACCCCTTGGTTCGAATCTTTTTTTTAAAAAAAACGCCTCTGGCCCCCAGCCGATGGGGGCTGTATTTGGAAGTCAACGCATGTGACAGTATCACTATTCAGCTCAGCGACCACGAAAACTATGGATTTGACACTAATATCGTTCACTTTGGATTAATTTTTACATGACTCTGTAACCCCTCGGCAAACGTCCCCTAAGACCCCCTTGGTTTGAATTTTTTTAAAAAAAATCCCTTCTTTTTTGGTAACTCTCGGTTCATCACTCATCTGGTCCCTACATCGCACACAGACACACACAAACTTTTTACATATTGTATATATGCATATAGTACAGAAATTTTTGAAATAACATTTTTTTTCAGGTTCAGGTTCAAATACAGGTTCAAAAATTAAATGATTTGTTTAAAAACATTGCAGTGACTGGAATTATTTCAAGTGGTACGATAGAGTAAAATATTTTACCATTCTATCATCTTAACGCAAAACTGTATTTCCAAGGCGATAAATGACATGGGAGTTTCATTTGTAAGTTTCCAAAAGAGAGAGAGAGACAGAGAGAGAGAGAGAGAATTCTGCAAAGAAATCAAATTTCTAGAAATATATTACATTTTTGGGGAAGGGGTTCAGCAGTGCTATCAGCGAAATGAAATAAAAAAAAAACTACATTCATTTAGCACATATTCATCAATCCCAAATACATGTCAGATTTACGATATTTTCCTATGAATCCGTAACATCGTTCTTTTCCACGTGAACTGAAAAAGAACTTTTTCTCCTTCTTTTTCTACGTCCCGCTACTCAGAGCCATTTTGAGCGTACTATCCTTATTTCGTTTTTCTGCATCTTGTGTCTGTATTCGCCTGTCCGTCTGTCGGCAAGTATCGAGAGCAAATCGGGCTTAAAGAAAGTGAATGTCTGTTTTCTAACGGATTTAGCGCCCCAAGTTTAAGTTTCGTTTGTATCATTATCTGTCTATTCCAACCGAAAGTAATAAAAGTTTATCAGTTCCGGTTACAATATTAATCGCAATAGAAAAAGCAATTATCAGTGTCACGTGTACATCTGCTGACCAAAATTGATAGTGATCCAGGAAGTATTTCTTGAGATTTTTTTTTGTTTTTTCTCGTACGAACGGTTAGATACACCGACTGGATAAGTACGTAAAGTAGTTTTAGTATACGTGGTAACGTCCTATAAACTATAAAAATATACTGAAATAGTTTTCAGTTTTGGATTTCGACTAAAGTATATTTGACTACGCCACTACCTTCCTGCTTTTCTCCAACAGCTGCATTGAAATCTCCCATTATAATTACATATGTATCGCTATATAGTTCACTAGGGATCCCGTAATTTAGAAATTTGCCCTGATTTCGCAGACATGAAACGAAATCATTAGATTTTAAATGGCGAAAATAACGTATGGCACGCTCTTACTCTTAACAAGCTTTTGTTGCTCTTGTCAATAAATAGGCACATTTTACTTCTCCGATGATAGAAATAAAATGTTTTCCGTATTGGAATTGAAAGTATGTGACAACAAATCATAATTTCAAAATATAGGAATGATGAGGTAAATTAACACACATAGAGTAATAACATGGTATAAGAGATTTCAGCTGCTCTTCCTGCTGAAACTGTGTGGAGACTGTGGCGCCGCCACTCAAGGAAGTTGGGTACCACGAACTACTAAAAGCAAGAACGAATCAAATCATTCATAGCGCGTGAGTCTGATAGAATTAGCCCAGGGGTGTGCAACTTGGAAAAGTGGGCGGGCCAATCATAGAGCTCTAAATGGCGTCGCGGGCCTCACCGTAGATATACCATTTTTACGACAATTGAATAGTATAGTATTAAATGATGGAACATGTTCATCGTAATTTTCATCACAATAGCACAAAACAACTATTATGCTGGTAACCAAAATATTTACTCACTAAAGAGAAGCAGAATAATGTATTTAGAACTTTGACGGTACATCTAGCAATCCTTATACCGAGGGAAATTTTCTCCAAGTACCTGCGCTTGCAAAGTGCTGTCTTCAGGGCTTTACCACATTTCGCACTGTGTGATCGATGGAAAGTTTTCAGTTCACTCTTAACAAGTTTTCTAAAAAAGAACAATTATAATAATTATTGTTTTCAATAACTAACCAACGGGCCGGAAGACAGGGTTTGGCGGGCCGCATATGGCCCGCGCACCGGCTGTTGCACACGGCTGATTTATCCAATGATACATTTTGCTACTGCCAGTAGCAGACGATGCAGTTATTACAACTCTAGCTGTTTAGTGTCGCCGAGTCACTTTCATTGCATTGTGGGAACGATGTGAGTTTCCATTTGGATCATATGGAGTGGTTATCAGGGTATTCAGTTTTAACACATTTCCATAACACTGCCAGTTTTATTATCGTGTTTCTTGTTAATGATTGTGCAAACTCGACTCTTCTTGCAGGTTTGTATGAAGTGATACATTTTTGAAGTTAATAATTGAAGCTTTGGTCCTCACACCAGGATTTGGTAATTTTTTGTCGACGGTATATTGACGAATAATCATTCGGAAGTGATATGAGTCACGGACAAGTTGCTCGACTACTAAGAGCCCTCTAAAGATTACTAATCGAATGATTATTCAGTTCAAAAATATTTCGAAATAAACTGTTAGGTTACAAATTGGGAGCTACAACATGAATAATGAAAGATAACTCATGTTGTAGAGCTGACAACAAAACAGAATATGCTTAAGAGGAGTGTCGTAAAAAAAAGCCATCATTTATTTCTACCAACTTGGTTTGAAGTCTCGACACTCTATCCTGGAGGTAATGGAGGATAAGCGAAGAGGACCATGTTTTTCCCGAAGTTTGCTTGTGCTCCACAGGATTTAGATATCTTTGTTTGAATATCTATCAGCGAAACATACGTATCTGAACGGGTTGCCTCAAAGTTATACAGATATCCTGGTCGCCGCCCTTCTTTCAGGGGCGGATCCAGGACGGACTTCTGAGGAGTGAGGTGGGTTGTAATACTGCTACTTACAGCTACTTTTAGGAACTCCAAACTCTGGAATGGATTTTATTTAAATATAAAATAATAAAATTTCCTCATCTGGGGTGGAGCGATCGCCTTGATCAGCCCCTGCCTTCTTTACGTTTTGTGCTCAATTTTTACAAGTTTCGTGTACTCTTATTAGTACCGTTTAACGCTTCGCCTAGTACCCTTAGAGTATATGAAATGGTATCGTCACCTTTACCCGTGAAGGATCGGCAATTACCCTCTTTTAAGGTCGTCCAGTCTACCGGTAATTTCAGCCCTTACAATATCACAAACAGTGCCGGATTTATGTTTGATGGGGCCCTAAACTATTGAAAACATTGGGGCCTTTATATATATATATATATATATATATATATATATATATAGATAGATAGATAGATAGATAGATATAGATATATATATACAGATGGTGTTCCGAAAAATGGAAACACCTGAACGAAATTGCAACTTACCAGATTAATATGGTGTCGGGCCACCTTTCGCCTTCAGAACAGCCTTAATGCGACGTGGGATGGAGGCATAGAGGTTGTGAATGGTAGCAAGTTGAGTTTTACACCATTCCTCGTGAGAGAATATAAAGGTGGAAATCGTCGCCGGAGTCGAGTTTCAAAGACGGACCACAGATGTTCAATTATGTTGAGATCTGGGGACTGGGCGGGCCAGGGAAGGTGTTAAATATTATCCCGATGTTCCTCAAACCACGCTGCAACAACACCAGCTGTGTGAATGGGTGCATTATCATCCTAGAAGATGGCGTCATTGTCCGGGAACAACATCCGGACCATAGGATGCAAGTGGTCTCCAAATTGCGACATAATCCTTGGCAGTGATTCGTCCGCCAAGTGTGACCACAGGACGCAATGAAAACCATGATATGGCGGCCCACAGCATCACCGAACCGCCGCCATGTTTCACAGTTGGGCGGAGACACTGCAGATCATAAGCTTCTTTGGGCGTTCTCCACACATAAACACGGCCCGTGGTTGGGAATAGGGTGAAGGATGACTCATCCGACCATATCACACGTTTCCAGTCCTCAATGGTCCAAGTTGCATGGTCGCGGCACCATTTGCGGCGTGCGAAAGCGTTATGGTCCCTGATGAGCGGTTTGGCCCGTGCAACACGACCACATAAGTTCATGTCATGTAATTCGCGGCGGACTGTGATTGTCGAAACAGGGTGGGGGAGATGCTGATTGAGTTCCTCCGTCACTTGCTCCGCAGTGGCACGACGGTTCTGCGTGACAATGCGCTTTAATACCCGGCGTGACCTGTCACTCATGATTTTCTTCCGCCCACTGTTCCGCTTCCCCGATGTGGTTTTCCCGTGTGTTGTGTAGGCCGTCATCACCTTCGACACTGTCCCACGCAACACATCTAACACAGTAGCCACTGCCGTCATACTCACTCCACATAACAGCGCACCAACAATTTGCCCTCTTTGAAAATCTGAGAGGTCTCCCATTTTACACTACCTCCGTCTGCTGCATCCACTGGACACTGCTGTTCCACGCGCCTGACGTAGTATGGAGACCGACCTAACACACCACCACCAGCGGTCCGGCGCTGCGGGCGCCAGGACACCACTGCCAACCCATACATCTGACGTGTTGCCAACTACAGGTGTTTCCATTTTTCTGATCACCATCTGTATATATAGCTCTCTTTTTCAACTACAAAATGTCTCCATTTCGGCGGTTTGAATATATGCTACATGGTAATTTATGGACCTAATGGGTATCTAAATACATTTACATATCAAATATGTATTTTATTAACGAACATATTGATCAACTTACAACATTTGCAACACATCGCAAAATTCTTTAGAAACATAACACAGACTCATAATCTAGTCTCATCTAGTCTCAGGAAGCTTGCTATAATATTAAATAATAAGAGGTGTCAATATATTACGCAAACTACTAATAATTATACAGGGCAAGTCAAAATGATGTGCCCGATTTTAGAAAGTTATTCTATGAAATGTAATAAGCACATGTTATTGTGAGACATGCGCTTCGAAAGGCTAACTTGCAAAGTTTAATTTCCAACCAATGTTTTCACTTTCTACCGCTAGGAGTCAGCAGCTAGCGGTTATGGAAAATGGCGTTGAATGTAAGAGGACTAGCTCAGGAGAGTAATGCTCCCGGAAGTAGGAACGAAAAACACAGTTCTGATTGGTTCACGTTATCCATTTCTTGCCACATTGCATTCAAATAGCAGAAATCAGACATATGCTGCTGTCGGTCTTCGTGGCCGAGTGGGCTAGCGCTATATGCTAGTGACGAAAATCTATTTTGGCGCGAGTTCAAACTCGGCCCGAGGAAAGTTTTTTTTACATTTTTTATATTTTAAAACACTTTTTAAATTAAAATAATATGAAAATAATACTCAAAAAAGTGATTTACACTTTTGTGCAGATAAGTAGTAGTAGTAGTAGTAGGAACGGGTTAGAAGCCCACAGGGCTCGTTTGTTCCCCTTGTACTCCATGATATAAATTTTGTGACCAACTTAAAATGATTGGCTAGGATAGCGCGTAAAACAGCTGGCTAAAGTAGCGTGCGAAAAAAAAAGTACTTCCGGGAGCATTACTCTCCCGAGCGGGTCGTAATGTAAGGCAGAGATCTTTCTGTGTGCTTCATTATGATGTAAACAAATCTGTGATTAGCGTACACATAACGTGACTCCATGTGATTTCTTCATGTAAGGTTTTGCAAAAGATCTTGTTTACGTACCACCACTTCGTACAGCATTGAATGACCTGCGTGCCCGCATCATAGCAGCCATTGCTAATATTGGCCGAAACATGCTGGAAAAGATTTGGCAAGAGATAGACTATTTGATGTGTGCCGTGTTACGCGACATGCCCACATAGAGCATTTTTGAATATGTTCCAATAAAGCTTTGACCGTTACCTGTCTTAGCATACAATGATATTGTATATCTATTTTGTAATTTCTTCTATTTTTATATCTTGATTTTGGGCAACGGTGCATAAAAGTACACAATCTGTCGTGTAGAAGAAGAAGAAAAAAGAATATATATGTTGTTGATTCTAAATAGAAAGAAATAAGATTTAATCTCAATAGTTAAAGTATATGTTGGTTTTATAAGTGTAATCTGCATTTATATTTATCATAACGGCAGATAGTTACTTGTTTAAAATGTTGCTATGACAACCGAAAAGAAAAGGATAATTAATGAAGTTTTGGAGAATAAAGGCAATAGTTATATAATTTGTTGTGCCTGATTTAATGTGATTGGATCATTTTGACATTTTTAAAATTTACACGAACTGTGGGCTAAATGTAACGTAAAATATATGTATAATATAAATCAATCATTACATTTATAGATGGTGTTATCTCGCCCAGGACGTTACATTTTAGATGGTGGTTCCGCCCAGGACCTGGCGATTAGTTTGAAGTATAGTAAAGCACTCTCAGCATAGTGATCAACACGGAGTATACTTTACTCAGAAGCGGGAAAAGAATTTATAGAAATATAAAAATGAGTGTTTCTGGAAATGAAAATATGCATGAAGAAGGTGCATGAAGGATGCAGAACTATAAGGTACGTATTCATCAACGAACGTGAAGCTGATCTGATAAGATAGCTTGGTCAGCAAATATCGCAGCAACAGCAAAGAATGGATACTCAGCTAGAGTAAATGTCCCACCAACTATCACAGCAACAGCAAAGAATGGATACTGAGCTAGAGCAAATGTCTCACCAAACATCGCAGCAACAGCAAAGAATGGATACCTAGCTACAGCAAATGTCCCATCAAATAACTCAATCCATAACACATCAACTAACGCAACAAATGGGCACTAAATTTGAACAGAAATTTCAGTAAATGGATATTCGGTTTCAACAAATAGATACTAGGTATGAACAAATTACCCAGGTTATGACTCAGCGATTGGATGATAAATTTGAGCAAATAACTAAGCAAATGGACACTAAAATGGAGCAGATTTTACATCGATTCACTGTCGTACCAAGTTTGGTTGAAGTGGTAGAAATTCAAGAAGAAATGCAACCTATCAAGGAAGTAATTCATATTGTAAATGGTAAATCGGATCTGGTCGTTAACGTACAATATGTGCAACCAGACGGAAATGCAAAAGAAGAAGAGTATAGTCATCACCTTAACCTTCTTTTGAAAACATTGACTATTAACGATGAATTCAGCGTTGAAGAAGAACACAATAATCCATTTCCTCTACAATTGCAGTCGAATGATCCGTGCACTACGACAGACAAGATTTCCAATCAGATGACATCTATGACTACAGATAGTGCATCTAAGACAGATAATTACCTATTCAACAAGAAACAGAATACAATCAGTAATCTGGATTTGGATGTTGCTGGTTATAACAATACGAATAAAAAGGAATTAGATACGGAACGAACTGAAAGTGGTGCTGATCTGGTTCTTCAGCGAGTAATGATGTATGTTCATGATCGAGAAGATTGGGAAAATCAGTCGATATTGCAAGTTAATACTAACCGAAAACCTGTTAATTGTGCTTTTGTTAGAAATATCAATGTGATAAAAAAGAGTGTAATACAAATGTAGGAAGCAATGTTAGATTCAATTGTACCGGTAATACAACCAAATCTAATTTCCTAAGAAACAAAAACATTAATCGGGCAACGTTTCGGAACCAGACAAAGAGTATATCTAATTTACTTCAAACGGGATTTCGTAATGATTCTCTAGATGGCAGAAATTCTCGAAATAGAAACCAAAGTACTATTGAAGTAAAAGACACGGGGTGTGTCTAATTTACTGACCACAACACTTTCTTGTCCACCGCCAAAACTATGAGGGCCTCCAACCTGAAATTTTCACCAAATATATCACTCAACTCCGTCAATATATTCACCAATTTTCATTGAGTTATAACAATATTTACTATATATCTATATAAAAAAATTGTTAAAATTTTGGTATAACTTGGCCACCGCCAAACCTATCAAGGCCACCAACTTCAAATTTTCACCAAATATATAACTCAGCACCACCAATATATCCACCAACTTTCATTGAGATATCTCTATATTTACTACATATAATATACCACCGCCACATATAATAGGCCCCCTCGAACTATGAGGGCCACCAACTTCAAATTTTCACCAAATATATCTCAAAACCACCAATATATCCACCGACTTCCATTGAGATATCTCAATATTTACTATATATTTATATAAAAAATTGTTAAAATTTTGGTGTAAATTGGCCACCGCAAAAACTATGAGGGTATACAACATGAAATTTTTACCAAATATATCAATCAACACCACCAATATATCTCTCAAAACCAATCCAACGACTTTCATTGAGACATCTCAATGTTTATTAGATATATACATATCAAAAAATTGTTAAAATTTTGGTACAGTATAACTTGGCCACCGCCACACCTCTGAGGGCCACCAACTTCAAATTTTCACCAAATATATCACTCAACTCCGTCAATATATTCACCAAATTTCACGGAGATATCTCAATATTTACTATATATCTATATCAAGAAATTTTTAAAATTTTGATTTAAATTGGCCACCGCCAAAACTATTAGAGCCACCAACTTCCAATTTTCAGCAAATATATCTCTCAAAACCACCAATATATCCACCAACTTTCATTGAGATATATCTATATTTACAACATAACTACTTCAATTTTTTAAAATTTCGGTATAACTTGGGCACCGCCAAAACAATGAGGGCCACCAACTTCAAATTTTCACCAAAAATGTATCACTCAATACCTCCAATATATCCACCAAGTTTCATTGAGAAACCTCAATATTTACTACATATCTATATAAAAAATTGTTAAAATTTTGGTATAAGTTGGGCACCACAGAAACTAAGAGGACCACATATATATGTGCAACAGAAACAAGCGAACAATAGAATAATAAAAGTAATATATCAACTGTTCAGAAAAATTTTACATATGTATTATATTGTTATCCATTGTTTCTAAATACTACATACTATACGCTATATCTCCGAAACTTATTTACATATTTTTACAACCATATATTGCTGTAAATTACTGTTTGATGCAAATGTATAATATTATATATATATATATATATATATATATATATATATATATATATATATCAAAAAATTGTTAAAATTTTGGTGTAACTTGGCCACGCCAAACCTATGAAAGCCACCAACTTCAAATTTTCACCAAATATATCACTCTACTCCGTCAATATATCCACCAACTTTCATTGAGTTATATGAATATTTACTAGGTATCTATATCAAAAAGTTGTTAAAATTTTGGTATAACTTTGCCACCGCCAAAACTATGAGGCCATCAACTTCTCAATTTATCTCTCAAAATCACTGATATATCCAACGACTTTAATTGAGACATCTCAATGTTTATTTGATATATATATATATATATATATATATATATATATATATATATATATATATATATATATATATATATCAAAAATTGTTAAAATTTTAATATAACTTGGCCACCGCCAAACCTATGAAAGCCACCAACTTCAAATTTTCACGAAACATATCACTCAACACCGCTAATATTTCCACCAACATTCATTGATATATCTCAATATTTACTATATATTTTTATAAAAATTGTTAAAATTTTGGTATAAATTGGCACACCGCAAAACTATGAGGGCCACCAATATCAAATTTTCACCAAATATATCACCTAACACCACCAATATATCCACCGACTTTAATTGAGATATCTGAATATTTAATATATATATATATATCTATATCAAAAATTGTTAAAATTTTGGTGTAACTTGGCCACCGCCAAAACTATCAGGGTCACCAACTTGAAATTTTCACGAAATATATCCGCCAACACCACTATTTGGTTAAAGTTTCAAGTTGGTGACCCTCATAGTTTTGGCAGTGGCCAATTTATATCAAAATTTTAATAATTTTTTGAAATAGATATGTAGTAAATATAGAAATAACTCAATGGAAGGTAGTGGATATTTTGGACCTATATTTGGTGAAAATTTGAAGTTTGTGGCCCTCATAGTTTTCGCGGCGGCCAAGTTATACCAAAATTTTAACACTTTTTTTTTATATCGATATATAGTAAATAGTGAAATATCTCAATGAAATTCGGCGGATATATTAGTGGTGTTGAGAGACATATCTTGTGAAACTCTGAAGTTGGTGGCCGTCATAGTTTTGCAGTGGCCAATTTATACGAAAATTTTAACAATTTTTTGATAATATATAGTAAATATTGAGATTTCTCAATGAAAGTTGGTGGATATATTGGTGCTTTTGAGAGATATATTTAGCTAAAGTTTCAAGTTGCTGGTCCTCATAGTTTTGGCGGTGGCCAAGGTATACCAAAATTTTAACAATTTTTCATATAAATATGTAGTAAATATTGAGATATCTCAATGAAAGTTGGTGTGTATATTGGTGGTGTTTATTGATATATTTGGTAAATATTTGAAGTTGGTGGCTGTCAGTTTTGAAGGTGGCCAAGATACACCAAAATTTTAACAATATTTGATATAGATACATAGTAAATAATGATATATCTCAATGAAAATCGGTGGATATGTTGGGGTTGTTGAAAGATATATTTGGTAAAAATCTCAATTTGTTGGCCCTCATAGATTTGGCGGTAGCCAAGTTATACCAAAATTTTAACAATTTTTTGATATAGATATATAGTAAATATTGAGATATATCAATGAAAGTCGGTGGATATATTGATGGTGTTAAGGGATATATTTGGTGAAAAGTTTAAGTTGGTGGTCCTCATAGTTTTGGCGGTGGACAGTTTATACCAAAATTTTAACATTTTTTTGAAATAGATATTTAGTAAATATTGAGATATCTCAATGAAAGTTGGTGGATATATTGATAGTTTTGAGTGATATTTGGTGAAAATTTGAAGTTGGTGGCTCTCATAGTTTTGGCGGTGGCCAAGAAAATGTTGTGGTCAGTAAATTAGACACACCCAAGGACACGCCGTACTGTATTCATGATTGTGTCATTCAATGTAACCTTACCGAACTCTTTGGCAATATAACTTAAGCTAATGTTGTGTCGTCCGACAAAACGTATTCAATCAGTTTTTGTTTATTTTCACTTTGAATACAATTATAATTTCATTTGTCATTCGTACTTTGAATCCTATACAAATAATAAAAATAATGGATACCAAATTGCAGCAAATTGTGGTATGAATACGAATATCGTTTAATAAAAGTTATGATAGATATGCTTGAATAAATAAAACATGTTATACGGTAGTCTATCCCACATAAACTTTGCTGATTCTTAATATAATAATTTCTTTATTTGTATTGTTCCTGATAATGATATTGATCAACTTTGAAAATGGTTATAATTTCTTTGTAATTCGTACATCTTCTGAATTCTATGCTATTTACATATATGCATCGATACAAATATTGTTTATCAAAGCTATGTTAATTATGTCCAAATGGAAGAAATAAGTTATATAATATATCCACATATACTGAATTGATTTGTTAATGAGCTCCCATAATATTGATTTGAAGAATCTATTTTAGGACCTAAATAATTAATAAATTGTTTATATATATATATATATTAATTAGTCCTCCTCGTCGATAATTTTATACAATTAAAATGGAATCAATTGTTAAATGACTATAAGAATGAGATAAAATTAAATTAATATATATGTATTGTAATTTATATACACGAGGGCTATTCGAAAAGTAATGTAACCTTATATGTTAAGACAGGTAACGGTCCAGGATCTTTCTCAAATTGTAACCAATTTAAGAAGTCTTCGTTCGGGAGCCATATATACAATTATATTGTATATCTATTTTGTAATTTCTTCTATTTTTATATCTTGATTTTGGGCAACGGTGCATAAAAGTACACAATCTGTCGTGTAGAAGAAGAAGAAAAAAGAATATATATGTTGTTGATTCTAAATAGAAAGAAATAAGATTTAATCTCAATAGTTAAAGTATATGTTGGTTTTATAAGTGTAATCTGCATTTATAGTTATCATAACAGCAGATAGTTACTTGTTTAAAACTTGCTATGACAACCGAAAAAGAAAAGTATAATTAATGAAGTTTTGGAGAATAAAGGTAATAGTGATATAATTTGTTGTGCCTGATTTAATGTGATTGGATCATTTTGACATTTTTTTAAAATTTACACGGACTATGGGCTAGAATATAACATAAAATATATGTATAATATAAATCAATCATTACATTTATAGATGGTGTTATCTCGCCCAGGACGTTACAAGCACGTTTCATAATATGATTCTTAGATTTCACACAATAAATGTCTGAAATTGGGTTCATCGTTTTGACTCTCCTATATATAGCATTAATAATATGACATTGTTATAACGTACACACAATACAATTGTAGTTAATAGAATATATTTTTATAATATCAATATCATCATAGGAGTCCACACTGTTCTTTGGGACAGCAGACTTTGATCGAGCCGCAAATAAATGTCGAATCTATAAATAGTTGCATAGTGACAACAGATTAATGAGTTATAGTAACAGTATCTCATGCAAAATAATATTGTCTAGCCACTCGTTTCCACTTTTGGATTACTTTTGTCTATTTTGAAGATATTACAGAAAAACTGTAAAATTAGCTGTAGTTTAATTTCGTTCCAGTTAAGCTCCTTGCAGATTTTCACTGCTTCCTTCTGCGCCAACTATGATCAAAGTTCCATTCCATGCTTCTATACATGGAGGTTGCAACATTTCTAAAAATGAAATGAAATCTTTGAGTTTTACGTCCCACGGCTATGCCTGCTAGGCTAAAGGAGACGGTGATGGTGAGAGATGAATGAAATAATGGAATGAAGAAAGTGGGAGGAAACGGGAGAACCCCGAGAAACCCACGCACACGGTGTTTGTTCACCACAAAGTTCACTTGGCTGGGACCGAACCCGAGACCACGTGCACCAGAAGTGAACGCTCTAGCACTGAGCCACTGCGACTCTCTTCACTGAAGAATTGAGACTGAGCGCGCGCGAGTCCAGATTAAGTCTTTGAAGAAATCAAGTGGTGCAATAACTAAACAAAGATATGAGTATTTTATTTTTATTTTTATTTTTATTTTTATTTTTATTTTTATCGAATGGGTGTTACGATCTAATGCGCAAGAAGTCGGAATAGTTATTTCAAGGATCTTATAAATATAGAATTTGCCCTTAGAATAAAATCTTGAAGCCATACGTCACAATTTCGCCATCCGTACTCTGCTTACTCCGGCCAATAGGATCGCAATGTTTTGAGCCAACAAACATGGCGGAAACGAAAGTAGCCAATCAGACGATGTCGGAAACGAGAGTAGCCAATCAGACTCGCCGATGCTCGGTTGCTTTTAGCTTCATCGATTTAATATGATGAAGACACATATGGGCAGATCCTCTATTTATAACATCCTTGAGTTATTTACGTATGGATAGCTTCAGTACGTATATTTAAAATTGCGCCAGTATTCATCGACACATTACGAATAAACTTTAGGTTTGCCTTTCTGCAATAGACTTTTACGATATTACTACATTCCCTTTACGTTTCATAAATCAACAGATTCCAAATAAAATATTGGAGAGAAAAAAGAAGTTCTGATAACGAAAAACATTCAATCATCTGGAAACTAATTGAAAATAAATACACATAAATTAACACACACATATATACTCGTAGAGACCACATATTTGCACGCACATGTGTTTGGGAAACACATAACCATATGTGTATCTTCTGTCGAAACGCGTAGCTGGGATGCCATCCTCGTTTTCACTATCCGCCCATTTGTAGTTTTCCCAGATTCCGATGTTAAGGGTTACAAAAGAAAAAAATATTTAAAAAATTTGGAGCTTTTCCAAGTCCTCTTTCCATTGAAATTGAAATTGTATTTTCTACTTCTTTGTTTTATTTTAGATCAATAGTTCTCAAGCTGGTGACCGCATTTCGTCAGACACACAAAAAGTTAGCCAAGGTAGTGAAAGCTACTGAAAAATTTTACTTTAAAATAATTATTTAAAGTATTCAAACTTGGGAAACACTCCGGCCAATAGGATCGCAATGTTTTGAGCCAACAAACATGGCGGAAACGAAAGTAGCCAATCAGACGATGTCTATAGAAATTGAATACTTCACTATCTGCGAAGAACGGAATGTACTGAATCTGATTGTAGTTTTTTTTAAAAGGTATATATATCCCACGGACTACAGAAGACTATTCTGCAAGTCAAAATAAAACGAAAAATATATATACTTCTAAATTTTACAAGTCCTCCACTGAAAACGTAAATCGCACTATGCGACAACGTAGCAGGTAAAGAACCATAGAAAAGATCTACCAATTCATCAAATAGTTACATCAATTCTTCCCAGATGGCAGTTAAAGTCGATTGACGTTGACACTAAATACCATCTATTAACATAACTATCGGTGTAACTGCTTGATGGATTCGTAGAGCAGTAATCGTTCCTGGTTATTTTACGACGTTGCCACATATACCTAGAGAAATTTTAGAATCCTACAGCGGCTGAAGGAGGTCTTGGACGGTATACCACTATACAGCATTTGTGTTTTATTTTGATCTGAAAAATAGTGCTCTGTTGTCCGTAGCCGCCATTTTTAGCACACCCGTTATAATCTAAACCTATACTTTCAAGATTATACACCTATAGAAGTGATTGGCAACTGGTCTGTGTATAGGAGTAACTCGCATTGCGGATACTTTCAAGACTATACACCTATAGAAATGATTGGCAACTGGTCTGTGTATAGGAGTAACTCGCATCGCGGATACTTTCAAGACTATACACCTATAGAAGTGATTGGCAACTGGTCTGTGTATAGGAGTAACTCGCATTGCGGATACTTTCAAGACTATACACCTATAGAAGTGATTGGCAACTGGTCTGTGTATAGGAGTAACTCGCATTGCGGATACTTTCAAGACTATACACCTATAGAAGTGATTGGCAACTGGTCTGTGTATAGGAGTAACTCGCATTGCGGATACTTTCAAGACTATACACCTATAGAAGTGATTGGCAACTGGTCTGTGTATAGGAGTAACTCGCATTGCGGATACTTTCAAGACTATACACCTATAGAAGTGATTGGCAACTGGTCTGTGTATAGGAGTAACTCGCATTACGGCTTAAAGTGAAATTTCAAGAGTAACCTATTTTGATTATACCATTTGAGCTAAAGGAGACCGATGATTAAAAGTAAATAATTATGAAACAATTTGTGAAATATGTATGTGGGAAGAAACAGGCAAATCCTGCAGAAAGCCCTGACAAGATGTTATTCATCACAAACTTCTACGGCCTGGGATCGAGCCAAGCTCATTTCATAACACTGAGCCATGGCATCCTGCTTGAAGCTTAGAAAAGAAATGTAAAGAAGACAGGTACAACGAAGGGGAAAAGGCGATGACGAGGGAGAATATTTAACAAACTTTTAGCAGTGTGAAAGTAGACATGAATATTGATTTGATTTTTTTAAATGAAAAAAAGTTCAGCTTAACGTCCTACACTTATACCCTTTAGGCTAAGGAAGACGATGATTAAGTTAAGTGAATGATTATGGAAGAATGGGTGGAATGAGAAAGTGGGAAAAAATTGGGAGTATCCCGAGAAAACCCACGGACACTATGTTCTCCACCACAAACTTACTTGCCCGGGGCTCAAACAAGGGATCCCACGTACCAGAGGTAAACGCTGTACCACTGAGCTACCATGCCTAACATTGTTAAGGTCATCAAGTCTATGAGGCTCAGGTGGGCAGGTCATGTAGGAATGCTTTCAAAGTTTTAACTGAAAGTCCAATGGGAAAACGATCATTAGGAACACGTATACACAGATGGGAGGACAATATTAAGATGGATCTCGAAGAAATAAAAATACAAAGTAGAAAGTGGATCCAGTTGGCTAAAGACAGAAGTCAATGGTGAGCTTTTGTGAACGTGCATTGAACCTCCGGGTTTCATAGGCCATATTTAGTTTTCTATTGGTACCCTCAGAAGTTTTTGTTTGTACCTAGAAAAGAACGTTGGAATATTATGTTCAAATATAAACTGAGCTATATTTTCTCCAATGTCCTTTGTCGTTACTATTGCGACTCTCGGTTTTGTCATTACAAAGTTCATGATCGAATCCGTAAACTAACTTGATACGTTTCGTAAGTAAAATACTATAATATAGAGTAAAGATCTCACAAGGGAACATCTTATATTGATAGTAGCATTGTCCAATCAAACAATGCGTAGTCGATAGAGGAGTGAAAGAATGTGAAAAATTTAAAGTTTTACGGGCCGACACCCAGAAACACAGGAGATACAGAGGAAAAAATGATCTAGAATCATGTGTAGATAGCAATGCAAAAGATACACTGACACAGAAAGAACTTCAAAATGATTAAAGTAATCAGAATGACATTTACACAATACTATAGTAAGCAAACATTGTACTCACAGACATGCTCAACAACATCATATCTAATGCAATGTTGCCAACTGAGCACAAAATGAAGTTTTGTTAAATGGCACGGAACACAAATTATAATATCTAGAAAATCTAATTAAGAGTAGAGCCATACCTGTGAAATCATGATGTACAGTATTGCCAATGTTTGAGGATAGGCCTATATAAATTTCTATATGAATCTTTAATGTAGAAAAGTACATACAATACAGAATTCGAACTTGTTAAAGCCAAAATATGAAATCATAAACTAGAATATAATCACTGAAGTACAAAAATAACGGACAAAGTATAATGTCGAAGCATTGTTGCCAAAGAAAAATGTCAGAATAATACCAAAACACAGCACATAAGCTGAAATGATCACATGGAGGTGATAGAGAACCTCTCCAATGGTTTTCAGTCATTATGTAAGTAGAAATGCAATCTTTTAGGCAAAATACCCTCACTGCATTTCAATATTTAGGTATCCCGTATGTCAAGTCAAAATCGTAATAAAACATACCGCCTCTGGTTGTTTTCAACTTCGAACACTGGGCTGTAGACACTGTCGTAAGATACCGGTACTTTTATGATTAATTAAATCTGTTTTCGCATCTACAGCATCTAAGAGAAAAAAGATTTCTCACCTCGCCAGTTATGGGATTGTGTTGTGTGCATACTGACGTTAGGAACTGTTGATCATAAGTATTCTTTATTTACAGTATAGGTGAGTACATTTATTGCTATTATTTTTAAGTAGATTTATAAGGTACTTATTGCTTATATTTTAAGGATTAGAGTTCAAGTTTCTTTCAGTATTTCATGATCATCTTTTGTGTAAAGTTTTAGACGGTCAAGCACCTCGCATCCAAAGTTTGATCCCGTGTTCAGTGTACAAATAACGCACTGACGTTCAAGTCACATGTTACGCAACACCACATAAGGAAAAGTACGTTCGGAAATTGTTCTAGTGCAATTAGTAATGTGTGCCGTCAATTTGAGTGCAAGGAAAAAATTAGGCCTTTGTGCCGTAATCAGGCTTATAAACATTAAAATTTTGTTATTTATCAAGAAATTCATTGACACTACCTTAGAAATTGTTTTTCGGCGCACATTCACTTTAACAGAACTCCACCGTTTTGTTTGTAAATACTGCGTCCGAAAATGTGCCATAAAACTGCAGTGTAAAAACCACAAACCAACCTGTGCTGGGTGGCGACTAAACGCATGAATGCTATGTAATCGAGTCAGGACAGGGCGGCCCGAGCGGTTAGCGAGGGGTGCGTCCGCAGGGACCAAGCGTGTCAGCGATGGTAGGTATGCGCGTAAACAAGGATGTCGCTGAAAACAAATAAATTAGGGTTAGTTTCTTAACACGTTCACTGTGATTATTTACCTTTACTATTTGTACAATTTCGTCCCTGCATTTTGGAAACTATGAACAACTAACTGGTTTGTGGTAGAGGACTTGAATAAGTACTGTGATAACGTTCTATGTGCTCACTTTTCTCATACCATTAATACATTAGAATATTTGAATATACGTATAAATGTTTCTCCAATTCATTGTTTTCAATGTTTTCCTACATTGGTCATATTTTCTGCTCGATTTCAATAATACGTACCACTCCAGAAAATGTAATAACTCTTTTCTTCACAACGCACGTTCTTATAATACTCAAAATCCAAATCGAACACCGATTGCAATCTTTGAATACGCAGAACTAATTTATTCATTATATATACCCTAATGTCTCACATCAGCATGCCTCCACTCAAATAGTACCAACAGCACGCAGATTTTCACATTTGAAAATATTACATTAAACAATCTAGCGTGAATTTAAAAAAATCGCTATGTCTCTCCTGTAAAATTTATGTAAAATTTTTCATATTTCAGGTCCTACTCTCAGGCACTTAACCCGAAATTCTCTATGAGGGCTTCGTTATAGATTTTAACGAGTTAATGAAAATAGTGGAGATCGGAATACGACTTCGTCCCGTTCTCTAATAGCTGATTGCTAGTGGGGAAAAAAAAAGTGAGTAAGGCCAGGGGAATTTAATGTTACAAATTTTACGGTAGCTCTCCTTTTTTTTTTTTTTTTTTTTTGTGGTATGAAGTTTTCAATTTAATACACTGCTTTGATTAGCATTCAAAATTTATCGGACATATTAATCAGCATATTGAGTTGCTGCCTACGTCACACCATCTTCATTTGCTTTATACTATAATTATTGTTTTTTATAATTATCATTGTTATTTAGCAACAGTTAAACCCTCTTTAATCTAAAGTGTTTCATGCTTATTTTCAACATTTCGATGTCGTTACCTCATAAATTTTGCATGACACAACGTATCGATAAATATTACTCCCCAATCCTTTTTCTTAAACTTAATATAAGCACGGTGGTGTTAATTTTGAATATAACTCTTGAACAAATAATTTTCTATTATATGTGGAATAGGGGATTTTAAAAATATACTTGTCTTTAGATATTTATAAAGGAATATTTTTTTAAATCGTGAAGTACTGAATATAATGTGGAAAGATTGGCAATTTATCTATACAAATGAATATATTATTTAAAATATTTACAGCTCATAATGAACTGAACTACTTCTTTGATAATTTTTTCTTTCCTTATTATGAGACGGTGGTATGGTGTGGCTCCTTGACAACTGTTAACATTTGCTCTGCGTCAACATAAAACTTCGGTTTACTAATTGCTACATTATGATCCGCTCGTCTTCATTACGGTCTGCACGCTGTAAGTTGAAATCATTGCTAATGCTGTAGTGATATTTTGTTTTACTTTTATTGTTTTTAAATTATGCCCAACAAACCACACACTAGTGATGTCAACCGGCTCGGCTCGAGCCCTGAGCCATCGGCTCAACTCGAGCTCCGGCTTGGCTCGTCTCGGTTCAACTGAGCCATCGGCTCGAGCCGGCTCGATTGGAGTGAGCCATCGGTTCGGCTCGACTCGGCCCAAGTGAGCCGAGGGCTCGAGCCGGGTCGGTTGGGTGAGCTGTTGGCTCGGTGTTGACTGAACTGTGAACCGAGCCGCTCGAGCCACTAAGTGACTGAGTTGTTTTTTATAAGAGCTTAAGTCTCCTGAACCAGTTACACACAGGTTTGGCATGCAACCATCTCACCAAGTTGGACGTTTGTGATGAGCACAGTTTTACTCATTCGGTTCTCTCACCCATTTAGTACGAATATGAACGCTGTCAACATCTATGTAGTCCAGACATAGATAGTTTCTCTTTGTGACTGAAAAACACCCTTCTTGTGTTTGATACCACTATTAAACCCTGTTCGGCCTAAGCTCTAAACTGCGGTAAACAAAGCCACGTGAAACTAAATCTCGCTGATTTGCTGTTGGCCAACCGACGCTTGTACTCCTCCGCAAAATAGTTCATATGATTTGATTATTACTTTTACTGTGAAGCTCCATATAAAACTGCTACATTATTATAAATGACGAAAATATAATACGAATAATTTAATAATGCTGCAATCGAGTGTGGCTAATGAAACAATAGAAATAAACACTAAGCATGCGCAGTAATTACGGCGCCAATTCTACTGTGGACGTGTGTTGTGCTTTCAATCCTGAAAGACGGCTGGCGTGAATCCCTGTTCAGCGAGTATTGTGAAACACCAACAAGGTAAACCTTACTCACTAAGCAACAATTGTTTACCAACAAAATTCAAATATTTTTTTCAATCTTTCGAGTTTTTTCCTTTCTTTTCTGCTGCTGCTCTAAGTATCTGGACAGCACGAGACAGTATTGTGAAAATGCACGTGTATAATTTGCTCCTCCCCGTGGGGAGTGGGAGTGATACATTACTAGCCAATCGTATTTGTGACAACACAGGGCTGCAAATTGAAAAAAAGTTCATGTTGTTTTTTGATTAATAGGTGAACTTAATTTTTTGTTCCTAGTTGAATACGAATAATGAATTCGTTTTTCCCTGTCACGTAAGGTTTTCTTACAAATCAATGTCAAAATTTGGACCTTCTTCCGTGTTCAATACTGCTTTATTATACCTTATTTCTTATCTTCTATCAGACTAAAGAGCTTATTATGCTAAATAACTGAACATGTTTTGTTTAATGTGAATGCAGACAGACAAAGAAAAGAATATAAGATTCCTTACACATACAGATTACTACATATATACATATAATATGGAAATATATAAATAAATATATACGTTGTAAAATGGAAATCAACACAGTCATATAACATACTTATTTTTTACCTTTTTAGCACGCATTCTCCTATAAGCTTGCCTAATTTTCTTGTGATCTTCTAAAGTTTCTCTGTGCAATGTGCAACAGTAGTCAGCCATTATGCTAACACTCCAAAGTGCCTGATACCTTCTCTCCATATCTCTCATGACTTGGTGGAACCGTTCGCCTTGTTCCTCACTTAATTCTCCGAGATTTGGTGGAAAGTAATCAAGATGAGAATGCAAAAAATTCAACTTGAGATTCATGTTGCAACCCAGTTCTTGAAATTTAACTAACATATTCTCAACAACTTCCCTGTAATAAGCACTTTTGTGGTTCCCCCAGGAAGTTCACCACCACTCTTTTAAATGCTATCCAAGCATCCCTTTCAGCATTAGTCATTGTTGCGTCGAAGTTTTTGTACTTCATTAACTTCCTAATGTCTGGGCCAACGAAGACACCTTCTTTCACTTTGACGCATGAAAGTGAAGAAAATTTGTTGCATATGAACTTGAAACATTCGCCTTCCTTGTCGAGTGCCTTAACAAATTGTTTCATTAATCCTAATTTTATGTGAAGGGGAGGAAGTATAACTTTCTCAGGAGTGACTAGATTTTGTTGAATGATATTTTTTGATCCCGCGTTCAGTGTTTTCCGTAATGGCCACTGTTTCCTTCCCTAGTGGTCATTTTGTGCCCTACTATCCCATTCGCAGATGTAACATGGCATTTTTGTATACCCACCTTTGCCCAAGTACAATGCTCAAAATCTTCAAATCTCCACACACCACCCAACCATGTACCTCGTTTTTAATTTTATTAAGAATAAATTGCACATTGTCATATATTTCTTTCAGTGACACAGAATGAGCAATAGGAACTGAGGGGAACTCATTTCCATTATGTAACAACAAATTTTAAACTTGTTTTATTCGAGTTAATGAATAACTTCCAATCACTAGAAAGGCAAGGGAAATTTAACTTGATCAACAAACCTGACACATCACAACAAAACACGACAGAACCTTATTATGAGAAATACTGCACAAATTCTTTTTCCCGATATCTGTACCAGGAAAATGTTCCCCAGGCCAGCAAGTTATTTTCATTAAGTCTGAAACCAAGAAGTTCAGCGGATTCTTTAGACAGATTTATGTTTCTAACTAGATCATTGAGTTGGCGTTGAGTGAGTGGTATAGGTTCACGAGATCCGCTAGGGGGTTGTAAACTTCATCTTCTATTTCACTATTTTCCACTGAATCACTGTACGAACTAGGATCACTTACAAACTCAAGACTTGATGGAGGTGTCGGAACAGGCAAGTCTAGGCCGTACAGCATAGGTCTCATTGCAGAGGAAATATTGGGATACACTATCTTTGTCTTGTTTCGAGTATTGTGTCCTACAATTTCACAGGAACAGAAGTAGCAATCGTCGCTGTGGTGTTTGGGTTCTCTCCACACCATTGGTACTGCAAATGGCATAGATGACCTTTTTCCAGTGCTCCACTTCCGTAACGATTCCACACAAGATCTACACAGATTGTGTAGAGTCCACGATTTATCTTGATCTCCAAGTTCCATACGGAAGTATGCGAAATATGCCCTTCTTACAAAATCTATAATTTTCTGTCTCTGTTTGTGTGGAACAAATTCACCACAGATGTAACAAAATAAATCTGGTCTATTCTTACAACCACGAGATCCCATGGCAACACAGTATTCAACGAACTACAAAAAAGAACTAGTCTAAGATATTAACATTTTATACTATTAAAGCACATCTAAGATTTGCGATAATTAAATATGAAATTTATTTGAAATGAGATAACAAGGTTTGATATGGAAATATTTTAAATATTCATGCATGTAACAGTTATTGACTTTAATTAAATTGGTAAGTCTTTACTTTGACTCCAACTGTGACTTTAATCGGTTCTTATAGGTTCAGTTACTTCCTGGAATTGTTTGTGCGTGAGTCACTTGTTAGAACTGTTCGTACCTTTGGTGTGACGTCTTAGTTCATATTTTTCCCACTAGGTGTTTGTGTAGTCTTATGGTAGTTGGTTAGTAGTCACATGTTTTGTGTGCATGTATGTGTGTGCTGCTGTTCCTTCTTAATTGGGTTAGCACGTAATTGAATTGGTTGAATTGAGTTAGAGAAAACCTATCATAGTTGTGGTCTAAACTGAAGATATTTTCGACGTATTCTAAAAGTGGACGTTTATTGGTTTCTTGTTTGTAATAATAGCAAGTGTGCTCGGTTTAATAAAACGACGTGTGTGCGGAAAGGAACATTTTTCAGTAATGTTGAGTATGTGCATGTGTTCTTGGTATCTTATTTTTTCGTGTGTGGAATCAGCAGTTATGTGTTCATTATTCATGAGATTTCTCCTATGGCGAAATGGTGAGTGTTTTCTTTTTTTAATTCATATTATTTTCTTAATTTGTTTTGCATTTGAGTATTAGGCAAAGTATTTGGTTTGCTGCTGCTTGTCCTATTGTCTTGTTGAGATGTAATTTTTTTTTCTTTGTCATGCACTGATTTATGATTAGAGACGAGTGTTTTTTTTTTTTTAAATTTTTCCCTTCTTATCTTAGCTTTATAGTAGTAGTGTGATTATTTATTATTATTTTGGATGTTTTTATGGTACTTGAGCGGGGGGGTTGGGGGCGGTAGCCATCATTTAGATCTCAAAATTCATAGTTATCGCTTCACCTAAATTGATGTTTAGTAACATTGTGGCCCTTGTACTTATAGTATAATTCTTAACTTCGTATAGTAACATTGTGGCCCTTGTACTTATAGTATAATTCTTAACATCGTATAGTAACATTGTGGCCCTTGTACTTATAGTATAATTCTTAACATCGTACATTACCTTCACAATGTTAGTAATTGTAATCGATTCATGTGATCCGGTTTCGGGAGCAGTTTAGGAATGATTCCTAAACTTCTCCGGGAACCGGATCACATGAATCGGTTGAAGTCACAGTTGGAGTCAAAGTAAAAATTTGCCATTAAATTAAACTTCCTTACATTTAAAACACATTCATTTTTATTACCGCCTGGATAATTTCACCACGTACTAGTGACATCTAGCGTCAATCAGTTGAATTACGCTTAAACATGCATACCGCAATCAACATATATACATCATGAATTGTAAAAAATTCTTACGTGATATGAGAAAACTAGTGCCAGTTTCGGTTTCAGCATGTTCAAATACATATAAAACACCCAAAATTATAAAAACAACAGAACCTATGCGGCCCTGTGCAAGCGGAAGGATACAAATATTTTGTTTACCGGAGTTTAGAGCTTACGCTGAACAAGGAATAGGTGAAATTTCTAATAATAATGATAATAAACTATTTCTTGTCACCTTTTATGGCGCGAAATTATTAATTGCTTTCTACAAATCCAAATCTGTCTTCGAGATATCTATTTATATGTTAACTATTATCTTAATCCACAGTTCTTATGCCAGCGTCGCGGATGTCACAAACGTCCATTGGTGGAAGTGTATGGTGACCATGCTCTAGCTGAGCGAACGTGTCAGAAGTGGTTTGCACGGTTTAGAAGTGGTGATTTCGGCTTGGCAGTGAAAAATGAAAATGGTTAGTGTTAATTAAAGCTAAACTAAATTTATAAAATAGTTAATGCTCCTGTATATGAATAATTCATAGTATTGTTTATGAAACAGAGAAGAGTTTGTCTTAAAAATCGTACAGGAAAGGAAAATGTCATATGATGATAAGAGAAACACCATTAAGCATGATATTGCGCTGAGAGTTATACAACTCAATTTACAGCTTGAAAGAAATTTAAAAAAAAAAAAATTAGATTTTCTCTATTTTTCTCCAGCTTCGAAATATATTTATTTCTGATTTCAGCTGTTTTCTTGGAATTAATCCAGAAATTGAATCCAAATCCGCGGAAAGCGAGAGAAGACACAGTAATATTATGCTTCCAAGGATTACCAAATTTTTGACTACCGTGAAAAAACTCACTGTCAGTTTATAAACGGAATATTGACTAGACTGACCATTTCTTATTTATTCCATGTACTATCGTTTGAGAGTTAAATATGATAAGAGATTTAAAATATTGTTTTCATTTGTTTTTACTAATACCTGTTAGTTTATATTTAAATCTTTAAGTATTTCTTTTCAGTAGCGTCAGTTCAGACTTTCTCAAGTAGGAGTAAGTTTGTCCACCGACATAACAGTTTTACGTTTTGAATTAGTATTTTAGTATACAATTTATTGAAGAGCATGTGATTCTTAAACCCAGGGGGACCATTATCCTCTTTGCCCTTCTCAAATGACTCCCTGCTTCTTTCTCTCTGTAAAACTTCTTCTGATCTCAGTACAGACTTTACTCTGGTTTTTAGTACTGTTACAAAGAAAAGGTTTCGTCTATACGTACACGTTTTTTTTTATAGAAAGTACTATATATTTCTGAATGCAAGACTAGGTATTTTGCCGCAATTTTATGACCAAAAATATGGAGTCGTCTTGCTTTTGCGACATATGATGTAGAGTTTTTCTTTACTGAACAGAATCATGAGATTCCATTAAATGGTAACTTTACCCATTTCCTTGCCTACCGCTTTAGCCTTGAATGTTTGCAGATTCACTGCAGAGGCATTTCGGAAGGGCAGGGACAATTGCATCCCACTTAGAACTTAGTTTGAGAAATACATGCTTTTCTATAAATTGTGTACTAATATTCTGGTGGAAAAACATGAAACTCTTATATCGATGGAAAATCTTGTTCCTCCTGCTAAAACCTGAAATAACGCTATTGATCTAGTGAACCCTTCTAATGAGAAAGAGTAAGTGAGGTTTGTATTTGATTTCATTTTTAGTATAGTGAAAATATGCCCACTATGTGCTATAGATGTATTTTTGTAATCACAGATAAATGGGGAGTGTTGCATGACGTCAACAGCATAGTTGTTGCCAAATTTTTACTTACTTTTAAAATAGAATTATGCATTCAACCCCTTCTTTGTGTGTCTATTAAAGGCAGATGAGGAAAGTACTTGTCTACAGTGCAGTATTGTCATAAACTAACATTTGAAAGAAAAGACTTGAAAACTCTACTTGTCCAGTGGGAGAAAGGCTTCAAATAGTTTATAGAATTATCTTAAAAGTGGCGTTAGTGTTAAATGAAAGAAACAACACCTACTAAATAGAGTTATGAACTGAAAAATGTATTTATTCTACAAACTTTATTCGCTTCAATTTCTTGAAAGCTATATAAATAAAATCTAAGTTATAGGAATTTCTCCGACTAGTGTTATTTTAAGAAGTATGGTTAGATTCACTCTATTGCCATCTCTCCGACAACTATCAAACCATAGGCAAGACCTTGGCGACTTACGACACTCGACCTTGAAGTTATCCCTGCCTTCCGAAGGACACATTAGTCATTAATACCCCACGGCACCCTATCGCCGCAAATTTAATGCATACTGACGTTGAGTCTCTAAAAAATCAAAATCTTGAACGAATGCAAACTACAAATCACGCAGTTTAAGTATGTACTTAATTCTAATAGGTTGTTAGTTATAATAGGAAACATCTTACGGTGGCGTATCTAGCCCGAAGCCGGGGGGCCTAGTACCCCCAAGTAAACTCATGCTATACCTCTCATAGTCTGCGTTCTAGTTGACCCCCCAATTTTTACCTTCTAGATCCGACATTGCTTCCAAAGGAAAATGTGTTTAAACTAATTTAATGTTGTTAATCTTTCTCTTCCAACTTAGCTAGTTATTTAAATTAATGGTGGGCACACGAATCAGGTTTTTGACAACTTTCAATAACATTACATTCCAAAACTGGCTTGACTTTCTATGATTTTTTTTTTTTTTTTTTTTTTTTTTTTGTTTTGAAACAAGTTTTTGTTTTCTATCACGACTCGTTTCTGTTTTCTATCAAAACCGGTTTCACTTCTCCGATACCGTTTCAATTTTCTATCAAGAACCGGTTAAGTTTTCTATGAAAATCGGTCTCGGTTTAAAAAAACCAGCGGTGATAAACGAAACCGTTTTTTTTAAGCAAACTGAAATGCCAGATTTCAGTGTTTCTTGAAAGTGGTTTCCGATTTTAATGGAAACCAAATTCGCTCATGGATATGAAATTAAATATGAATATGGAATTTGTACAAATTGTAAATACTACAAAATATGATAAATAATCTTTCATTTACTATTAATCGACAGTAGCAACACAATACAACAGAACTTTGCTCTAAACGAACTTTTTAATGTTTTGAGATTAGTTATTATATTATATGTGTAGATCTAGGTAATGTGCTGCAACTTGTGTTGGTGCTATATTGTGACAAGGTAAAAATTACGTGAATAATCGGTGACGTCACAGGGTGCGCTTATTTGGTTCTATAGCACCTAGGCGCTTCAAGTTTGGACATTAGTACTGTCTTCATACCACTGTCTGTTTGGAAATGAAACGAAAAGAAATCTTTTAATATTATAATCACACATTCATTAGACTAAAATGGGATGGTGAAATGGGAAAGTGGAGGAAACTGTGAGAAGCTACATTCAGTTACGAAAACGATATATTGTTCACCGCGTACTTACATGACTTTGGATCGAACGGGTGACTCTTCGCGTTAAGCTTCCGTGCTCACCGTGTTTTACATTTCAGTTATCTGTGGTGATTGTAATAATAATTTAAATTGAAGTTTACTGCCCAGAGAACAACTATAGTATAACATAAAAGTTATATTATATGCATTTTTATCTGTATGATAAAAACATGCATTTTTGTACGATGGATCTCGAGAGAAGTAATAAACATAGACACATGCTCCCATAATCTGCAATATTAAATCACACACACTCATATATTAAATATATAATCACAAACAAACACACAGTCATATAAATTGGAGCGACTAATGTCGCACCGGGTGTAATATGCATATGGTACTTATCTAGAGACATTTGTAGAAACCGCCCATTCGTATCTCTTCTCAGGCCATTGAAAACGCTTGGCGATAAGCCAACATTTCTTTTCGTATAAGTTACTCTCCTAACATTTCATTCACACCATAAAAGTTTTTTTACTATACTTTTTTGATGTAGTTAAAGAAAAATGGCACCAGAGACTGTTACGAAGAAATCTATATATTAAAATGCTAGGTTTTTATGTTTGTGGTCAAGAAAAGTTTATATGTTTGTCTCCAATTCTTTCGACAATGAGATCTCGAAAATCACAAGTGCTAGAAACGTGCTGTTTTCACTGGCCGATGCCAAATTTTGTGTAGATTCTCCATTGCTAATTGAATATTTAAAAACATCTTTATTACATTTTTTAGGTGTACACTGGAAGTGTTGAAATTTTAAAAGAGTAGACCATCATATCCTACTTGTTGTACATTCCAACACCACGTATTTGTATTCAGAGGTATCATACGTTTGTTTCATGGCCAAATGATAATGGAAAACGAAGGATAACCATTTCTCCATTCTAAGATGAATCTTTATTGTTTAGAGTGTTTTATTCAATGAACACCATGTATCACTGTCATTATAATTAATTCTGTGCATAATGTATTTGCTTATTACATACTGTATAAAACAAGATAGAAAACACTGGTCATACATGAATTAAAAAATCCATCCTGAAGTAATTAGGCTCAAATCTTGCAAACGGTGCGAGATATCGAAAAAAATAATCGAAAAAATATCCCCTTTATGATACCACTTGCCGATTTTTTTTTTTTTTTTTATCAAGACGTCCTGTAATAGAACATGTATAGATGATGTGAGGAATGACAAGGAGATTCATGCGCATATGGAGCCGCGGTGGCTCAGTGGTAGAGCGTTCATCTCTGATGTTTGGGGTCCCAGGTTCAAACCCTGCTCCCGCCAAGTGAACTTTGTGGTGGACAAACACCGTGTGCGTGGGTTTTCTCAAGGTTCTCCCGTTTCCTTCCACTTTCTTCATTCCACCATTTCATTCATCTCTCATCATCACCGTCTCCTTTAGCCTAACCGGCATAAGCGTGGGACGTAAAACTCAAAAATTTAATTTCATTTTCATGCTCATATGTGAATGATGTTTAGAAAGCGAAGGTTCAGCTAGTATATTATTAAGTCTTTAACTGACAAGCATTGATAGCGTTACATTTAAAATATTTAGTTTGCTTTTATGATTGAACCATGTCTGCCTGATCATAATTTCGTGATTTTTAAAGTAATTTTGTACTTTGGTTACAAAATAAAGGATGTTTATTTCAAAGCAACATTGTCATAAAATAGGTCTTATGTGCAGCTACTGAACAGCATTGCTCTATTATGGTTAAATATCATAAGAATACTCTCAGTAATTACCAACAGTTTCGTTGAAATATTTTCCTACAGAGCAAGAAACCACAAATAATAAAAATAAAGAACTTTCGCGGAACATAGGAAACAAAGCTTCTACAGTACTAAATTTGACTGTCCCCTGTTGGCGAAGATTAGAAGTATTTAAAGAAGCGAACCTCATATCATGTATATGAATATTGTATGAAAGCAATAATGCCAATTAAATGATCACTGAAGTTATAATTCGTAGGGATAACGAGATAGAATGCGATGTTGCTTGAGAGCAACACTGCCAAATAAAAGGTTAAACGAACAAGTGACTGTATTTTTTTTCAATATTTTTGTAAGATATTCAAAATAAAAATACAATTGTCAATAAAACAGCTGTTGATGCTTTTTGTTGCTTATTTCCTTTCTTAATAATTTTGATAATCATAATTATATCCGCTATGTGATCGCTTTACGGAGCACTTGTCATAAATTTCGATGCTTCAAGCATTACACGGTACTTCACTACAGTAATGACACAGGTCCCTTGGATCATGACTTTGCTCAAGGCTACCGAATGTGGATCCAGCTTCTCCGACAGGGTGACCCAAAAGGATCTCCTAATCCGACCCGATCCTGACCCGATGACCCGGAAGCAGGCAAAATATCAGCTCTACAACATTAATTCAGAAATTTATAGTGTGTTGATAATTTCACGCTCGAATTTACACGTGTTAAATTCCCATAGTGACATTTCATAATCAATACCATGTCTTGACTAGCTCAAATATGATTTCATATTCTAGTCCTCTTCCCATTCTGGAAATAATAAAGCAGTGGTTTAGAACACAGACTATACAAAGATTTATAACAGCACTCAGCGGCATCTTTTAAATTCTACACGACAAATTTTTACAAGGTCCCTCGAATAAATTTTGACGATCACACATATTGAACACACATAGCGTTTCTGGTAATTCTCTTGCGCGCTTATACTGTGAAAGATCTTGTAGTTATATTTCAGCGTAATTGTTTGGTTCAGTCGAATGCACTCAAACAACTGAGAAAGGAAATTATTGAATTAGTAGAAAGAGAGAGGAGGAAATTGTGTATTACAGAATTGCGTTATCACCCTCATACTTAAGTATAAGTCTATATTTCGTCATGACCGGGACACAGGTCTGCCCGGGTCATCAGGTCAGACTCGATCACTGGGTCTGGTGGGTCATAGCTTCGCCGGGTCATGGGTAAAAAACTAAGTGACCTGTTTCTTCACCGATTCTCTTTTCATTCGATCTCACGTGTGTAAATTAAACTTTTCTAACACTGTTTTTTTTTTAACCAAATGTATTGAACTTTTTTTTTTTTTAAAAAAAAAACCTTCTATCACATCCCTAACAAGATATTTAATCATCAAATGCGTACCTTCTTGTCTAGTCTCGAATCTCTACATTGCTTTTTAACGCTTCATTCCATTGTTCCCTATCATAACCGAGATACCTTTTAGTTTTCAGAAATGTGGTTTGACAAAAGCTCCTCTCTATACAGTATTGGTAATTAGTCTGTCTGTCCGCATGTCCGTTCAGGAGGCACTACCAAGGGTGCCAATCCTAGTTGGCAGAGGGGGCCCGGGCCCCCCAAAGCTCATGTAAGCCCCCTCATTGTATTTGTAATATTTGGCATAATTTGAATGCAGTTTGTCTTAAAATCCTCATATATGCTTTCTGCATCTGAATAGACCCCTCCAAATTTACAGAGAAATCGTCGTCCTTAGACACAACATCTGAACAGTTATTTCATGGATCACCATTAATTTTGAATAGGCTCTAGAAGGTTAAAAATAAGGAATCGACTTCCTTGATGGAGATAATCCATTCGGTTGACCCCAAGATAAAGATAATGATAAAACAGTTATCCAGAATAATTATGTATATTATCCTTCCTTGATAGACTACCCGCAATGTTTTTGAGATTAGCAGGTTAGTATAATATCCAGGATGTAAAATATTAATCTGTCCGTGGAATCCAACACCATAATGAAATTAAACGACTTAAATCTAAAGACTTAAACATTTTCTATTTTCAAATGTCCGTTCATCTTAAAGTATCCTTCATTGAATTTAAGTTAAAGTCCTATATTTAAGCCTAGGCTGGGTAAAACTTTGCGTGTTAATTAGTTTTATTTATCAAAGCGTAACCAAACTTTTTAATGTGGTGTGCATCGCGACACTGCTAGTTTTCCTTTTCTACATTATTTGGTCCATATTCGATTTCAATGCGATTTGAGAAACCAGGCTTGTCCAAATAATAATAATAATAACAATAATAATAATAATAATAATAATAATAATAATAATAATAATAATAATAATAATAATAATAATAATAATAATAATAATAATAATAATTTTTGGTAGAAGTACCATCTGCAAGACTAAACATAATGATGTCAAGAAAAACTCGACTTGTGCGGCGTATAGAAAATACCCGTAATGGGTACTGAAATATCAGAAACTAAGAGAAAAGTACGGTATATTAAACATGATTTTTTTTCAATGTAGTGAAAACAGAGTTTTATGAACAAGTGGGGGTTGAGGGGCACGGTGGCTCAGTTGTACAGCGCTTATATCTGGTACCTGGGGTTCTTGGTTCGATCCTCGACGAAGTAAGTTTGTATTGGACAACATCGTGTCCATGGGTTTTCTCTAGGGTACTCCCGTTTCCTTCCCTTTTCTCAAACCTCCAATTCTTCATTCATCACTCAATTGCCTTAATCATTGTCTCCCTTAGCCTAAAGGGCATAATCGAGGGACATCAAGCTGAAATTTTTCATTTCATTTACGAAGAAGTAGGGTTTCTCAAATGACTGATTTAAGTATACTTTTGGTGTATGATACTTTTTTTCCTCCGGATATACCAAATATTCTGATTCACTCAATGTTGCGAAATGTTGTCCGATCATTTAATCTCTTCTTGTTGACAAACATTTAGTACATCCCTTTCCACTCCTACCATTTACATCACATTTTCATCTGATACGGTAGCCATTGATCTATTTTCTTATTTATATCTAATATTAACTGTTTAGAACCTGTCAACAAAAGGAGGAACTGTTATAAGTATCTAATCGAGAAGCTAATCGAGACAGCTGATCGAGTCCTAGTTTTCATAGTGGGTAGATGATCACAGATAATTCAACTTGGAGAATTTACTCGGTATTAAATCTAATTGTGCTTGAAAATGGAACTGTCACTCTTCACCGAAAAAAAAAAAATAAATAAAGGGAATAACGGAGAGACGTGACGAGGTTTAATTTGATTCTGGATTAATTTTCACAGTCCGGATTCATTCATGAGGATATAGCAATAAATAAAGAGGTACATGTGGGTATTTTTCATCGTTAGTGGGGCTATGACAAAGCGTACAATCCTACTTTCTCAATAACAATGTGCCTGCCCAACGATCCCTAACTTTGGACATAGAATGACTTCACTTCAACATTCTGGACACTTTAAGAAAACCGCTTCGACACTTCGAAATAAATTCTTATTGTAATAAGAAATTCTTATTGAAACTATACAGTTCAACACTTTTAAATCCTGCCTCGTACATATGAGTACGTCATCAGGTAGGTTTAGATTCGAATGATAGAACGTCATGCATAAAATTTATTTATTACATTACTTTGTACCTATTTCCTTTTAAACCTCCGCCATATCTAATTAAATTAAATGAAAGTGAATGAAACAGGGTGTTAGTTCTTGATTTTAATTATATATTTTATCCAGTCCAATAGCATTTGAGAGTAGTAGTTGAGGGTTAAGTGCTGTATCGTCGGACCAATTTTATGAAATTAACTGGGTCAATTGGATAATTTATTTAGGTTTGTGAGGAAGAATGAGCGAAATTCAGGTAAGGGGAACAGTAAAAATTAAGAAAGTGGTTGTTTTTGTTTATTGTTTTTGATGTTATAAGCGGCACTATATGTGGAGGCGGATGGACTATTTCGCGGAGAGCTACACTTTTATGATATACTAGCGCGAAAGGCAGTGTGGAAATGGCGCGTCCATGTCAAGGGTGTGGCATATCATGTGTGAGTTATTTATAGAAGTATTCAAAAATAACGAGCAGCAGTTAATAAACTGTTGTACACGACTTTCTTCTTGAAATTGGAAAATTCTACATGCCTCAGTTTTGAAGGTAAGTGACTTCTTGCACAACGGCAATATATTTCTGCACACTGTACAGAAGCTGTATTTTATGTTTACAAGTGAAGCGTTACTAGTATGAAACCATGACAAGCACTATTGAAATTTGTATGATTGCCAAGACCCACATATTTCCACTACCCTCTTACGCGTATACTCACCGTCACTGACGTGCCTGCTCCCTTCGGATGCACCTCTGCACTACCGCAAGGGTCCACCAGCTTCTCCCTGTCTTGACTTGGTTAAATAGCATTCGAGATTTTAGTGCCCACCTAGCACAGGTTGGTTTTGTTTTTCACTATTTTTAATGTCCCTAACCTAACCTAACGTACTCTAACGTAACTTAATCTAATTCAACCAAATATTACGGAATGCAGCAGGCCCGTAGCCAGCTCAAAAATTTAGGGGGGCCCGACCCAATCATATTATACTTCATCAACATATTATAGTTCATTTGCAAGCCTACCGTGAAACTTTTAGGACCAACCAAAGTTTGGGGGGGCGGCCCCCTAGCCACCAATGGATACGGGCCTGGAATGCAGTACATTTTGCTACTTTTTTCGATTTTCAAATTGGACTGTCGATACAGCACTAATGCTGTAGTTGAGAATATATTTAGTATTTTAATAGCAACTGTATCTTCAAAAAAGCAGAAAACATAATTATTGCTATTATGAATTGGTTTCAAATATCAGTTTCAACAGATTTGAAATACAAGAGGGAATGCCATTCTAAACATGTTAAACTATACGCTGATTTTAGTATGTAACAACTGATAATTTTAGAATTTGCCTGCTACACACACGACAGCTTGTTAAAGTAATTCTCCTGCACATCTTTTAAATAAAAGACCTAAATTCATTTCAGAAAATTTTATGTTCGTCTTCGAATTTAAGTATATGTAATCTCATGGTTTGCCTTTTTTTTTTTTTTTAAGAAAATGGAGAAAGTATTTGCACAAAAAGCCCAATGAAGAAATCACTTATTTGAAGCTACTACGGGACAAATACATCTGACATCTATCACCTTTTCTTAGAAAGATTGAGCAAAAAATAAAAGACAAAAGACAATATGAATCTAAAGTGTTCTTTCGTACAAGATAATACCATATACACTAATTAATTTAACACTTCTTGAAGTGCTTTTTTAAAAACTGCTTTATCTTGATGAGTGGTTTATTCTTATTTTAATAAGTAACTGCTTACCACTTAAGTAAAATGTAACTTTCCACGTGGCTTGTTTTGTATTAGTGACATTTCTATGGAAAAGTGAATAAAAGAATATTACTTTTATTAGTATTTAATTACAATGTAAATTCCTGGAAGAAAACTAAGTGGAATTTCTCACTTGAAATTAACCGTGAAAAGCGAGTACATTGAAGAGAGGAAGATTAATTAACTTAAGCAACTACACAGTAATACATTATCAGGGGAAATGTTCTACTAGGAAAGTGAATAAGATACGGGATTACACAAATAGTTCAAGTGCAAGCTATAAAAATATAAGTATCTGCGTGTTTTAAGGAAAAGTAAACTTTAAAGAAAAGTAAAATTAAAATTAAAAAAAAAAACACTATTGAAAAGTTTCTAAAGTACAAATTAGAGATAAATAAACTCTGTTAAACGCAGTGGAAAATGTCACACGTAAATATGACGATGTTTGCTGCCATTTAGCGGCGAGATGTATTATTTCTAGCGTTCTACCTCTATAATCGACTTGAATAGTTTATCATGTTTGACGTCACAACTGTACGAATTATGTATTTTAGGTGCATGTAGCTATTTGGACTGAGCTAGAAGAACGTCTTTGCAACGATAAACTGTGCAATTAACTGAAGTAAATGTACGAGTGAACGTAAGCAGAAACAACTCCTCGATAACATTGAACGCACCACACACACAGTCAGCTCACTTCATCGTTCAGTTTTTTTTTTTTTTACCCAGTTTTTCGGACAGTTGGACTGCGCAGCATAACTGAAAGTATATGGCACATTAACGCGATCAGGCGCACACCCAGAAATTTTTACTGGGAGGGATCAAGGTCCGTATCCACGGGGGCCAGGGGAGCCGGCCCCCCTAAATTTTTACTGTCCTCCTAAAATTTTCATGCTAGGTTTGCTACCATGAACTATAATATGATGATGAAGTATAATATGGTTGGATTGCGCCCCCTTTAAGTTCTACCGTGCTCCCCTACATCCCCAGGCTACTGGCCTGGAGTGGTCCAAGCTTCGGGAGGGGGGATTCTAATGCTACAAGCCACTACATCTATGCAGTATTGTACGGTATTATTCTGCACCCAAAAAGACGACAAGTAATTGTAAAATACTACCAGGTATATTTTCAAATAAAAATGATAGAACTAGACTGTTTGTATAAGAGAAAGAGTACAGATGAAAAAATGAAATGTAAATGAAATCTTTAACGTCCCACGGTTATGCCGGCTAGGCTAAAGGAGACGATGATGATGAGAAATGAATGAAAATGGTAGAATGAAGAAAGTGAGAGGAAACTGGAGAACCCAGAGAACACTCATGCACGTGGTGTTTGTCCACCACAAAGCTCACACTGAGAGAGCTGGGATCGAACCAAGAGTACAGATGAAGTGTAAGATGTAATTTTTATGCAACATCAATAATTTCCCTGTTTAATAAGTCTAATTTTATTAAGAACGTGTTCAAATTCTGTTGAGTTAAGAAGTTTGGTGGTCGGGGCTCAGGACTTGGACTTTAACAATTCAAGATGAAGAAGGATCAAAGTTAGCTGTCCGAAATACAAAGTCAAAGGGAAGCACGCCAATAGGTGTCGTTGAAATACTCTCCGTTCCTTCTAACGACGAAATGTTCGTGTGGGTATTATCGATGGACCCCGATTTTACGCTTCAGTAACAGTAACGTTACATCAGCTTTTCCTTGAAGTTAAGACAATCGGATATAACTTTATTTCATGTTTTTTATTAGCACAGAATGTCCGGGAAGTCCGCATAACCCTATATCTTACTAATTTCTTAGTAGCCTATCACATATTTATTAGTAATATTTATTCTTATTAGACAATATTTCTTGCTCTGCTGGAGCTTCGGTTTGAATTTTTATCAATTAATTCTTGAACAAATTTCGGTCGATATCGGTGTAATTTTAAGTCATGTTTCATGTTTTGTGTAGAGTTGACCAGTACATATCAAGCTCTGCGGACGGTTTGCAATATTTACTTTATTATGATCTTTCCTCGACCCTGTGACTTCTTTGAATTGTTTCTCTCTTGTTGATGGTCTATCACTTCGTGTTTTATCCTTAAAACTACCGGTAGAAAACGTTTTCTTCTCAACGAAAAAGTTCTGTTCTCTTTGGAGGGGAATCTTGTCTGAGTCGTAGCTGTAAATCCATACGCACCTGTTCTAACGTTTGGGGAAAGCGGTTGCTCAGTGGTAGAGCGTTCACCTCTGGTGCATGGGGTCACGGCTTGAAACCCTGCTCCGCCAAGTGAACTTTGTGGTGGACAAACACCGTGTGTGGGGGGGGGGGTTCCTCGGGGTTTTCCCGTCTCTTCCCACTTTCTTCATTCCACCATTTCATTCATTTCTCATCATTAGAGAACGGATTTTAAGGTGCAGCATCTTTTCTAAAAATGTAGTTGTTATAACAACGAAAGTTCAAAATATGTACTTTCGGACATAAACCGAACTGAAATTAACGCATTTTGTTGCACCTTTTTCGTAAATTTTCACTTTTTCTTACTTCTTTTAGCCGTCAACACCTTTATTGTTACTTTTTTCTCTCCTTTTTTAAAACTTTGGACAGAACAATGTTTTATTTTCAACCTGGTTTACATATAATATTGCATAAATTTAGACGCAGTCTTGACGGATTTGCTAGGGACAAATTTGAACTGAATTTACGAAACAATCCGGACGTGAAAATCTTTACAAGGTCAAGTGGACTTCTTGTGCATGCGCTTACAAGATATACATAGTTTCCGTTGATGTCAAACAAAGTTTCTCTACATACAAGGATCTCCTGAGCTCCAAACGACAAATCAAGTATAACCAGTTTCTGAAAACCCAATAGTATGTAACGGTTTCTCAAGCCACAATATTGCAAAACTAACATTAAAAAAATATATATATATATATATATATATATATATATATATATATATATATATATATATATATATATATATATATATATATATATATATCGAGCTGGTTTTAACCACAATTTTATTACAAGAATGTTGAATATTGTACAAGTTTATGAGATTAAATAAAACAAGTTTTGCAATTCATGTCAAATGTTTAAAGCCAAGATTTTAACAATATTTGCTGGTGTAGTGAATAAAGAATGTTCATGTAACTGTATATTTCTGTACTATAGTACTTAATAAAGATACCTTATTACCACCTTTTTGAATGATTCTTCATCACCTTTTAATCCCTTTTCCTTATCACATTTTTGCATCTTAAAATCCGGTTCCTAGTCACTGTCTCCTTTAGTCTAGCCGGCACAACCATAGGATGTAAAACTCAAAAATTTCATTTTTCATTTCAGATCTAACGTTTTCCCTTTTCTGGGCCTCTCGTGAACTGAATGCTTGTGACGATGCGTTCTTCAATGGTATAATCACTTCTATCAGTCATAGTTTATACCTGAAATAAGAAAGAATATAATTGTGATTCTGTCATATTTATTTACAGTTTACATACATTAATAGTTTATAGCGGGTTATCGCAAATGATTGACGTGATTTCATAAATTCATTGTACCCTTATTATTGGAAATACTGTCACTAAGCTTTGCAGATATATTGAAAAACGCAAAAGGATTTGTGTGTGTGTGTGTTGCACGTTCGCTCCTGATTTCTGCTACGGGAGCGCAGCAGTGAGCATTTATTCAAGGTTGCGACAGGTGCAGAGAAAGCTTTTGTTCTGCTTAGTGGTGCTCACAAAAACAGGTTTTTCGGTTTTTAGAAAAAAACGGTTTCGATTTTCTTCAAAGCCGGTTTAGTTTTTCAATGAAACCGGTTATCGATTTTCTCCAAAAACCGGTTCGGTTTTTCACCGGGTCCGGTTTCGGTTTTCTTTTTACCAAAATTTGTTCTATTTCTGACCAAAATAGTATTTTGTTATTCTCCGGAAACCGATTCCGTTTTCACAGCTCTTTTGTGGCTAAGTGGTTAGCGTACGCGCCTTTGGCGTGGGAGACCCGGGTTCGATTCCCGGCGGGAGCTCATGTGGTTCCGATTCCACGTTAATAAGTAGGTCCACGTCTCATATAGCCTCGCTGCTGAACGGGACGTTAAACTCAAAATCAACTCAACTCAACGATTCCGTTTCCACAGAAATAGCTTTATGTGTTTTTGGTAAAAAAAAAAAAAAAAAAAACGAACCGGTTTTGGAGAAAACCAAAATGTCAGTTTTTCGGATTTTCTAGAAACCGGTTTCCGATTTCTATAAAAACCGGTTTTGCCCACTCCTAGTTCTGCTTAAGTTTCATTCAAATCAGTCTGTCCTAACAGTGCAACGAGACTTCCGAACGAAGTTCAACAAGGATTCACCAACTGCCAAGTGAATATTTTTAATTTTTAGGGTTCTAAACGGAGGGAAGGGATGAAGAAATCTCCAATGATATTTAGTGGGTGTGTTTTGGCCCTATAATCCCATGTTTAAATACTGGTATTTAGAATTGGAGTAAAAACTCGAAACACGGTATGTTTGTATGCTTGCTATAGGATTATTTAACAAAATTACTAAAAATAAACATTTCCAACTGTAGTGTGTTTTTATGAGGAACTGAAAAATCTTTCCCATGTTATTTATATGAGACATCTTCTACATCCCAAAACGTTTAGGCACTTCCGGCAGGATGAAATTTGGCATCATTGTAGCCTTTCGGTACTATCCCCCCCCCCCCCGGGTCTAAATGAGAGGTGAAGAAATTCTCATGTTTTTTAAATTGGCATTTTCTTAGAATACAAAATCTTGTTTTAGATAGTTGAAATTCGGTAGAGTTGTGGATTAAAGAGGTACGAGGCCGTGGGACGGAACCACCAGCTAGCCAAACACTAGTTTGTTTATAAAGATCTTTTAAAGGACTTAAGGTTCTTTACAACTTGCAGCAAAACAGTGGTTACTAGATGGGACTAACAAAAGATGCTAATAAAAAGCACAAAAGTTGACTTTTTTTAAAACACTACTTCATCTTGAAGTTTCTAAGAATTTAACCTGATATGAAATAGTTCTTCTTAAACCACATCTTTAATAGATACATATTCTTAGAGTAATTCCAAGGAGTTTTGTAGAATATCCCAGAACTCTTTACCATTCGCCTCAGAATCTTTACCTTTCCTCAGGAGATCTATTAAATCCAAATAGCATATTCTTTGGGACACATACAATGTATAATAAAAAGGTTTAACCCCGCTTCTGTTGTTAGCTAAAGTTATTACTTTTTCGTTTTGGTGTTCTTGTTTACAAGTGGTATGTGTATCTGTTAGGAATATCTGTGTCATTGTTAGGAATATTTGTGTCACTGTTAGGAATATCTGTGTCGTTAGGAATATATGTCATTGTTAGGAGTATCTGTGTCATTGTTAGGAATATCTGTGTCATTGTTAGGAATATTTGTGTCTCTGTTAGGAATATCTGTGTCGTTAGGAATATATGTCATTGTTAGGAGTATCTATGTCAGTTAGGAATATATGTGTCATTGTTAGAAATATTTGTGTCGTTAGGAATATATGGCATTGTTAGGAGTATCTATGTCATTGTTAGGAATATCTGTGTCATTGTTAGGAATATTTGTGTCACTGTTAGAAGAATATAAATAACAATAAATACAATCTGCTACTTAACAGAGCATATTTCACAGTAAGTAAATGAATCCATACGGTGTAAGTATTGATAATAAACAAAATACTTTTTTAGTGTCATAAAAATTAGGATCGGCTGTGGTAGGGATGATAATCTGCACTTCCTGTCATGACCTCCACGCTCTACTAGAGAATCCCCTTTTCAACTCGAAAACCAACTCGATACTTGCAAAATCCTTGAATTTACGAGATGTATTTTTAAGACACCCTATATATATAACTAACTAACTAACTCTATGGCCTATGGAACCCGGAGGTTCAATGCCGCGTTCACAAAAGCTCTCCACTGACTTCTATCCTTAGCTAACTGCATCCAGTTTCTAATCTGTATTCCAATCTCTGCGAGATCCATCTTAATATTGTCCTCCCATCTGCGCCTAGGTCTTCCTAATGGTCGTTTTCCGATTGGTCTTCCAGTCAAGACTTTGAAAGCGTCTCTATTTTCTTCCATTCTAGCTACATGACCCGCCCATCTAAGCCTCCTAGACTTGACGACCATATAAATTATGTAGTTCCTCGTTATGAAGTTTCCGCCATTCCCCATTCCCGTTCCTCTTAGTTCCGAATATTCGTCTCAGGATCTTGTTCTCAAATACTTTCAGTCTATGTTCTTCCCTCAGAGTAAGTGACCATGTTTCGCAGCCGTATAGAACTACAGGCATGATTATCGTTTTGTATATTTTAAGTTTCAAATTCCTCGACAGAATTCGCGACGACAAGAGATTTTGAACCGAATAGTAACACGAATTCCCTGCTTTTAGTCGACATTTAATTTCTCCGTGAATATGATTTTCCTCTGTTAATATTGATCCTAGATATTTGAAACTATCCACTTTATCAAAAGTATTATTTAGTATTTTAACGCATCCATAATTTCCTGTATTCCGGTCCCGACGCACTTCCATGTATTTAGTTTTCTCTGCATTTACTTCTAAACCCATGTCCCTGCAAGCGTTTAATAAGATCTCTGCATTTCTTTCTATTGTTCTCCTATCATCTCCTATTAAGTTTACATCATCAGCATATGCCATAACCTGGTGAATGCCGTTCAACTGTAAGCCCTGGTTGTTATCTTTGATTTTCCTTATAGCGTATTCCAAAACGAAGTTAAATAATAATGGCGACAACGCATCTCCTTGTTTCAGGCCATTTTCGACGTGAAAGCTCGTGGACAAAAATTTTCCTACCCGGACTTTACTTTGGGATTCATTTAAACATATCTTAATTAATCTAATTAGCTTTCTCGGTATTCCAAGTTCTGCAAGAACGTTGTATAATGTTTCTCTCCTAACCGAGTCGAATGCCTTTCTAAAATCAATAAATAGTTGATATACCGGGGAATTGTATTCCCACCCTATATATATATATATATATATACTAATTCTTCGCATGGGGGCTGTATTTGGAAGTCAACGCCTGTGGAAGTATCACCATTCATTTCAACAACTGATAAAACTATGGATTTGACGCTAATAGCGTTAATTTTTTTTTTTTTTTTTTTACATGTCTCTTTATCCTCCCTGACGCTCGGTCCGCATACAATGGTAACTGAATTTGCAAGTCATCGTTAATGGAAATGATCTCAGAGACAACGAAAACTATGCATTTGACACTAATATCGGTCATTTTGGATTACTTTTACGTCTCGGTGACTCCCCCGGCCCGCTGCCGAATAGGGTGAATTTGGAAGTTAATACGATCGGAGTTTCACCATTAATCTTAGAGACCGCGAAGAATATAAATTCGACACTAATATCGGTCATTTTCTACTACTTTTACATGTCCTGGTAAAAGCCCCCTTGAAACCCCGGGTTCGAATTTTGAAAAAGAAAACGCTTCGCCTTGTTCTGGGGCCTGGACCAAGGTATCCGTGACGAAAATTTGGTAACTCTTTGTCAACTTGTCTGGACCCCAGGCTGGTTCCGGTAAACGACCCCCTGGTTCGAAATTTGAAAACAACACTTCGTCTTGATCTGGGGCCTGGACCAAGGTACCCGTAACAAATTTTTGATAACTCTCGGGCCACTCTGGTCCCCAGGCCGCACATAGACAGACAAACAAGCAAACTCTTTATTTTATTTATATTAACTATGTGTAATAAGAATAATTTCAAAGCACTTAATACTTCGTACTGTCAGCGATAAGAAAATAGTACTGGTAAGTTAAATTACGATAGTAATTGTTGTGTAATTTATTTCTTTAATTATAACCATAGAAATTTACACTATTTTTTAGAAGTTTGTAATTAAGATTTTGTAACTAGATTTAAGGATATCTATACTGTTCAGCGTCGAGATTCGACTGCTCTTATTATTTCTTTTGTAAAATAAGATAATATCACATTAAATCACGTATTAACAATTAGAATGGCATGGACAAACAATATAACATCGTTACCTTTTGAGCTAATAGAACACATTTTCAAATTTTTCACCTTCTTCGATATTGCAGGCTTAAGACTTGTGTGTAAACGATTCTACGACGTTGCTAATGACGTATTAAATACACATTTTCAAAAACTAAGCATCATTATTAGTCAAGAGATAAATCTATTTGAACGAGGAGAGTGTGACAGTACAAAGTTTGACAATAAAGAGTCGATGGCATTGTTGTTTACGCTGGAGAATCTACAATCAGAATACAACCTTTTACGTGCAAGATGTTGGCGTTACGTTAAGGAAAAATACTGCTCTTGTTTCTTTGCTGGACAAATTCTAGATCAATTTTATCTCGTGCTCCAAATTTTGAAGAAATTTCAAGTTGATTCGGAGAAGACTGAATTTCGATTTGATATTTTGAAGAGACTTCATGTTTTAACACGAAAATTTCTCATGAAATTTGACTCTTTCATTGAACACACGGTAATACGGAAGCGAAACTTTGCCTGGGACATAGCTGAAATTTTGGAATGCTCATCGAATTACAACAAAGTTGAAAAGGTGACGTTAAATAGAGAAAAATGTGAGTTAAACATCAAGTTTAGGGTTAAACATATTGGTTTAACATGGAAAATGGATGCCATGAAAAGTCATGAGGATCCAGTGAAAGAAAACTCGCAATTTCTTGCTGCATGTTTAAAAATGTTTGCATGGTTAATAATGTTCAGTAACCGTGATTGTTTACAATATCAATTAGACAATTTCTCTGCTATATTAAAACGAGGGGAGGATTTTTGTACCTGCAGTTACCACAGTCAATTAACGATTGACGGTATAAAATTCTTCTATTTCCACGAATCGCCATCGACTCATCACGAATGTAAAGAACTACAAATAATTCTTCGCTGGTCCTTTCCTTTGATTCGTACTTCCACTGCGTCTGTAGATACTTCTTGTGATTATGAACTGTTATTTAGAACAATAGACTTACCAGAAGAGGCTAAAGTAGATATTGAAATTACCCCCAATTCACAGCTGTATTCGAAAGCAGAATAAAGTGATCTTCTTACGTTACAGTTAAAACAAATGAAAATAAACATTTTCATTAAGTTTTAATTTTTTGAGTGATTTACACATTTTAATGTAAATCGTTGTCTTGAAATGAACATGATGTGAAATAATAAAAATGATATTGTATATTTATTCATTTTTCTTAATGAATGTGTGTATGTGTGTGCGTATACGGGGTGGTCCAGAAGTGGGCATACCCCTAATTGGTGTTTTGTGACGATTTTAGGTTTTACCCACATTTGTTACGACATGGAAGGTCGATCATACCGATGTTTATGACTCTTAAAACTCTTAAGACTTCAAAGTAACTGTGTACAGACATTCTACCATAACTCACACCATATTGTTGAAACTAAAGGGGTGATACGCCCACTTCCGAACCACCCTGTATATATATATATATATATACAGGGTCGGATTTAGGGGGTGCAAAGGTGCACGCGCACACACCCCTTCGTTTTAAATATACACTATTTAAAATGAGAAGCTAGCAGTGAAAATAGCAATACATTCCGAAACTTTCTGCCACCATATTTCCGTTTGGGGCTTAAAAGAAAGCAGAGCTTTGTAAAGTCACGAACTTTGTAGAGCAATAGTTTAAGTCAATTTTCTAACGGTTGAAGAGAAACGATTCACCAAGCAAAACAATATAACACTTGTCAAGTATGGAAGAAAACAGAAGTCAGAAGGAGAGAACACTTTTTCCTGCATTCCTCTTGCGATCCTCTTTAAAATACTTTCCTGCGTTCTGTGCATCAGCGTTGTCAGGGGTAAAGAATGAAGAGTTTCACTTTGAAGAGCTCTGTTATATATATATATATATATATATATATATATATATATATATATATATATATATATAAGGTATTAAAATCCAGGAATACTTAACAGAGAATTATATTAGAAAATAGTTAATTTCTAATGTGCATGAAAAGCGATTTTTTTTAAAAAAATATTAAAGTATAAAAGGAATATTTTTTTGGGGGGGGGTAAACTTTAGGATGCAGATTAAGAACATACAGGGGCTTAAGAAAGCACAGGTAATATTTGTTAATTCAGATATTGATTTTTAAGGAAGTTAATTATGGACGTGGGTAACATGTTATCTCCTGTGAACGTAGAAATAATGTTAAAACGTGTGATTCTTTATTGTACTATTGTAATGAAAAGGTATATTGTAGTAACCTGCTAGCATAAGTTGGAACGAGATATTTTTTAGCACATATTCACACGTGTGCTACTTCTGGGCACTGCGCACATTTGTCCTCCAGCTTCATTCAGCTCTGAATCGGAAAAGAAGTAATTAGTGGCGTACGCAAGAGGAAATTTCGGATTTTAACCCCCATATCCTTGAGAAAGCTGCGTATTAGAAAAAATAACTTAGCCGCATTAAGATATGCATAAATAATCCTGAAATAATAGAGCCAGGGCCTGAAAACTTGCAGCCCTTGATGCATTTTTTCATACCTCACTACAAGCAGTGGTAGCTGATGGTGACAATTTACTACAGCTTGGTGCATTTTTTTCACACAATCAACCATTTTAGTGCCATATAAGCTTTGCAGACACATTATTTTGACACATAAAAGTATGTGATCATATTGTTAATGACATATGTAAATGTATTATAAGTTTCTACGGAGTTGGTGGACAGCTATCAGGAGATAATTCATGATGGAATTTTATTTTTGAACAATTATTACTGGCAGAATTCCTGAATTTTAAGTGTTCCCAGTGAGGGTATCAGCATGCGCTAAAAGGAGATGCACTTTCCGACTAAAATTGCGTTAAGTATGTATGTTAAATGTGTTATATAAACTAGTCGTTGCAATTAAGCCTTCAATCCGCTAAACAGTATACGTTAAGATCGTGCTTAATTAAAAGCATCTAATTATTTAAACTTACGAAATTTTTGTTAGAGATCGCCTATCAATTATCTCAAATTTTTGTTATATACAGCAATCTTGCTGGTACTGACATCTATTAAACCGGGCAAGCAAGTCAGTGTGCGTACTGACATCTATTAGCATAAAGTGTTACTATTAAGGCATTGCAATTAGCATGGTACATATGAGAAAGGATTCACATTGTGCCCGTTGTCTTTCTACAACCCGCAACACAAATATGTTTAGCAATGTTGTATCACATTCCAGGATAGTATTCTCACAGTCACGTTTGCTGTTTATAATCACCATTTAACCGTGTAGTTTTACGGGTATTAGTATTAGAATAGATCTGTACGGGTGTTAGAATAGAAACGTAATTACGAATACGAATAGGAATTATATTTCTGAGTTTTCAGCTTCTATGGCCATGTTATCCCGTCGCGTATGATGGATAACGTCCCTCGGCTCACACACTGTAACAGAAAAGCGAACAAAGGAAAGATTGAGGAAGGAAGGAAGCGTCTTGGGACCTATATATTAGCTACCATCCCTTATTTGTCTGGTGTGAATGAGGAAAACCCAGGAAAACCTCACTTCGGACGACTGGTCTAAGAAAGCTCTTACACTTTTTTGACCAAGTGTCCCAATCAGGGATCGAACCCGGGACCGCTCGCATCAGAAGCGAGAGCGTTAGTCACTAAGTTACGTGGGACCACAATAGAAACATAATATTCAACTTGGTTCTAAGGTCATTAATTATGTCTATTATTTTCGAATTATACTATACAATTGGAAACGCAATTATTAAAACAAAACAACTTATTTATAGCCGTATTGGTAGTACTTCTCTGCAGTTTACCTACACATATTTCTAGAATATTACTCGAATTAACGTTTCACGAAAAAAAATCCAAAGAATATATACAAGGTATTAAAGACCTATACCGTCAAACTGTAAGAGGTGATTCCTCAGATCAAAATAAGAGAAAAAAGTTCATGTGGACCTACGGCGAAACGTGCATAGTTTCATACCTAGAGCTGTCCAAAATCGCGAAAATGTTAAATTTCAATAGGCCCTATTTCGAATTCCAGAAACTGTGGATTTTGGTCCTTAACAGCGTAAAGAAAGCCACGCATACACAACTCAAAAGTGCACATTTAATCAATTTTCAATAGGTGTACAGGGTATTCCCTACAAGGTGCAATTCTCAGATATGCTCTCAATAGAGTTTTCAGATATATCCTGATTTCAAGGAGGGTCCAAAGTAAGGCAGGAGGTAAACCTTGAAAACAATGGACATCAAATGCTTCGTAGGGAAGTCGGAAGTGTTAGGAACCGGCAGCTCCATGTTGTTGTTTTTTTTTTTTTCTCGTGTGTGTGTTCAGAATAATGTGTGATGGGATGTATTTCGTCACGGTATATTTCACGTTTGCTTCGCTTATAAACGTGAAAGAAAACATCGCAGCATGTGTTTTCTGAGTACGAGAGATCGTGCTGCTGACGATCCTTAACACTTCCAACATCGCGTCAAAGGATTCCGTGTTCAGTGCTGTCAAGACATATCGTTTGCCTACTTTGGACAAATCACAGAGCATATTTCAAAATTCTGTTGATGGCATGTCTGGGAATTCCATCTTGTATGGAATACTACACCCATTGAACATTAATGAAATGTGCATTTTTGGACTATGTATGCATGACTTTCTTTACGCTGATAAGGACCACCATCCACAGTTTCTCGAATTCAAAATTAAGCCTCTTGAAATTTGAGCTTTCCGCGATTTTGGACAGCCCTAGCTCTGAAACTGCGCACTTTTCCCCACAAGTCCATATGAACTTTTTCTCTTATTTTGATGTGAGGAATCACCTCTTACAGTTTGTCGGTTTAGTTCATTAATACCCTGTATATGTATATATTGATATCAGTTCGATAAATCTAAGTTGAGCAAAATGATCGACAAAAATGTGATCTGTAAAGTTTAGTATTGAAGTTTTAGTTTGTTGTGTACTGGATATTGAAGAACAAATTCTGATCGAGATTTTCGTTTTGACGGAAGATGTCGCGACACAGTATGGTGATGAGATGTAAGTCAAAATTCTGTCTGAATTTTAAACTTTATAATTTCTTTAACTATAAATATTTTAGAAAGATAGGACGTAATGTTAATCGATAGATGAATCAACTGAACTGGATGCATAATACCTAGGTTTCGAGGAAATCGAGGTAAAAAAAAAAAGAAAAAGAAAAGAAAAGAAAAATTAAATTTCGCTAAAAGCATGTCGCTTCTTGGCGATAATAATTGAAAGATTCTATTCGGCTGGAACAGATTTTTTTTTATTTATTTACAACACATTTAAAAAAAATACAATTAGGCTCGGACTAAACGAATGATAAAAACGCGGCGTTTACGCTGGCCGATTGACGTTATGGCTATACTATTGGATGGACTATACGAACATTTTCAACGCGAGATCAGGACCGAGCTGAGTTGATTGAGTCAATTTTTAGTTTAACGTCCCTTTTCAGCAGGGAGGCTATATGAGACGTGGACCTACTGACTAACGTGAAAGCCGAACCACATGAGCTCCCGCCGGGAATCGAACCCCACGCCAAAGGCGCGTACGCTAACCGCTTAGCCACGAGGAGCTCTCAGAAGCGAGCGTTGAGAATATTCAACGCGTCTGGGTACATTAATGACAATCACACGAAATCTTTCAGTTCGACGTCCCACGATTATGCGTTTCGGGCTAAGGGTTACGGGTGATTAAGGCAAATGAATGCTGATAAGGGAAGAATTGGGTGGAATGAGAGTGTGGGAGGAAACAGAAGTAACCCTGGAAAATCCATGGACACGGTGTTGTCCACCACAAATTTACTTGGCCGGAAATCGAACCAGGGACCTCACGCACGAGAAATAAGCGCTCTGCCACAGAGCCATTGTGACCCCAGACACGTTAACAAGGCTGCATCAATACATAGTATACGTCAGGGTCGGACTTAGAAAGGTTCACCGGAGCACGTGCACCCGCCCCATCCGTTCTGAATATACACTATCTAAAGTGAGAAACTGGAAGTGGAAATGGCAATACTTTCCTAAAATTTCATGTCATGTTCCCATTTTGGGCTTAAAAGAAAGCAGTTTTGCTAAACACAATAGTTTAAGTCAGTTCCTCATGCACATCTTAGATGCCTAAAGGCATTCAAAAAAAAAAAAAAAATGATTCAAATGTACTGATAGTTATTGCTGCATCCCCCTCAGAAAATCCTGGATCCGGTCCTGGTATACATAGTATACGTATACGAAATAGAGGAAATTTAGAAATATTCAGTGGCGTGGTCTAAAGTAGGGGGAGACAGAATTTAATAGGAGGAGAAGGGAAAAAGTATTATAATGAAAAATGCAATCCACACATTTAACATAACAATTATAACATAAATACAAGGCAGTCGTAAGTCTTACAATATTTCCGCTACCCAAATAACAGGTGCGTGTACACTAGTGCTCTCAACGGGTCGGGTCGGGTCGGGTTGAAGACCGACCCGACCCGACCCGTGACCCGAATTGACTGACCCGACCCGACCCGACAACCCGATCCGATCTGACCCGATTGACCCGACCCGATAACCCGACCCGAGTGACCCGATCCGATAACCCGACCTGACAACCCGACCCGACCTGACCCGATAACCCGACCCGAGTGATCCGACCCGATAACCCGACCCGAGCTGACCTGACCCGACCCGACCCGAGCTGACCCGATCCGAGTCGGGTCGGGTCGGGTCACGAGTCGGGTCGGGTCAACCCGATCCGTTTGAGAGCACTATGGTCACAACACTGGGTGAACACCAAAATGCACTCCCATTGGAAATTGAACCCGGACCACGTGTACCGAAGTCTGACACGTTAACCACTAGCTAGATCAAGCGGGGATTTGTATATGCATCTTAATGAATATTTGGCACTTTTGAGGTTTGGTTATTTCTTTTTATAACTGATACCAATGTCCGACGTGGGAGAAATTTATTTTTATTTTTATTTATTTATTTATTTTTATTTTATTTTTTCTTTAGTTCTATGTGACGAAATTTTTCTTCAAGGTCAGTGTTCTCACCTGCTGGGACGGCAGGGCGTCTTCTCGGAAGGCAGTAGCAAGAGTCTCTTGGCGGAGACAAAAGGAAATCGTTTAACTACAATGATAAGGGTTGAGGAAACAGGAGAACACCTGTGATTTTTTCCAACCCTTCAACTTTCATTCCAAAATAGGTTCTTATGATTCCGGGACCCGTACCACTTTGATTTTTCTTTCTCGGTAATTAAAACGTATTTTACAGTATATATAGTTGCACGTAAGAAGATACATAATATGAATTTAAAAATACAGGTTGATATTTAATTATAAAGTACTAATTTTATTTCATCACTTTCAGCCCAACAAATGAAATTCAAACAATTCGCTCCCTAGGTCTTGGTCATCGATACTGCGTCTTATTCTTTGTCTTGCAGTCAAGTCTTGGTCCTGCATTTCGTAGTCTTGGTGATCTTTCATGCTATACAAGAGCCAAGAATGCTCACCTCATCGGTACAAATGAAGACCAAGTGTGATTTTGATTATGGTATTTCATACTATACGGAAAGCTAGAAAATACGCTCATCGCTACTTGGTGATCACCAAAACAAGGCCAAGAGCAAGATTACTATGCAATTCGTCTTGCATATCCAATCTTTATCTTGTTCTTGTATCGATGTCCTTGGGCTTGGTGAAATAAAATGAAATATTCACTTTAAGCAGGGGTGTAGCCAGCAGGTTCGTGTAGGAAGGGCCCGTCGTTTTTGAGGGGTTGCAGCTACAATGTACAAAGCAAAAAATGTGTTGCTGCTAGTGTTTTTCAGGCCTAAAAGAAAGGAAAATTTTGGTTTCCTTCTGGAAAACTAAAAACACTATTTTATCTTATTTATTATTATTATTATTATTATTATTATTATTATTATTATTATTATTATTATTATTATTATTATTATTATTATCCATAAATTATATTCAAGATAGTTTTTATTATGCTTAATCAAGAACTACTGCCCGGGACCAAACGCTATACTTTTGTGCATAACTATAAAAATAACCAGAAAGTTCTGTCCCTTTTCGTGGAGGTCTGTGTTCAATTGGACCTCACACCGTGAGTTGAATGCGAGTGGAGATAAGGCGAACGTCAGTTGTTGGTGTGGGTATATCCAACATACTACCTGGTTGTGGCAATTCAGATACACCGTGAACCTGCGTAAAGACAGAGGGAACATGGGACATCCACAGAGCGTCATAAGAGCATGTATGCTGAACGAGTTCAAATGGAGGTCAAACGCCGCTGTAGCGGGACAGAAAATATGCCAAGCCTTTGTTGAGGGTGTCGTGACGACGCGGACAGTGCAGCGATGGTTTAACAAGTTTAAGGACGATGACCAAACACCCGAAAACACCACATGCCAGAAGACCAACACATGTACGTACAAAGAGGAACTGGGACTACAATTCAGTGTGTGGAAAAACCATTCGGCAGCACATCCATTAAGTTGGGAAGAGCTACAAGTTGGGTCTCACATGTTTTGACTCCGGGCCAGAAGGCAACGCGGCAGTTGCATGGGTTTATTTACTGTTTCGGAGCCATTTCTGGACAGGGCGTTGACATGTGATAAAAAGTGGGTCCTATACGAAGCTCCACGGCGCCGTCATCATTGGTTAGCATCCCATGAACCGATTTCAAAACAGCCGAAACCAGCACTGTACCAGAAGAAGGTCCTTCTGTGTGTTTGGTGCATCGTGCATCGGGAACTGCTATCAGCTGGTCAGAGTATCAATGCAACTGTGTAGTGTCAGCAGTTGAGCTGTGCTCAACAAAAACTCTAAACTCTGGAGCCATCACTTCTGAATTGCAAATGTGTCTTCGTTTACGGGACAACGCTAAGTCCCACGTGGCTAGGATGACTCAGGACACCATTCTCCGCCTTGGATGGGAAACAATATTGCAACCACTATATTCCCCGGGTATTGCACCGTCCGATTATTACCTGTTCCATTCTTTGGACAATCACCTTAGAGGCCGCCAATTCAAATCCCTACTAAAAGTCCAAAATGCACCTGATACCTTCTTCGTTTCACGGCCCACCAACTTCTACTGCGATGAATTCCATGGCCTTCAGGAACGTTTTCAGAAGGTCGTCGATGTTGATGGGGAGTATTTTTAATCTTCCAGGTTAGGTGACGTATCGATGTTCGAAGGTGGTGGGTGAAAAAGCAACAAAACTTTTCTTGATTACCTTTTTATTTAAATTTAAGACCTTGTATACAGAACCTATGTACACAAGATTGATTTTCTTTAAATTTCACTTAATTTCTTTATAGTTTCCTGACAAAAATATTTATTTATTATTCGTGACTAAAAAAAAAAAAAAAAAAAAAAACAATTATTTTATTACACTGAGTAGAAATAAAAGAGAGCGAATGAAATCCAAACTGAATAAAAACATTGTTTCTCACCAAATTTTCCATTCTCTGTCTTTTAAAATACTTGTTAAAGCATATAAAAATATAATGTACTTACAAATCAGTTTAGTACCTTTGTTTTATGGCTGTATTTATAATATCTTGTTAAAATGTTTGTCTTTAAACTGTCAAATATAAATCGCAGTAAATTGTGTAATCTGGTGTCACAAAAATGTATCCTATTTTTCGATCGGTATGGAAAAACAATATTTCTCCATACTATTTTACCGTATATTATTGTCAATAATTTTGTTACTTTTAAATGAAGGAAGCGAGATAATTTTACTATGATGTTTTTAAAGCTGGTCATTTGGGGGGGGGGCAGGAAACCATTTGGGGGGCTTGGACCCGATGGCCCCCCCTTAGCTACACCCCTGAGTTTAAGGTCCCTCGATTCTGCTTCGAGGCTAAGGGATATGGTGACCATGAGAAATGAATGAATTGGTGGAATGAAGAAAGTGGGAGGAAACAGGAGAACCCCGAGAAAACCCACTACACGGCGTTTCTCCACCACAAAGCCTACTTAACACAAGCTGGGATCGAACCATGGACACCATGCACCAGAGATGAATTCTCTACCACTGAGCTACCGCTGCCCTGCTTGGGCTTGGTCGTCCATATCCAATCTTTCTTTTTGCCTTGCTTAAACAACTTCTAGTTTTGTTCTAAATCCAGACTCCATATTGGCGTAGATGTCAATATTACAGTCGATTGGTAAAATCAATCTTCCACATTTAAAAATTAAAATACACACAAGTACAAAAATAAGCATTTACCATAAAAACACTAGCTGCAAGTGTTCAAAATACATTTATGGCTTCTATAAAATCAATTGAAAATTGCTATTTTTAATTACGCAGGTAGTGTAAAACAGCAGTTTTCGACTCCAGCCGAGTTTAAGCTCAACCTAAAATTAGTTGACCAAAGTAAACTGACCCTACTGACCCGACCCGACAACCCGACCCGACTGACCCGACAACCCGACCCGACTGACCCGACAACCCGACCCGATAACCCGACCCGAGTTGACCCGATTGACCCGACCCGACAACCCGACCCGAATAACCCGACCCGACAACCCGACCCGAGCTGACCCGACCCGACAACCCGACCCGAGTGACCTGACCCGATAACCCGATTCGAGCTGACCCGATTGACCCGACCCGACAACCCGACCCGATAACCCGACCCGAGCTGACCCGACCCGACAACCCGACCCGAGCTGACATGACCCGACCCGACCCGTTTGAGAGCACTAGTGTACACGTCGTAATCGGCTACAAGTACAAGATCAAACTGGCTCAAGAAGTAGCGTGGCAAGTGTTAACATGTAGAAAATTTTATGGATTATTGCTCCTAAATGTTATCTATGCAGTATCATCCATTTATAACGTTAGGCTTATTTTCTAGGCCTAACAACACCTAACCTTTATCATATATAAACAATTTATACTAAACAAATCAATACCAATTAGCAAATACTTGATATGCACTTTGGTACCATTTTGCATTCCACATAAACTGATATAACATATATACTGAATCTAGATATCAGAACAAATACACTTTAGAACTGTGTAAAACCTTCAAAAACTACAATATAAACAAGCACATTATATATCCTTCTTTTTCTTCTTTTAACAACAATTTTACATTGCAATGATCTGGTAAGTATTATTTCAATTAACACATCTTTCCAATCTCCCAACAGCAAGAGGATGATTTAACACAGAGGTCTTCACTCCGTTAGGATCTTCAGTCATTTTTCATTGCCATAGCGATGAGTACTAAACAACATCTGATATGTTAACTCTTACTGTTTGATTTCGTACTCGAGCAAATGCTACTGCAACAACCGAAAACATTTGAGATGCAACCGTTTTTCTCAACACACGCCAAACTGTCATGTGCGGAAAGCCCAGCTGTCGAGAAACACGCCGGGTTGATTTTGTAAGACTGTTCACAGAGCTTTGTCTCGCTTGCTCTACAACGCAACGTCTTCAGGGAGACGATCTGAAGATTTGTTGTCTTGCCGAACATCTAGTTTCAATAAAACACGTATGCCACTGATAAATAGTAGGTCTACTGGGAGGATCTTTACCATACGTTGTACGAAAATTACGTTGCACAGCTGTCGCAGACTTGGATTCCTCAAAATAAAATACGTACAGCTAGAACGCTTGGGACCAGTAAAGACATCTATCTTTGTTGTAACTGTCGTTAGCGCTTGCAGTGGCTTGTTTCTGAACTAGTGTACTACGTGAGTCAAAACTTCATTATTTTGCCATAAAATAACACCAAAACCATGCCTATAAGGTAAATAAATATGAGGTTTCAAAGTTGTAAAGTACTTTTTGATACATCCTGTATGTGTTACTGTTTTGTTTATATCTGACGATAACACATATAAGCATCAGTGATGCCAACCCATGGGAAAAATCCCATTTTGTGGGATTTTTGACATTAATTTTCCGATTAGGAATAAAGGGAATTTTTGTCAAAATTAACAGTATTTATGGGATTTCTCATATATTTACTTCATCGATACCAACAAAATCCTCTATGAGAGGCAAACAGCCTAATAACGCTTGAACAAACATTAACTCAATGCTAATTGTCAAAATTTGTTATTGGAAAGTGCACATTAGCATGAAAGTGATTTATGAAGGAATTTATGAAACTCATAAACACAAATAACAAGGAACGTATGTCACATGGAATAATTAGAGAATGAAGTTCACTTACAGTTTCATAACGTATGTACATTCAGTAGAGTATTATGGCAGAAGAGCGTGATAGAAATACTGAATTCCGACAAGAAAATATGATTGTTTTCATCAACAAGTTTGATAGTCTCTTTTAATTAAGGAAAGTACTTATTAGGAATTTTAAAGATCGGAATCCACAAACAATTCCCTCAAATATTGGAAAAAGTAAGTAACGTATAGTAGTTTCAATTTTCATATTATAAAATTTTGAAAATTTTCTAATTAGTATAGTGCGTGGGAAATTTAAGAGCAAAATGGGAATTTCTGCCTTTCAAGATGGGAAATTTTAATATTCCAGGTTGGCATCACTGATAAGCATAACAGTGGTACACATGTATTACTTGTAAGCATGAAGTTATATCACCAAATGTATTTTTAAAAAAACAATAAATAAAAAGAGAAAATTAGTGAAAGAATTTTGAAGGTTTGAACTGTTATTTTCAGTGGTATCCTATACGTTAGTTTCTTTCATGCTATTAACTACATACGGCAAATAAACTAGACAAAAATATGCGTTACTATGGATACTAATAACTGTAAATCTTTCTTTCCCTTATGCTGAAAGCTTGTGTCCGTAATTTATCAGTTCTTGGCATACCTAGGCTTTTCAGCCGTGTAGATCACAGTCCTACTTGATTTTTCAAAACTATATCATCATAAATAAAAACAGAAAAAAGTAATATAAACTCTTTTTACTTTATTTACTGTATCTCATAGCCTTAAAAGCACTCCTGTCCCAACAGGATATATTGCATTCCTTCGTACCTCTCTGCAAAAAGCTTTGATCATAGAAACTTTAAATGGCTGAACAAAACCACAACAAGAGCTCCTGCTGTTTTCTAATATAGCAAAAGGCTAAGCATAAACATGTTTAAATTTTCAAAGGAACGAAACGTAAAAGCAAGTTGGATTTTAATCTGGAGCACTCTAATACTGAATTTTCTATTCTGAAGCTAAGAATCAAGCGTGGGTTTACATGTATATACAAGTTTCCCGGAAAACATTGTGTAATGAATTGGCTTCGAGAACGAAAATACATAACTACTAGACAACGTTTCCTGGAAAAGTTTTGAAATGATATTAAGGACAAATTACATTCACTATTGTAATTATGGTGAAACGCAAACATTATTATCCTCCTACATTAGAAGCGTACACAGAATTTTATCAGGGTGGGGGTTTAAACTCCCGGTTTGGTATCGTTTCAGGATTTTTGCAAACGTATCTTAATAAGATAAATGTTTTTTTTCAATGACATCTTATTGAACGCGATATTAAACCAGGTAAGACACAATTTCTCAGAGACACAGTAGCTCAGTGGTAGAGCGATCACTTCTAGTGCAAGAGGTACCTAGTTCAATTCCAGGCCACATGGGTTTTTGGTTAGCACTTTATTAATATTTAAAAATTGTCACACTCTTAATATATTGTTTGTTGCATCTTTGTACACTCATGTCCAAGATTATTGTCGCATGTCTATAAATATGTTGTTGTAGGAATATAATTTGATAAAGAAATCGTCTGGTATTTCTTACAATGTTAGTATGTGTATAATCGACAAAGACATGTATGTGGCAAATTTCATGTCAAAAGGGTAGCAAATAAGAACAATAAAACGAAAATAAAACTTTCGTGTCCATTTAGAAACATCTTGTTTTACTCATTATAATCTTCGTATTTATAATTCTTTTCCTATGAAATTTACCACAGATATACATTTCCCAATTATACACATAGTATCAGTACTAAAAGTGCCCTGCAAAATCATTTTCAAGTTATATTCTCACAAGAAGACAGTTATAGATATTCGACAATCATTTTGGACATGAGTGTATATGTCTGTCTCATCAGTATACCCACTAAACGTCATCTTTTTGGTTTTTTAAATCTTCGACCAGAGGTCTTCCCCTAACGAAGATGTCACACATTTATACATGAGTTCAGAATCCATTAATTTTAACACATTTATAGGAAATAACTTTTAGTTTTTCAGTAACATCTTTACGAGGTTTTGTAGTTCCTCTCGAAATTGTAAATGAATGGATATCATACGATCGTATATCAGAAGCCAAAGTAAATTTTTCTTTAGTCTTTTACCTCTGTGACTTCTTTTCTTTCAAATCGTTGAACTTTCAGGGGCGGCGGGCTCAGTGGTAGAGCGTTCACCTCTGGTGCTTGGGGTCCCGGGTTCGATCCCAGCCCCCGCCAAGTGAACTTTGTGGTGGACAAACACCGTGTGCGTGGGTTTTCTCGAGGTTCTCCCGTTTCCTCCCACTTTCTTCATTCCACCATTTCACTCATTATTCATCATCACCGTCTCCTTTAGCCTAACCGGCATTACCGTGGGACGTAAAACTAAAAGATTGCATTGATTGATTCGTTGAACTTTCATTTCACAAAATCTAGTCCTGCTCATCGTTTGATCGTAAAATATGGATTCGTGTTGTTTGCTCCATAGGTATTTTACACGAATAGCAATTACTACGATAAATTAGTATTTCGAACGCAAACATGCATCGAGTTCTTCAATATTCAATGTTCATATAGTGATATTCAGTTGTCTTTTAGCAGGGGCGGATCCATGACGGACATTTCGAGGGGACGGAAATACTGCTACTTAGAGCTACTTTTAAGTTCTCCAAACTCTGGGATGGGTTTTATTCACTGGCATCTCTGGCATGTAAAATTTGGGGGAGGGGGACATCAAAGAAAGTGATTTAAACCTAGCCCAACCTGTTTACTATCTTCGATTCCATTTTTTACCTTTCTGCTTACCTTCACAGACTTCCTGAGTTATATAGAGAAGTTTTATAATCGTTTTACAGCCTGAATATTATATTCCCAATAAATATAATAATAATTATTTATATGTTTATCTGTCGTTAGTAAATAAATTAAAGTAGAATAAAATATTGAATATTTTGTACTTCAAAATATTTTATTTATAGATAGGAAGTTTCCTCTTCTGGGGGACATTTACCCCGATCGCCCCCTGGATCCGTCCCTGTCTGTTAGTATCTGTTACAGTGCATTTATGTAATTGATTCTGCTGCCACCTAATGTTCTACACAGAACGCAAACCGGTACTTCATACTTCATATTTCTACATTTCCTTGTATGTCTTCCCCTATATTCATATTATTATCCTCATAAAAAACCGATAATCACCATTTTTTTAAACGTGTGCTGCATTTATCTCATCCCTGTGCAGAGGCAGAGGCGTGTAGAGATATGCCAAAAATTGCTGCAGCGGTAGAAAGTGTATCTGACGGAGTACTTGGAATGTTTGGTTAAGGTCGACAAGTCATGGTTCTGTCACCACATTCCTGAAAAGAAGCCCCATTCCATATAAAGTGGGTACTCTGTAAGCCCTCCTCGCAAGAAGGCACTACCAGAACTATTTGTCCTGATTTAGTTAGCGGTTATTTGCTGGTATCAGGAGGGAATATTTCTACTGGCATTGCTATTCCTCGGAATATCCATTGATAGTGATCGATACTACAAAACACAGCAGCAATTGCTCAGGGACTTCAGCAACGTCGAATCTGGGAAACGAACGCGTGTGTTTTGGAACAATAATGCGGATCGAACATTATGATTGCTCCAGGGTTTCCGGTGCTGGATCATCCTCCGTACTCATCGGATCTTCCGCCGAATGACTATACCCAGCCGGACACAATGAAGGTATTTTGCGCGGTAAGAGATTCACCATTTATCCTGAGCTTCACAGGAAGGTCAGCATCTATTAATGTGATTCATTGACACGTCATGGGGCCACCGTGACTCATTGTAGAGCGTTCATCCCTGGTGCATGGGGTCTTTGGTTCGACCCCAGCTGATGTCAAGTGAGCTTCGTGATGGACAAACACCGTGTGCGTACTTTTTCTTGGGGTTCACCCGTTTCCTCTCGCTTTATTCATTCTACCATTTCATTCATTTCTCATCATCATCGTCTCCTTTAGTCTAGCCGGTATAACCATGGGACGTAAAACTGAAATATATTTCTTTTCATTGACACGTCACGTTAATTGTTAAAAACTTACGTAACATGTTTGTCTTTCATAACTAAAATTAATTATGTTATTGTTATCGGAATATTAATGATCCCAATTACCTAAAGGTGAGGAATAGGGCTTAATATGTAGTTTACATCCTATTTTTCGTGTAGCTACCTTTTGGTTAGTACGAACCGTATCTTACGTGGATACAAGGTAAAAGAAAAAAGGTTTCTAGTACTCAGTATGCAATAGTTTACCTTAGATTAAAAGAAATTCTTTCCGTTTGGTATTAACACCTTCTTAGTTGATATTAATTACCCCCGAGTCCTCTACTCTGTATACCGACGAGGATACTATCAAACAGAGGCAGATTGAGCCATCTGGATACACGGTAATCGTTGGAGCCGACATAATGAAAAGGAAATCGCCTAGGGATTCTTGGGATTAAAAAAAAAAAAAAAAACTTAATCACTAATGGTAAATAGCGGCCCAACTCTGCAGATAAGCCAGGTAGGCCAATGTTTTAATAGTGAACCAACTCTGTAGATAAGCCGGTTGAACCAACGTTTGCAAGCCCGCCTCTACCACCAAACGATCCATTAAAACCTTCATGAAATGAAATGAAACACATTTGAGTTTTACGTTCCACGCTTATGCCGGTTAGGCTAAAGGAGAGGGTGATAATGAGAAATGAATGAAATAGTGAAATGAACAAAATGGGAGGAAACAGCAAAACCCACGTACACGGTGTTTGTCCACCACAAAGTTCACTTGGCACGAGCTGGGATCGAACCAGGGACCACATGCACCAGAGATAAACGCTCTACCACTGTTAAAATCTACAGGTAAACATCAATCACTAAAGAAGAAACCGAAAAAATAAAAGTTACGGGTCACGTCACTCAACTTCCTCACTTCAATTTATTAAATAAAATCGTGTAATGTTTCAGTATTATTAAAATACTTATTTCTGAAATACGACAAAATTATAAAGCGTTTTTGGACAACTTGATCCTAAGAAAACTCACTTCTTCCGACAGCAAATCATCTTGTTTGTGAGAAATAAATTTTCCCATACATTACAGCTGCTAATGAAATATTTAGTTTATGATACATAAACAAAATCAAGAGAGTCGTATTTGAGGAAATCGTTTATAAAAGGTAAACAGAATATTTTCATGAGAACTGCTGTATACAACATTACATTGCTATTAATGAGATATATGGAAAATATGGACCAAATAACATGAGTCATTTAGGGGAAAATAGTCGAAAAAGAATTAATCCACAAAATACGAGGTGTGTCACAAAAGACCGACGTTTTTAAATAACATATAAAGGCTACAAGTGGCGTGCTCTGTCTACCGTGTACACATAGCGGTATATTTTGGTAAAATATCGCTTTTTACTGAGTTCCAATCTATGCGTTAGTTTCGAGTAACAACCCACTGAATGACCCCATGCATAAGCTAATCGTCGGATTAGTGACAACGCAACAGTGAAGGATTTGGAGGAACAGCATATTTGTGAAATTTGCATAAAATTGGGGGAAAACCTTCACGAAAATATTCCAAATATTTAACCAAGCAGAGAAGGACGACTAGATGAATCGAACGCACTGTTCTGGTTTAATTGCTTTACGGAGGACAGAACTTCGGTTGCGGAAGGTTTAAGAACTAGACGACCTCCTACAACAATAGACGACCAACATGCTGAGATTGTGCCCGCTGTAATCAGTGAAAATTGTCGTTTAACCGTTGTGAAGTTACTGAAGACATTGGTATAAGTGTAGAATATATAATACGTAGTCATCAAATACTGAGTGACACATTTGCAAATTTACTGGTAAAACATCACACTTTCGTTGTATCTCATATCTTATTCTCTGCACTTGGCCCCGGGCAGAATTTTTTTTCTACTCCCCAAAACTTGAAACCACTTTGGAAAGACGTCGTACTCAGAGCCGGATTCAGGTTTGGTGGGGCTCTAAGCTATTGAAAGTAATGGGGCCCTTTATGTGTCCAGATGAACATAGGCACCTAGTGACATTTTATAAAGCAGGCTAGCATAAGGAGCTCCATTACTTATATCATAAGAGCCTACACAACACGAAGCATTGTTGTTATATTTAGATTTTATTTTATTTATTGTTTTTTTCTCATATTTTGGAAATGTACATCCAGTTTTTTTCCTTTAATTTTTGGGGTCCCAAGGGAGTGAGGCCCTAAGCTATAGTTTGTTCGTAAATCCGGCACTGGTCGTACTCATTCAAGTTCCGAATCCACAGAGGAAATTCAGAAAATAGGCGACGACAGTACTGTACACCATTGGAAGAAAGTGATTTCCAAAATTAGAAAAACAATGTCAACGATGTATTAATAATACAGGGGAGTACTTTGGTGGAGATAGTGATTGAAAGTTTGTGTAATGATCAGTAAAGCAAGAACAGGAAAGTTCGGTATTTTTTGAACACACCTCGTAATCTACTCCTTGTTAATTTTTGCCAGAGAAATTAATTATGTTGCAGTAGAGGATTGTTAATGAAATTTTGATGTATGAAATCTAAACAAAAATCGTTAGAGCCGTTCATGAAAAAAAAAAAAAAGAACAGATAGGCCCTACATACGGTAGAATTTTGCTAATCTGACCCTTAGCAGTCCATCCTCTCGGTCAATGGCGCCGAGTTTTCAAAATTTATGTGGGTGCATATCAATGGCGGAACGTGTTATATATTTTCAGTTGAGTACCGATATTTATTGATTGATTTCCTTTTAGTTAAATTCTTTTATGAATAAAGTCATAAAAGGTCGTGCTCGATTGTATTCACAATATGGTTCCATTTTTAATTGTGGGAACTGCCTTTGACTGGACTAAGGACAGGTAAGGGAGGGGGTAGTGTGTGTTGCTTGGTTGCCTTTGCACAAACACACTTGAAACAAACAATTATGTTTTAGAGGTTAGAAATTTTAACTTCCATCTTAATTTTTTTTATTGCTTTTTATTTTCTGATAATGGGAAGTGAGAAATATTTGTTTTGTTTCTATCAAACTAAATATCTTGTGGGTGCCCCAGTATGCCAACCTGAAATAATATGAAATCCCATGTCGAGACGCAAAAAATCCCATTTTACATGTGTTTCTCACGTTATACTAATTAAAATATATGCTATAGTATTAGAAATTAAATTTCTCTGTGCTAGTCACATTTTACAATATCTAAATGAATAATCCGTAAATTTCGATCTTCTTGAAAAATCCCATATATGCTGCCTATTATCCCTTTCCGAGAAAATAAGGCCAAAAATTCCCACGATATGGGATTTTCTCCACAGGTTGGCATCACTGGGGTGCCCCAGAGCACCAACGTAGTCCGCGCGAATGCTCTCAGTAATCCGGTACCAACATCCCATGTCTGCCACGTAACGTTGCAACAATCTATTAACGATTGTATTTATTTATAATGTAGTAGCAGCAAAATATATATAGTACTATTGTAGCTTCCGTTTATTGTTGCTCGTAAAGCAGTTGCGTGATAATGTATGCCGCCGTCGAGCATCTACATTGCTTCAACTGAACATTTGGGACATGCTTCAAAATGAATGATAATCTATGCACAGTCTCAAGCATTAAGGTTCTCTATTTTTTCTGTGATAATGTATGTAACCTTAGATTTGGTAATGTATGTATTACCTGACCAACCAACGAGTGCGGGCGGCCGGTTTTGGAACTAAAATGCAAGCAGCAGTGTTTCTAACCGGATTACTAGTAATCAGTCTATCAGAGTTATTTTTGTCCTGTTCGTAATAAATCACTTCATGCATATGCTCAAGTCAGGGGCAGATCCAGGGGGCGGATCGATCGGGACGATTGCCCCCTCCCAGAATTTGATATTTTTTATTTTAAAATTGAAACCCAAGAATTTTCAACTTTGTATTATAAATGTAAAATAAAACCTAAAATAAGTAGGCTTTACTTTTTTTTTTTTTTTGTTTTACGTTGCAGAAGTCAAATAAAGCAATAAATTGCAAGAAATTACTTACATTGGCGTTCTTGCTCAAAAAAAAAAAAAAAAAAAAAGTTCACCTTCGAAATCGCAGGTGGCCATTTCTGTTCTAGAAATTGCAGACAATAGCTACTTCTCCTTTTCTAAAGTTGTTTTACTTTTTATTTATTTATTTATTTTATTATTATTATTTTTGCAATACACTCTTACCTTAATTTGACTTCGAACGACCGCCCCCCTCCCAAACATTCAGCCTGGATCCGGTCCTGGCTCAAGTTAAGACAAACAGTTTCAAAAATTATTGAAGTTATTTGCAGAACATCTTAAGTAACAAGCAAAAAAGAAAAAAGAAAGAAAAAAACTACAACAAAAATACACCCTCCATATTAACTTGCGAACAAACTAGCGAGCAGCGTTTTACAGGCTGCTCCTGTTTTATAATGACATCGAATAAAACGTAATCAATTTTTATACAATCTGCTTAATACTACAACCACATAATTTGCGGCGTTCTTTATTAAGCGGAAAGTGATTAGAGTATGCACAACAACTGCAACTTTTAAAAGCCATTGGGTACACCTCAGAATGAAACTCTCCACTCCCCTGTCCCACCGCGCTTGCCAAGAAACTGATGTAAACACAACAGCAGCGCCATCCTTCCAAAACCGCACTGCTATCCTGGTCAGGTAATAGTGACAGCGACCTATCCGTGAAGCCTGGGCGCTACACGAATGATGGAACTGCTTTCCATCACGTGTGATGCAATCGGAAGAATTCGGGATGATTCGTGGAGCTGCCTTCCGAACGCACATTTGAGAAAAAGTAAAGCAAAAGAAGTGCATCAACAACGTTGCCAAATTTAGAAGACATGGCAAACGAGCAATACCAAAACACAGCACTTAAAAACTATAACATGAACATTAACTATTATTTAAATTAAACATTAACAATAATGATAGCAAAATACTAAACTACAACAACAACAGTAAGAACAAAATGAAATTTAACGGAAATCTGACAACACTGTACTCTCGGGAGATGTTTTCCGTGTAGCGCGAGAGACGACACTGGCCAAATTTCATGGCTCGGATTGACGACCGGGACACACCATCGCGTTCTATTGGTTGGTGAAATTTTGTAAATCTAGGTCAAGCTTCACGAGTTCTCTCGACAACTGTAGTACTGTATGCTGAAGTAAAAGTGGATCTGAAAAGGCATGACATCATACCCTCCCCCGTGTCTATCTTTGTCCATTGTAATTTTGTTTAGAAACTGGAGGAACGCCATAGAATTTTTTTGAAAGTGCGGGAACTCTGTCCTCCGCGTTCCCTCTCACTCTTATCCTGATTGTAGTCTTAAAATCAATTTCAAAACACACTCAATAATTCGATACTTTCGATAATCCTCCTCTTTGCGAGAAATGGCAGATTAGCGAGAATCTAGTGTATATAAAAGTTTCACCCTTCAGTAAACTACCCTTATTTTGCGGGCAATAGGAATAAAAATTTGATTCCTTTCAGGAGAGACTTATACAAACCTTAAGTTTAAAACTTGGTCCCGATTTGTTAATAATTACGTAATCTAAGCAAGTGAATGTGTTTAAGTGGCCCCATCACGGCAAAATTAAAAGACCGCTAATTCTACAGTAATTACGTGATATCCTCAAATAGATACTTCCTTTTCTATATTAATATACCTCAGTCTCTCGTATCACTCGAAAATAAAAAAAAAAAAAAAAAAAAACTTTAGATTCCTATACTACTGTGAAACGGTAAAAATCCTTCACTGATCACAGTTAATTAAACGCTACTGTATAGTTGAGAACGTTTTATTGAAATTCTTCCGAAAACTCTCTTATGTCACGCACTATTTGAAAAGCCTGATATTTTTAATCCAATATATTGTCTTTCCTTACTAACACAAAATGATGTAACCTTTGACGCCAAAAGAGTCACTTGTTACTATGGTAACGAAAGAATTTGTCATTTTTTTCTCTTCCTTATTTTTTCTCTTTTTTTTAAAGCTTCGTTTCTCTCAATTTTCTCCTCAATATCCTCTCTTCTTCTTAACCACAGCACTACTTGTTTTCAACCGTATCTTCATTTCTTTTAGTATAAAAGGAAAATAAAAATGGGAAAACCAAAGCACTTCATTTTGCTAACGTATATACATATACATTGTATATCTCAAAGTCTTTACTCCAATATCCGGGAGCATATATATATCATATTACTTTGATCCTCTGTAGTGCTTTGTGTTATTATTTTAAAGGTTGAAGGAAAATTTCCATGGAGACAGTGATTTCATCAGATACCTTTCCACTTTCACGGAGTCCCTTCCTCTTGCTCCTTTGGAAGATACTAATACGGGAAAATAATCTTCGACTACTCAGTGATGACGCGGGTGACTGAAACAACTAAGCCACTTGAGTCACGATTTTTTTTTCTCCCGGGGGCTCGTTTTTCAGACCTAGTCTGACCTGGAAAGACCCAGTCTAACCTAGTGACCAAGTGACTAGCCAAGTGATTAGCCAATATAATGAAATTAATTGTATTTCTGGTTTAACGTACCACGATATATCTTTTAGGCTAAAAAAAAAAAACGAATGATTAGTGTGGGAATAGGGTGTGCAAGTTAATGGGAATCCATCCCACACATACACAAAAAGAAACACGATGTTGTCTACCACAAACTAACATAGCATGGAGTCGAACCAGAAATCTTTCTCAGTAGATATCAGCATTTTACTACTAAGTCGCCATGCCTCCTCAGACATAGAAGGTCCGTTCAATAAATAACAGGAAAAGCTATTTATAAAGCAGGCCCACAACTAGAGGGAGCTAGGGGGGCCTGGCCTCCCTAAAGTTTTCGTGACTCCCAGACTTCAATACAAAATGCCATCATTAATATAAAACAACACAATTTAGGTATTTGTAAGAGAATTTTTAATGACTTAGCCGGTCCCAACTTATTTATGGCCACCCCAAACCTCTGTGGCTGGTTGCGGGCTTGATAAGACGTACAAAATCTCCACAAAGTTTGTACTTCTTTGTTATTCTTTGGTGGTATTCTAGGACTACTATCAAATGGGCCTGCCTCGCGAACGAGATGCTGGAATCAGTGAAACAAGATGGCAACACCCTTGCAGGTTTACACCAACGTGGAGTAGCGGAATGTCGTTAGATTTCTGCTAGCTAAAGGGTTAAAACTAATCGAAACCAATCGAAAGATGAACATTAGTGTCAGATCAGCTCACCATATTGTTCATGATGTACTGATGTTCAACAAAATGGGTGCTGGATGGGTTCTAAAACATTTTACATCAGAAATAAAAGAAAGGATATGTGCGGGGAGCTTTTGCGACAGTACAAGTCTGAAGTGGAGGTATTTCTTTACCTATTTAAACATCAGTATGTCATGAACAATATGGTGGACTGATTCGATACTGATGTTCATTTTTTGATTAGTTTCAACCCTTCAGCTAACAGAAATCTAATGACACTCTGCTATTCCACGTTGATGCAAACCTATAAGGGTGCCGCCATCTTGTTTCACTGATTCCCAACATTACATTCGTGAGGCAGGAGTGCCAGGTCCATCTGATAATAGTTCTAAGGATACCACAAAAAAATAACAAAGAACTACAAACTTTGTCGAAGTTTCGCATTTTTATACAACTTTTCCGATTATTCATTGAATGGACCTTGCATAATTTACCATTGTTGTAGAATTTTATTGTGGATTAACGATGCCCGCTTTTTGAGCTCGAATATTGATTTTCGTGTTCCATTCTGGCTTGGCCGGTAGTTTAGTTATTGCCGGTGCCAGTAGTAGAGTAGTCTTGGATGCTCGGCTACGGACAATGAGGCAGAATCAGTATTGGGTTCGAGTCTGTTTGAAAGGCAATAGCCGGAACTTTTACTGTCTTCGATAAATTTCTGTGTTCGTGTTGGATTATGGAGAATATTAGAGAAAATGATAATGTAAACAAGTGTCCCGGTTGACTTAAATTAAAATTAAAAATGTAAGCTCCTTTTCGTGTACGACGTCACAAGGCTAAAAACATAAGCGCTAAACTTTAACCACTAACAACTACAACTTCATTCTTGATGTGAGGTTTCTTAACCAAAGTGCCATGTACTGAATATTTGAAACTACAATTTTATAATTATTCATCTTATCGTACTAGAATATAGCGGCTTGAAACAGAGACTATGCAAAAATATAACTAAAGAATGGGCTCAGTGGCATCTATAATATTCTACATGATACGTTTCGAAGGTTCGCTCAGTTAAACCTTACCATTTTTCATAAGAAAACCATGTGCTTTTCTTTTTTGTGATCGTCACGCGTTTACACTTTGATAGACCTTGCAGTTATCTTTCAGGGTAGTGTTTTGACACACACACACAACAAGAAAGAATAAACAATGTATTTCGTGTGAGCAAAGGAACAGAGATAGAGAAGAGAGAATCGGGCTTTTATAATTACACATAGCACCTCTTACCATGTTTCAATCAAGTAAATCCTCACGTTAAGCGGCTTTGAATATCTTAAGTATGAAAACATTTACGATAACCCCAACTTCAATCATTTCAAGGATACCACTTGTTTTATATAAGTTATTAGGACGTAAAATAGAATGTGATATATTCGAAAAATACTTTTATAGATTGCAAGAGATCTAACTTCCAAATATTGACCACAAACTCAGTCGTATTGGAATAAACAAAAAGGAGTGTAGAACAGTAATCTGCTTTACACAAATGTCAAAAAATAATTTCTAATTGCATACAAAATGGTCGAGCGGTTTGGGTCAACAATCTGGCAATCGGATATTGATATGTTCAAATCCAGTAGGTAGTTTTTTTTTTTTTTTTTTTTTGTGATCCTATTTTCATCCAGAGACTGAGCACATTTCTCTGAATAACTCTTTAGCAACTCATTTTACGCTGTGGAAGGGGGGACTAAACCGAAACTAGCCAGAAATTTAGTATTTTAGTTGCCTTTTCCATTATTTCAAAATTCCGACTTCTGCCAGTAAAGTACTTTGAACTGTAGTATTAAAAACGTCCAAAATCTTACATACAGGTTTATTTTAATTTGAAGATTTATGTAACCGGAATAAGTTTCAGCTTACGATAATTCTACAAAGGTAAGCAAGAAAGTTCTGCCGCTTTTTATGGAGGTCTGTGTTCAATTGGCCCTCACGCCATGAGTCGAATGCGAATGGAGATAAGGCGAGGGTATATCCAACATACTATCTAGTTGTGGTACTTCAGTTACTCGGTGAAATTGCGTAAGGACAGAGTGAACGTGAGACATCCACAGAGCATCATAAAGGCATGTATGTTGTACGAGTTTAAATTGGGCTCAAACGCCGCTGCAGCGGGGCGGAATATATGCCAGGCCTTTGGTGAGGGTATCGTGACTATGCGGTCAGTGCGGCGGTGGTTTAACAAGTTTAAGGACGGTGACGAAACGCTTGAAAGCTCAGCACGTGCTAGAAGATCAACACAATGAAGATCTCCCGCAGCAATTGAGGCGAACAGTTGCCAAACATGTGAGGAACTGGGACTACAATCCAATGTAAGTGGAAAAACCATTTGGCAGCACCCCCATCAACTTAGAAAGCACTACAAGTTGGGTCGATGGGTCCCACGTGATTTGACTCCAGACCAGAAGGCAACACTAGAGACACCTGTGTTACTTTGCTGTCTCGTCTGAGGGAGGAGCCATTTCTGGACAGGTGTTGACATGTGATGAGATGTGAGTCCTGTACAAAGCGCCACGGCGCCGTTATCATTTAATAGCATCCCATGAACCGGTACCAAAACAGCAGAAACCAGCACTGCATCAGAAGAAGGTCCTGTGTGTTTGGTGAACTGCTCGCGGCATCGTGCATCGGAAATTGCTACCAGTTGATCAGAACATCAATGCAACTGTGTATTCTCAGCAGTTCAGGCGCTTTCAAGAAAAACTCAAAACTCTTGGAGCCAGCTCTTTTAAATCGCAAAGGGGTCCCCCTGTTACAGGACAACGCAAAGCTCCACGTGGGTAGGATGACCCGGCACAGCATTCTACGCGTTGGATGAGAAACACTATTGCATCCGCCATATTCCCTGGACATTTCACAGTCCGATTTTTACCTGTTCCATTCCTTGGACAATCATCTTGGAGGACACCAGTTCAGATTCCTGGTAGAGGTGCAAAATTCACGTGATACCGTCTTCACCTCGCGGCCCACCCATTTCTACTGTGATGGAATTCATGGCCTTCCAGAACTTTAGCAGATCGTCGATGGTGACGGGGACTATTTTTGATCTTCCAGGGATACCTTAGGTGACATATTGATGTTCGAAATTGGTGGGTGGAAAAGCGACAGAACTTTCTTGGTTACCTTTATAATAAGCAAGATGATAAAGTACGTGATGTCAATGAAGAATTTAGAGGTACTTTCCGACTTAAGATATTTTCGAAATTATTTATTTTTCCACAAATTCAGTTAAATACTCCTTTTGAGCTTTATTAGCCTTTACTTCAATTGTCAAACATACATTATTTCTGATAGAATTTGTAAAACAGACCTTAAACACGACTTTCATGTTCCGTCACCATCAGTAATCTCAATCTTAGACATTTCTCAGATTAGAGGTTAACATACCTATTTCCTTGGCAAAGTGTACATTAAAACATATGGAAATGTGAACATATGCAATACTATGAACTTAATAAACATAATAATCATCAAATTTTCTGGTTGAATAATACAAAGTCCGCCAGAAAAAATGTATACACTCTTTGTCATCTTGTATCAGGATACTGGCATTGATAATGTTTTGAAATTTAAGTATGTTGTAGTATGGTCTTTTGCCCAACAGATGTCAGCATTATCAATTGTTTTCAGTTAAAATTGTTGTAGTACGGTTTTTCGCTCAATAGATGTCGGTACTATCAGGCAGGACTTGCTGTAGGCGTTCTTCCCAATCTTCCTTTGTGAATACCGCAAATCGTTTCACGCGCCTCAAACTTGCCAACAATGCGTTTGATTGTTAGGCGGGTTTGGTGATTCAGTGCTAAACTCCCCTCTCCACTGACTCTGCACTTCGATGGCATTCCCAAACCTGATAAAACACTTCAAAACGTACTTATGCTGCTCAAACGTCAGGCGTGCTCCTGCCGTTTTCTTATCTCAAGGACAGTACCGACATCTGTTGAGTGAAAAACCGTACTATAACATAATTTTAACTGAAAAGAATTGACAATTCCGACATCTGTTGGGCGAAAAACCATACTACAACGTACTTAAATTTCAGAACAATAATGGTCAGTGACAATATGCTGATACATGGTGACTAGAGCAACCCAAAAGCATAAAAAGCATAATAGCGATTTTTGCATATGGTTGATACCTTAAAGATGGTTGTGGTTGTCTAAGGGTCCAGAAGAAACTAATTTTAAAAGCATAATAAAACATAATTATAGAAAATAAAGCATAAAGCATAATTTAAAATATATAGCATAATTCTTGAAAAATTCTGTTTAACTGCAAGTTTAACATACTGTATTAATATTTTTAAAACCGATATTTACATTGCAAAATCATTGAGAACATAACAATGCAACAATGAAAAGCTTATTTTTATTCCTGTTAACTTCTTTTCGGTGTAATCCTTCGATGTGGAAAAAAAGTAAAAGAACAAGAAAACTTTCCGCCAACAGAAGAAAACTGAATAGTATACAAGAACCCCACACTGTATTGTTATGTGTACCTCTTGAACTTGAGCACTTTCTGTACTTTTTGGTGGCATATTTTACTTTCCCTTTCTGTATGTACACACCTCAAAGGTGCACACAAGTGATAAGAAAAAACTGACTCGAGCAGATATCTCTTTACAGTGCATTAAGTAGAAAGTTCATTAAATATAAAACAAATTGGTTGCATAAAATATTAATAAATAGATCAAGATATTTAGAATATTTAATATATAGTAAATATTATACATTATAGGGCCTACACGATTAATGTAAAACAATGATTGAAATTAACAATAAAGCATAATTTGAAAAAAAAAATAGCATAATTAAACAAAAAAATAAAGCATAATGTGGGTTGCTCTAATGATGACAAAGAGTGTATACATTTTTCAGACGGACTCTGTATTCAAAAATATTAATCTCAACTAAAGAAATTGAATATTTAGGACACAATGAAACTAAAATGATATAAATTAACATAATTTAGAAGATTTTCCCTGAATATATGTATTTCAATGGGTAAAAAGAAGTGTTTGGCACATCCACACTTAAACTAGGCAAATTAAGACATAACTAATTGACGTAAACAAAAATTAGAAAGATTGAATAAATATTATTAATACACGAAATTTGGAACAAACTATGACAATATTATAAGAAACTTCACACTGTAGGAAAAAAATTAAAAAATGGTATTCTTACAAGGACGAAAGTTTTCGAAATATCCTCGTATATTCAAAGTTACACATGTTGCAGTTAATAGTAATTTAATGTACAGCTTGAGATAAGCAACTGACTATAAAATTTAAATACATACCCGTCTTCACTCTTGCTAATGAGAACAATTCCTATGACATGTTTACAATAACATGTACAGTTCCCGCCTGCATCCAGCTGCATATACTATTATGTTATCCTTGTTACAAGTGCAGCGGAAACTTCAAAGAAATAATGTTATTTTCTAGCTTTTGTAGTTACTTAATCCTGTCCTCTGATGAAAGCTGGTTGCAAATAATGGTGGTATCTGAGTCTGTTGTTTCATTATGAACATATGAAAAAAAAAAAGCCTTTGTCATTATATCTCAATGTTCATGAAAGAGTAATTACGTATCGTTACTGGCAGTTGGAAGTGCTGTAGAGTTCCAGCCCTTTCCAGTCTGACACTAATTTCCGTCTGTCTGAGAAAAAGCAACATGTGATGAAATTTGATACTTTCTTCTCACGAGATGGCAGAGAATTTCTGAAAATTTAAGTCTCTTACTAGCTTAGTAAGATGCACAGTTGTCAGCTCTAATAATGAAAAGATTTGAGAGAAAACCTGGCTCCAAACTAAAAGTAACACTTTTTTATTAAAATAAAATTAAATGATTTTAAAATATTATGGAGATTTTAAGCTTTTACGGTATCAAATGAGATAGATAATTGTGTATTGGCGAAACTAATGCCTCACCTACAGACCAGTGTTCGTAGTTTGAGGGAAATTAATCTAGGGAAATTTCATAGGTAAATTTACCAAAACGGGAAAAGGGAATTTTTTCGATAAAACGTGAAAAATCCAGGGAAATTCTCTAGCAGTGTTGCCACACTTGGTACAATTGTACCAAATTCAGCCCTATTTGTTATTCATCGGCTCGTTGGTACCACGCTGGCATTTTCAGTCCCTTTTGTGAAAAAGTTGGTACAATTCTACCCAATTCAGCACCATTTAACAATTACTTGTCACATTTTCGAAAGTGTTAGTAAGATTTTCCTACATCTCACGTTACTTATACTGTGTGTTGGACTTTTAAAAAATGTTGTGGAACTTGCATTCTGTGGCGTTGCACCGCTTAACACTAGGAACTTTGTGTGGAAAATTCGTAATTCGAACTATTCTGGGAAAAAATGACGCTCGATGGGCACATCCGCACCGCGCATGAAGAAGACGAGAAGGAAGCAGCATGGTGGAAATATTATCTTCAAATCTTAAAAACACAAACACGTTGAATCAAGTGTTGAATATTCTGAAGAAGACCAGCGTGTGCTCAAGTAAGTATATAATTTAGGTCATTGCAAAGATTCTACACCAAAAGATAATAGCACAAAAAATATATGGACATAATTGCTGGCTCAACGGGCTAAGTTGTTTATTAGTGACGCCATATTCACGAATGTAAAGATATCCGAACATTTCTGCGTTTTATAGATCTATATCGACACGTTGATTTGACTCTTGGAAGAGTGGCGGGGGGGTGTTCTAGAACATTATTTCTATCAGTTTCATGTTATAGAGCCGTGTATTACCCTGATATAAAATTCAGCCCTTTTTGTTTCAATTTGGTACTATTTTTCAGCCCACTTCAGAGCTAGGACTGTGGCAACACTGTTCTCTAGTCGATTGATTGACTAATATAAATATTTAAAAATTTTCTTCCTTCTTCAGAAATAAAACGATATAATAGCAATAGTTTGTGTGTGTTGAAAGCAGCATAATTTGCAACTATTGGCTGGATGGGAGTCAGTGGTAGAGCGCTTACCTCTGGTGCGCGGGGTCCCTGGTTCGATTCCCGGCCACATAAGTTTGTGGTGGACAACATCATATTCGTGGGTTTCCCGTTTCCTCCTACTTTCTCAATCCACCAATTTTTCCATAATCATTCATTTGCTTTAATCATCGTCTTCCTTAGCCTAAAGGCAAACGTGAGATGTTAAACTGAAAGATTTCATTTCATTTCTTTTTTGTTGGCTAAGTGTATTTGGGTGTACACTTTTGTAAAAAAAAAAAAAAAAAAAAAAAGTAAATGAAAAAGTTAAGCAAAAAGCAAATAAATAAAACAAATGTGATTGACTCTTTCTTTAATATAGCTAAATTAATCTTATTACGAAACTTCTGTCATAGATAGTGAACTCTCAACAAACTAGTGAAAATTTGTTAAGAAAAGGGAAAATTTTATGTCAGTCGAGGGAAATTTTCTTAAAGAAATCTACGAACACTGATACAGACTTCTACAATCGTTTTTTCCGGTTTGGTTTGTTATATAGGTTTTCTCCAGATAAGCTTTCCAAACTGTCAAAAGCAATATTTGAACAATACAGTTCGTGGATTTGCATTACCCTGAATTACTCGACTAAGTTGTAACCCAACTTCGGATATAGTTATTACTTCTACAATCAGGCCCGGGCTTAGAAACACAGGGTCTCTAGACAATTAAGTTTAGTCGGTCGCTGACACCTTCTTGGGAATTTAACTACTAGGAAATGAACTTTATTTTTTTTATTTTTTAACGTACTCTCAGTTTAAAAAATAAAATAAATTAAAATTCACAAATACCAACTACCTTTGTTTTACATATTATAGTGTATTGTATACATCCATAAATATGCGATTACACTGTCACCGACAGTTTCTTCTTTTTGAAGGAACAAATGACCTGCCTTATAATCCACAAACTGTATTATTTTCTGTGCCCTGTGTTCAGAGATGCCGTGGGGTCAATGAAAACTTGACCCATGATCCACTCACTCACGACCCACCATGATCCACCACCCATCTGACCCACCAAAACCATCGTCATCAACTCTGACCTATGATCCACGCTCTCCTCTCCATTTACTAAATAATTTACACTTGCAATAAAACAAGGTTGTGAATTTTGTCGGAGTTTGATTTTTTAGAATTACTGCCTTGTTGAATTACATATACTTTCAGTCAAAAATAGAATGAAATTTGAGTCTCAAATCAAGGTAAAGTAGGGCAACGTAAAGAAAAAAAACTGTAAAACCCTACTGTCTCGAAAGTCCTATTGCTATTATTACAGATATAAATATCAATATCCAAAAGTGCCTGAAGTTCTTTTTCACTTACAAGGAGAAAGCAGACTTTGGTAAATGAACTTCAGAGCCATTTTGTGCAAGGTGATAGTGCACATTTAAAGTGTTCATATTACGAACTGGCCTAATATAGCAGAGAAAAAGCGTCCTAAATTTTCGACTCACCGTACATGTACGTTGCGCAAATGTGTAAGGTAACGGTGTGGTAGAATCAGTAGGATTTGTGACTCAGAATAAGCCCCACAATATTCCCCCAGAATAAGCCTCAAATCTGCCCGCCTCTCAATCTTGAAGACAACTCTGCTCCCCTGATCCTTCACAGTATTGTTTTTTAACTTCAAAAATATTTTGAACATCTATTTGAAAAAAATGTGGGAACGGTCTTACCCGTCCTCCCTCCAATGTTGGAAACAGATTTTCGCCGTTTATTACAAGGGGAATAAGGGGGAAATCTTCTTTGGTTATAGTAATATCCAGTATTACCCAAGGGGATTTCCTTCTCATCCACCTTGTAATTCTCACACTGTCAACAGATTTAAACACAAAGCGTCAAGAACATTTTTTACACAACGACTGTGGTAACCATAATATAACTCGTGATATCAATATATTTAGGAAATAGATTAAATTTCGTTACTAGTTAACCTGGAACATTGAAAGATTTTACAACTGATTTGAATATTTGTATTGCCTTAATTCATTAAAAAACATATTTTAAATTAACATTTCACTTGTAGCTACAAATGGCTACTTTATTGGATGAAGCAAAAAACAAAAAGAGGTTGACTCCAGTGGGATCGAACCCGGGACTCTGCACGTGAGTCACAGATGCTTCGGATTCTACCAAGCCGTCACTTGATAAATTTGTGCAACGTAAGACACATGCGTGGAGTCGGAAACTTTAAGATCCTTTTTCTCTGCTATCTTAGGCCATTGCCCTTCCCAGTTTGTGATATGAACACTTTAAATGTCCATTATCACCTTGCAAAAAATGGCCTGGAGTTAATTTACCAAAGTCTGCTTTCTTCTTTTTAGATATACTCATCTCAGGTAAGTAAATAAAAACAAATGAAAAATGAAGAAAAATGGAGGTCTTGAAAGTAAAACAGACAAATTCACCAGTGTTCAGAAGATGCTGTGTACACTGCACTAAGCAGAGTGGGTCGATGGTCAGACTGTGTCAAAATGGGTGTTGGGTCGCAGTGGGTCATGTCCTGTCGAACCACTACCCACTGACCTACTTACAAATCTTGACCCAAGTGACCTACTTACCCATGACCCACTGATCCACTCCCTCTCAACCTCTGTCCTCCCTGTGTACCATTTCGTAGCCTGGGGTACTTTCTCTCTGGTTGGGGCCCTAGGTAACTGCTTAGTTTACCGAAATTTACAATCACATCTTATCTTGATTTCCGTCGAACCGCGCGTTCTTTGTGTAAGGCACTTACCTGCTTGCGAGCGTTACGAATGAGGCTGTTACAAAAGCATTAGAAGTAGTTTTGAGAAATTTGAACCAACCAACAGATTACATCTTACTGTAAGAAACAATAACATGTGTTAACGACAAGATTCAAAATAAAATGTATGGACCACCAGTACTAAATCCTTTCGCTCTCATTATTTAAAATAAATTAAAATCATGCTGCAGTTAATACTGAATCATTTACCTACGAAGTAAGAGGCAATATTATAATATTAGTTTTTTGAAAATTTCCAAAAAAGCCCAACTCTACAATGTGACTGCTAAGGTTAAACAGAATCACCTAAACATTTTTGGGAAAATCACCCGAAAAACTCACTTCCAAAAATAAACAACCCCTTGTGAGAAAGGTAAAATACCTTACGTCATGTTGTAAGGAAGTTAATTTCATATTTACTATTCTAAATAAAAATTGTTTAAGCAGCGTTTGGGAAAATTGTTCTTAATTTTTTTAAATTTTATTCCCGTAACTTCTGGAGATCCACAAGGCAGTGTTCTGGTTCCACTTCTATTCCTATTATACATGGACGATCTGCCTTCTTTGTTCACAAATAGCTTTACCAATATTTTTCTATTCGCTAACGATTGCAAATTCTACAGACATATTCAATCAGAGTACGACTCGGTTGCTCTTCAGAATGAGGAAACTTAGCTTAAACATCAAAAAATGTAATTCTCGTGCGATTTCTCTAAAAAAGGAACGTATAAACCACATTTTAAAAAATGGTCATAAGAACATAAATCCTGTCTCCTCTTTCAGAGATCTTGGTGTTATCATAGACAGTAACCTTACTTTTACGGATCATACAAACACAATATCTTGTACTGCTATGAGAAAACTGGGATTCCTTTATCGCTTCACTGACATGAAAAAAAAAAAAATCATAATTCCTCAAGCTTGTTCTATAAGTCAAATGTTGATCCTACTGTTGTATACTGTTCTCCTATCTGGTCTATGCCCTGCCCTAATCATTTTTTTAAAAAATAAATTCCGTAAGTAATTTCTTTTTAGGCATTCTATCCTACCAAGTACCTCACCTTCGAACACTTCCAAAAAATGACGTTTTAAAATCCCTCAATATCAAACCTTCCTTAGTGAGAAACAAAATTTCTGACAATATTTTTGCAAAAAATTGTAAATGGTCATGTATCATGTGAATAGCTATTAAGTCACATCAATTTTCGCTTACCCGCTAGAACAACATGGTCTAGTGATCTCTTTTACACTCGAGCGGCAAGAGTTAATATTGTCCAAAGGTCCCTTCTAAACCGAATTTTCAGTACTTATAATCAGTTACCAGAAACTGTAGACGTTTTTTCAAATGAGTATACTTTCAGATCATCTAAAAATAAGCTATTTTTGTAATGTTGCTGTTGTGCTGCACCATCTTAAGTTCAAATTGTTATTCAATTGTTATGTTATCAAAATGTTAAAAAGCTTCAGGTAAAATGGTCTAGTGCTGTATCTTGAACCTATTATAAATAAATAAATAACCCAGGGGTGGATCCAGGGGGCGATGGGGGAGATCACCCCTCAAAAGAGAAACCTTTTTATTTTATATATAAATAAAACCCATCCCAGAGTTTGGAGCTCTTAAAACTAGCTCTAAGTAGCAGTATTACAACCCATTGCCCTCCCAGAAGTCCGTCCTGGATCCGCCTTTGAAATAACCTCACCCGAGAATAAGCTTTTTCTTGTTGATCTTTTCAGAAAATTTGACTTAGATAATATTGTAAGACTGAAAGAAATGAAATGAAATATTTAGTTTAATGTTCCATGATTATGTACCGAGACGAAAGGAGGCGGTGATGATGAGTAGTGAATGAAAACGGTGGAATGAAAGAAGTGGGAGGAAACGGGAGAACCACATTTAAACCTACACGCGGCATATTTTTTCACTACAAAGCTTGCTTGTCACAACCTGGAGTTGAACGAGAGACCCCACATACCAGAGGTGAACGCTCTATAACTGAGTTACCGCGATCCCACATTTTTAAAGATTTTTACTAATATATTCGACATATTAATAACTAGGGCCCAGGACTTTATGCCCTATAAAACTGCAAAATATGTATGTAAATATGTCATAAAAAGTTAAACATATGTCATCTCCCAAAAACAGAAAAAAATTAGAATATGAGTACTTAATTTACAAACTCATTTTTAGGGAACATTTTGTGGTTTCATTTTTTTTTTTTTTTTTTTTTTTTGTATTTTAAAAAATGTTTTATTTGAACTTAGTTAACAGCTACAAAAGAAACATTTTCCAGTTGTGTTTCTAAACATTTTTTTTAAAGGAGAGTTCTATAGTATTTTTTAATGTTTTATTTTACTTAGCTTACGATTACAAAAGGAATATTTTTCAATAAAACAATTATAGAAGGTTTTTCGTGTTACTTTGAACAGCTTGTAACGAATCTCTAGAACTTATGATTTCAGTTTCTTTTAATTGAACACACACACATACATACATACATACATACATACACACACACACAAATGGAGAGAATGTACCGTATATATTTCAATGTCATGGTGTGCTATATAGTTGAAAATGAATAATAAAGATTGGACAAATCAATAGGCAAAAGTAATTTTAAGCATCACTTGTGACACGAAGGGGATACGGACAAAAACTTGCGGCCAAAACCTCGCCGGCCAAAACCTTGCCGCCCAAAATCTCGCGTGGCCAAAACCTCGCCGCCCAAAATCTCGCGTGGCCAAAACCTCGCCGCCCAAAATCTCGCGGGACAAAATCTCGCTGGGCCAAAACCTCGCCACCCAAAACATCGCGTGGCCAAAACCTCGCCGCCAAAACCTCGTGGGCCAAAATCTCGCCTGCAACTTAATAAAAATTCAGTGTAATATAAGAATATCTGCTGCTTTTCTTATAAGTAAAAAATAAAAAGGAAGGAAGAGCTTGGTGTGGTGAGAATAGGGGCGCCGAATTCTACTTCGCCCCGGGTGCCAAAATCTCTAGCTACGGCTCTGTGTATATATATATATATCCCCCTCCCCCTCCCTTTTGTTGTGCCGACAAAGTGAAATTATAAAAGACATCCTAGGCTCGAACCTCATCTATGTTGAAAATTTGATTGAGATCGGTAGGATGGCTCAAGAGGTATAATGTAACAAACATAGTCATTTAATTTATATATATATATATATATATATATATATATATATATATATATATATATATATATATATATATATATATATATATATATATATATTTCCAAAGCATGCATTAGAATTTTTCTTGTCATTATTTTAATGTAATTATGTGTCATTACTAAATATATACATATAGTAATATATAGAACATTTTACATTGAAGAAATCGTCATGAAGAGGTTTTATCCTGACGACATTTCTTCCCAGGCGACACTACTTCTCGCTTAATTTAGACCAGGCGAGATTCTGCGTCGCGAGATCATTACAACGAGTTTTGGTCAGGCGATATTTTGGGTATGGTGATATTTTGGGGTGCGAGGTTTTGGAAGACGAGGTTTTGGCAAGGCGAGGTTTTGGCCCGGCGAGATTTTGGCCCGCTATGTTTTGGGTGGCGAGGTTTTGGCCGCACGAGATTTTGGCCCGTGACGTTTTGGGCCTCGAGGTTTTGGCCAGGCGGGGTTTTGACCAGGCGAGATTTTGTTCCGCGAGGTTTTGGCCAGGCGCGGTTTCGGCCGGCGAGATTTTGGGCCGCGAGGTTCTGGGAGGCGAGGTTTTGTATCCAAACCGACACGAAGACCTTCTTCAGGTTCCCTTCTGTGAAACTTCGCCTATTATCTACAAGCAGCGACTTGTAGCGTGAGAATGTACGTTCCACATAGCACAAAGTCAAAGAAGCAAACCTCAAATATACTGTATCTGCAGGTGTTAAATCTTCTTCAGCATTTTTGAGAGTTAATTCTCCGTCACCACTCACAAGTAAACCTTACGTTTGGGTGAATCGAGTTGCTGACTGAGACACATATGAGAAAGTAGTACTAAATGTGGTCAGTATTTCAGTGAAGTTGTAGGTGCGAAGCTCTAGGGGTTTAGGAGATACAGCTACCAGAACATCACATGGAAGTACAGAATAGTCTTCATACAGTTGAAGGTAAAAGCTCTGTAAGACCTCTTGTAACGACAAAAGGTGAATAACAAATATATGGGTACATATTAGGACTAGAGGGAAGTCATATAGTAAGGGTATACCTGACGGCGGCCATCTTGAAATCCGCCATTTTGAATTAAGGTTTAGTTTTTAAAATAGGAATAGAGTCATGTGATACATGATTTAAGGCGCAAATTTAATCAGAAGAACAATGGTGACGTTAATTTTGATTTACACGCAATTGGTAAAAAGTTACAGGGAAATTAAATATTGATGCAGCATATGTATGTCCTTTACCCCACCTTGTAAATTTTGTATTAATGATAATAATTAAATAAAAAGCAGGTGGATAAATATTAGGTCTATGGTAAGAGTTGCCTTGATGGCGGCCATGTTCAAATCCGCCATTTTGAATCAGATAAAAGTTTTAAACAAAATGCATAACAGTGACACCTTATTAATAGCAAATTTTACCATAAATCCAACGGTATAACCATTTTTGCTTTATCATTAACCAGCACAAAATTAAATGGATCGCTCCTTACGACTACTGCTTTGACAGAATTCTTAACAACAAATGTGTCAAGTGTAACTCGATTGCGTTTGTCAGGTATGCTCACTGTGAGCAGAGCATTTGTGCAAGTCATGCACTCCTTTCTGAACTACATATTGATTGTACTAATGGAGGACTTTTCTGGAAGAAAGTCCCAAGTTCAATTATGACTCAATTCCACTTTGGTCATTTTTCCTTAAATTAGCAACTTGTTTATGCGACAACAAATGCTGGTTAATGATAAAGCAAAAATGGTTATACCGTTGGATTTATGGTAAAATTTGCTATTGATAAGGTGTCAATGTCATGCGTTTTGTTTAAAACTTTTATCTGATTCAAAATGGCGGATTTGAACATGGCCGCCATCAACGCAACTCTTACCATAGACCTAATATTTATCCACCTGCTTTTTATTTAATTATTATCATTAACACAAAATTTACAACATGGGGTAAAGGACACACATATGCTACAACAATATTTAATTACCCTGTAACTTTTTACAAATTGCGTGTAAATCAAAATTAACGTCACCATTGTTCTTCTGATTAAATTTGCGCCTTAAATCATGTATCACATGACCCTATTCCTATTTATAAAACTTAACCTTAATTCAAAATGGCGGATTTCAAGATGGCCGCCGTCAGGTATACCCTTACTATATGACTTCCCCCTAGTTCTAATATGTACCCATATATTTGTTATTCACCTTTTGTCGTTACAAGAGGTCTTACAGAGCTTTTACCTTCAACTGTATGAAGACTATTCTGTACTTCCATGTGATGTTCTGGTAGCTGTATCTCCTAAACCCCTAGAGCTTCGCACCTACAACTTCACTGAAATACTGACCACATTTAGTACTACTTTCTCATATGTGTCTCAGCCAGCAACTCGATTCACCCAAACGTAAGGTTTACTTGTCAGAACAGCGGCGATATTGGTGAAAGTGCCATATTCAGGATTATTGTTCAGGATGGGAGTGAACTTGTTTTTCACTAGATCTGCTGTTGGTCCCTTTGCTGTTGACAACTTTGTTCTAACATCACCTACTGTTTCAAGACAGTCTTGCACACTGAGACCATTTATCTCCAATCGCACAATGGATGACACGAGAAACCCAAAATGTGCAGAAATGTACACAACATCATCTTTTAATTTAATATCATTAAGCAATTCCTGAGCAACACTAATACATGCTGCATCTTCAGTTTGAAATCCAACAACTATTTTGGCAAGAATAGGCAGATTGGCGCAGTAATATTGAATTGTTTTAAGCCATGTTCCCCACCGTGTCACCACTGGCTGTGGTGGCAAAGCAATATCCGGGGCAGCCTCCTTTAGAGCCTGGCGTCGTGATGAGCACTTCAAAAAAATTTTCTTCATATTTGGTACAAAGCAATCTACGTTTGGCTTCTTTTCTTTTCCATCTTTCTGTTTTCTTTTTTTAAGATTTCAAACTAAAATTTCCACCACACTGCTTCTTTCTCGTCTCCTTCATGCGAAGCGCGGAGACGCACATCTAGCTTTATTTGTTTCCCAGTATAGTTTGAACTATGAATTTTCCACACAAAGTTCATAGCGTTATGAGATGCAACGTCACAGAATGAATGTTCAACAGCATTTTTTTAGAGTCCAACCAACACACAGTATGAGTAACGTCAGAAGTCTTACTGACACTGTTGAATATGTGACAAGTATTTGTTAAATGGTGCTGAATTGGGTATAATTGTACCCACTTTTTCAAGGAAAGGGCTGAAAATGCCAGCGTGGTACCAACGGGCCGGTGAATGACAAAAAGGGCTGAATTTGGTACAATTGTGCCAAGTACGGCAACACTGATACAAAGCTCAATTCAGGCAGCAAGCGACAACTATTACGAATAAACGTAACTGACTGGGTCGTCTCGCATTTGTAATAAGGGTTAAACATATATAATTATTTTTCGCCTTCTGTGCGAGCTGTCTCGGATTCGATTCCTGGTGGGGGCACTCGGTCGAAAACGTATAAAAAGCTTTTTCATTACAGCCATCCTAAATGAGAGGGGCTACGGTGGCTCAGTGGTACAGTGTTCACCTCTGCTGCACGGGATCCCTGGTTCGATCTTAGCTCGTGCCAAGTGAACTTTGTGGTGGATAAACACCATTTGTGTGGGTTTTCTCGGGATTCTCCCGTTTTCTCCCACTTTCTTCATTCCACCATTTCATTCATTCCTCATCATCACCGTCTTCTTTAGTCTAGCCGGCATTACTGTGGGACGTAAAACTTAAAGAGTTCATTTTATGTCGTGGATCATGATGTTCTAGTGGGGAAATTAGCAAACCTAAACTTTACGAAGTCGGCAATAGAATATATTGTGTCGTATTTATGTAATCGGAAACAATCTGTTCTATACAAGGGACATATCACTGGAAAGTTTGTTACTCTGTCTGGGGTTCCTCAAGGATCTCATCTAGGTCCTCTGCTATTTCTCCTTATTAATGATACTTATACTTAATACTTATTAATGAGCGGAATACTTATTAATGATATTCCGCTTTTTATTGAAAACTCTGAGATTCTCCTATTCGCTGATGATCTCAAATTATATTCTAGAATTAATTCAACTGAAGATTGCATACAACTACAAGAAGACCTACAGCGAGTTCAAACATGGTGCGATGACAACAAATTAGTAATAAATGTATCCAAGAGTAAATCTCTTTCTTTTACGAGAAAAAGAAATCCCATCACTCTTGACTATACACTCAAAGAAACTAAACTGTCTAGACCAAGTACTGTTAAAGATTTAGGCGTTATTTTTGATCCTGAACTAAATTTCAGCACATAAATATAATAAGAAACAGTGCATATAGAAACTTAGGTTTAATGTATAAAATAGGGCAAGACTTTTTCAGTGAGACATTAGCAACACTTTATTTTACATACGTTAGATCAAAATTAGAATTTTGTTCTATTATATGGACCCCCAATAATGAAAAATACTCTCAAGAAATAGAGCATTCAAATGAAATTCTTGAAAATGCTTACATACAAAAAAAAAAAAAAATTAAAAATAATAGTTTTTATCCCAAATATTTTTCCTACAATGATCTTGTAAACAACTTTAAATTTCGAACTTTAGAAAAAAAGAAGATGGATGTTGAACTTGTTATTCTTATACAAGTTATTAAATAATATGATTGATTGTATCGGAGTTGGTCTCGAAAATATCACTGCGGATTCCCTTGCAAAACCAGAGCAGAGAATACAGGAACATTTTATTGTACGAAAGCCAGAAGCAATATATTATTTAAATCCCCTTTGTGGAGGCTGTGTAGGTTACATAATGACATTGTAAATAAGCTTGATAAAGTGGATGTATTTAGTTTATCAGAAAATAGATTCCGATCATATGAGAATCAAGAAATTTTCTATAGAAATAATTAAGAATTTTACTGTATGTACACAACACTATAATTGGGCATTAAACCTGCTGTGTTGTATATTCAATAAATACATAAATTTTCATTATAAATTAGGTTTTCCTGGGTTTTCTTTATTCACACCAGGCAAATGCCGAGGTGGTACCTAACATATAGGTCCCAGGCCGCTTCCTTCCTTCTCCAATCCTTTCTTCTTTCCCTTTCCTAGGATAGTGTGATTACCGATTTTAACTAGCTGAACCTGCGGTCTCTACACAGCACATCATTCACATATGAGCATGAATCTCCTTGTCATTCCGCACAATATCTGTACACGTCCCTTTACAGACACAAATGAAAGATGTCTTGATAAAAATGGGCAAGGGGTACCATAAAGGGAGATTTTTCAATATCTCGGACCGTTTTCAAGATTTGAGCCTACTTCCGGTTTGTGTTTCTAATTCATGTATGATCAGTGCTTTTTTCTTCTTGTATACAGTATGTTATAAGCAAATAAATTACACAGACAATTAATTATATATATGGTGTTCATTGGACAAAACACTCCAAACAATAAAGATTCATTTTAGGCTGGAGAAATGGGTATTCTTCGTTTTTCGTTATCATTTAGCCATGAAACAAACGCCTGAGAGATATAAAAGCTCTGAATACAAATACGTGGTGTTGGAATGTATAACTCGTAGGATAGGATGCTTTACTTATTTAAAATTTCAACATATAAATGTTATTTAGAAATAACGGCCATATCTTTCTCAAAAATATCCAATTAGAACTGGACAATATACACAAAATTTGAAATCGACCAGTGAAAACAGCACGTTTCTACATCGTTGTGGTTTTCGAAATCTCATTGTCGAAAAAATATGAGACAAACATATAAACCTAGCATTTTAATATATACCAGTTGTTTTTTATAAATAGGATGCACGTATAATTTCATTTTTTTTTTTTTTGCCTTCATTTCTTCTAACAAAAGTACTTTAAAAATTAAATCTTAAGCCATTTTTGAACTTTTCTTTTCCAAAATTTTCTTGATCTATTAGCGTAGAAGTTTATATAATGCTTAAAAATATTTCATATATTTACGACTTACTGTTAATTGAAAATGTTTCATGTTTTTATATCATTTTCCTTTTTGTTTGCCTCGTTTCCTTTTTCCTTGATCTCAATTTTGTTGCTTTTTTTCATTTGCAGGTCGTTGTTTTCTGCTTCAGCAACAGAATAAAAAAAAGAATTTAAAAAAACGTTATTTTGTGTATAAATTTTTACAAGTTTATATATACTTTTCTTGGAGTTTATTTTCTATAGAAATCTATTCTTCTTATCTAATATATAATGCTTGCTGATTTTAATTAACTTAAGTTTTTCATCTTTCTTTCTTTGTCGGCCTTCTATCTCCTTCTGTATCTTTTTATTTTGTTCCTTAAATTATCTCATGGAACTTGTTAATAATAGTTTTAAACAACAAATATAATTAGCTAAAACTTTGTTAAATTAAATGAATTGAGTTACTCTTTTCTTGAAAAGAATTAGATTCTGCCTTTGAGCTTTAATATAAAGAAAATTAGACCTTATCAATTATTTTTAAGACCTCTTTTAAGTTAATTTATGAAAAAATAAAACAATACTTTTATATGATATTTGACGGTATAAATGTATGTGTGTATTACAATTGAGCACGGGAAAAGACAGGACTAAATCCTGTGAGGATATATGAAACGAGACACAATAAAAAAAACATATGTTTCAATATGGGACATGCCTTCAATGATCCTTTTTCAGACAAAGCATTATTGGATGGTGTATCGTAGGCTATCTTACAGACACTATCAACTCTTGGTTCGGAGATATCCCTAGAGAAAGATTCGACTCTTCTTTGGTAGGCAAACGTACAGGTAACGTTGAGACAACCTCGACTATTGTCTCGCAGGCAATCTAACGAACATCTTCAATTCTTACGATTTAGGATTTAGATTCCTGGGCTTTTGGCATCTAAGGCCATTTAGCCCTTCACGTTTTGAATGATGACGTCCCTCGGCGAGCATACAATACGGGGACAGGGAAGAAAGGAAGTGACCTGGGACCTATAAGTTAAGTACGACCCCTGTGTCGTAGGTAACTATAGAGACAGTCTCAGCTCTTATCTATAGACAACTCGACAAACAGTCTTGACCAGAGATGGTCATCCTCCCTCATTTTAGTAGTTGAGGGTGAGGCCGATAAAGTAATTGAGGGTGAGTGTGAGGGCGTCAATGGAGGGTGAGTATGAGGGCGTCAATGGAGGGTAAGTGTGAGGGAGGGTGAGTGTGAGGGCGTCAATGGAGGGTAAGTGTGAGGGCGTCAATGAAGGGTAAGTGTGAGGGAGGGTGAGTGTGAGGGCGTCAATGGAGGGTGAGTGTGAGGGAGGGTGAGGGGTGGGCATCAATGAAGGGTGAGTGTGATGGAGGGTGAGGGTGAGGGGCGTCAATTGAGGGTGAGGGTGAGGGAGGGTTAGTAAAAATGACCATCTCTGGTGACTCTTTTTTCGCAGGCAACCTTAGGGACAATGTCAATTTTTGCCCCGTAGGAAACCCTAGAGATAGGCGCAAGTATTGCCTCGTAGGCAAAGTAAAGATAACATCCAAACCCCGACTTTGTCTTGTGGTCAAATTTACAGCTAGCCACGAAACAGTCTCAAGTCGTGCCTCGTAGCCAACCCAAGAGATAGCCTCAACTATCATCTTATAGGCAACCCTAGAGAAAATTTCGATTCTTATCTTCCAGCCAAACATATAGGTAACCTCTTAACAGTTTCAACTCTTGTTCCGTAGGGAATCCAAGTCATCCTCGACTCTTGTCTCACACGTAAACTTACAGATAATCTTTGATTCTTGTCTCATAGGAAACTTAAAACAGCTTTAACTCCTGTCTCGTAGGGCACTCTATAGACGGCCTCAACTCTTGTCTGTAGCGAACGCTATAAACAGTCTCGAATATTGCTTCGTAGACAATCCTAGAGACAACCTTACTCTTGTCTCCTAGGACACCCTACAGATAGCCTCAACTCTTGTTTGTATGCAATCCTCCAAACATTTTCAATTCCATCTTCGTAAACAAAACTGCAGACAGTATTAACTTTGTTTCGTAAGATACCGTAGAGATAACCTCGAATATTGTCCCGTAGGCAATAGTAGAGATAACATCTAAATCTCGGTTTTGTCTCGTGAGTAAATCTATAAATAACCTTGAAGTAGTCTCAAATCTTCTCTTGTAGACAACTCTAGAGACAGGCTCAAGTTTTGTCCTGTAGATAACCCTTGAAACAGCCTTAACTCTTGTCTCGTGCGACACCCTACAGACCGTAAAACTCTTGTCTGTAGGCAACCCAAGACAGACAGTCTTAACTTTGGCTTCATAGGCAACCCAAGACAGAGTATCAATTTTGTCTTGTAGGAAACCCTACAGATAGCCCCAACTATTGTTTCGTGGGAAACATTAAATATAAAATCTAAGCCTTGATTCTGTCTCTTGAGGGAAACATATAGAAAACTTCCAAACAGTCTCAAATTTTGTTTCGTATGCAACCCTAAAAGCAGCCTCATGTATTGTCTTGTGAGCAACCATAGAGAAAATGTCGATTCTTATCTTGTAAGAAAACGTACAGATAGCATTGAAACAGTCTCAACTGTTGCCACGCAGGGAATCCTAGAGACAACCTCGACTCTTATCTCGCAGGCAACCATAGAGACAACCTTAACTCTTGTCTCGGAGGAAACTCAAGAAACAGCTTTAACTCTTGCCTGTAGGAAACCCTCCACTCAGTCTCGACTATTGCTTCGTAGATAATCCTAGAGATAGTGTCAATTTTTGTCTTGTAGGAAACTGTAGAGACAGCTCTAACTATCGTCTCGTAGGAACAGTAGAGATAACATCTAAACTCCTGTTTTGTCTCTTAGAGCTTTCTTGTGGTTAAGCGGTTAGTATATGCGCATTTGGTGTTTGATACATGACTTCGGTTTCCGGCTGGATCTCATGTTGTTCGGATTCCACGTTAATCAGTACGTCCCGTTTCATATAGCCTCGCTGCTGAAAGGGACGTTAAACTTGAAATCAACTCAACTCAACTATTTTGTGTCTTCGGGAAACCTACAGATAGCCTGGAAATAGTCTGAACTCTTGTCTTGTAGGCAATTCTAAAGACAGCTTCAACAGTTGTCTTGTGGTCAACCCTAGAGAAAACCTCGATTCTTATCTCGTGGGAGAACGTACATATAGCCTCGAGACAGCCTAAAATCTTGTCTTGTAGGCAATCCTAGAGAAAACCTCGATTCTTATCTCGTGGGAGAACGTACATATAGCCTCGAGACAGCCTAAAATCTTGTCTTGTAGGTAATCCTAGAGAAAACCTAGATTCTTATCTCGTGGGAGAACGTACATATAGCCTCGAGACAGCCTAAAATCTTGTCTTGTAGGCAATCCTAGAGAAAACCTCGATTCTTATCTCGTGGGAGAACGTACATATAGCCTCGTGACAGCCTAAAATCTTGTCTTGTAGGCAATCCTAGAGAAAACCTCGATTCTTATCTCGTGGGAGAACGTACATATAGCCTCGAGACAGCCTAAAATCTTGTCTTGTAGGCAATCCTAGAGAAAGCCTCGATTCTTATTTCGTGGGAGAACGTACATATAGCCTCGTGACAGCCTAAAATCTTGTCTTGTAGGCAATCCTAGAGAAAACCTCGATTCTTATCTCGTGGGAGAACGTACATATAGCCTCGAGACAGCCTAAAATCTTGTCTTGTAGGCAATCCTAGAGAAAATCTCGATTCTTATCTCGTGGGAGAACGTACATATAGCCTCGAGACAGCCTAAAATCTTGTCTTGTAGGCAATCCTAGAGACGATCTCAAGTCTGGTCTCGTAGACAATCCTCAACTCTTGCCTGTAAGTAACCTTTCCTTAAGAAGTTTCATTCTGATTCTTAAATAACTGCTTCGAACTCTACTATGACGTGCTCGAACGGTGGGGTCAATCTTGCTATGGATGAAATACTATTGTTTAATATGATGACACACGTCAGAGGTGAAAGCGACCCTTCCAAGATGACTAAAAATGTAATTGTTGCTTTCACCTGCTAGAACGATTATCTCAGTCAAGTTTATTAACGGAGTAAATTCGTTAACATTCATTACGGGTAACGGTGAATTTAACGGAGGCTATCCGTTTCAGATATATTTATAAAATATATGTTTCGCGTAACGATAACATGTAATTTCAAAAACATGTAAACAGTGGCGGATCTAGAAAGTAAAAACTGTGGGTCCAGACAGTAGCCAGACTATGATAGGTATATATAAGCTTTCAAAAATATATAAATAATAGCTAAAATTATTTTGTCAATGAAAAAACTGGGGGCCTAGGTCCCCCGGCCCTGGCCTAGATCCGCCACTGCTTGTATTAAGTTATGGGTTTCGAGAACGTTCTAGGCTAATACTTAGAGGTTGTTAATCCTTATTGAATTGATTTTGAGTTTAACGTCGTGAGCGAGGCTATATGAGACGAGACCTGCTGATTCACACGGAATCCGAACCACATGAACTCCCGTCGGGAATCGAACCCGGGTCCCCCACGTCAAAAGCGGATACGCTTAATCAGTATTATAAACACAAGCCTACAAATGTATGTTTTACGTGAACCTCGTCCGGGCTTTTACAGAGTTTGTTTTGGGTCAAAGTTAAATTACTTTAACGCAAACCTCGTGCCTTTTCTCTCAACTGCTCACCTTTTCTTCCACGCAAAGATTTGTTCTGTACCCTTGTAGTGGGCTGGTTAAGACTTGCCTTTTTTATTTCCGTGGCACTCGATCGGATCGATTTGGACTACACAGCACGTCTTGTTTGACTCTTTCCAGATTTTCGATGTTCCTTTCCGTTCGTGTAATCCCTGGCATTCTGTTCATTACTGTACCTTGTGAGGATTGTACTTTAACCCAATGTAGAACAGGTTACGACTTAGAACAGCTTGTTTTCTATTTGTATTGAAAATGCGGCGAAACTTATCCTGAACTGCCGCGATAGACTCGTTAGCCTTGATGAAACTGTCATAGGCAAAAAAGATGGTGCTCTATCGTTCACGACTCTGAAAAGGGAAAAATAAATTAATAACATTACAGAAACTAAAATAAAATGACAGACAATAAAATGCTAAGACTTCACGATAATGACACCTTCCGCATATCTATCACTAGAATTTTACCACCCACCTTCTCGACCGTACAGTGCATAAAGGAGTTTTGGTAAGCCTAACTTATTAATAAGTAAATTGCATTTTCTAGCAGATTAAAAAAAATTAAATATCGATGTTTAATGAGTGTCATACGTTTAAGCACCGTAAAGATTCGTGTGTACGCTTGTAGCCATATTTAGTAATCAGACGAGCACCCGTAAACTTTTATTTTGAGGAGTCCAATACTATGAGACATTGCATTAATGTAACATTGAACTGTTTTTATTCTGTAGCTATAAAGACGATAAATACTTGTAAAGTATAGCCACTTACATTCCCTGAGAAAAATACAGAATCAGATTGCTTTTATAGGAAACGAGAAAAGTACGTTTGAAATATACGATCATACCTTTATGCTACATCAACACTCTGCTAGAAAAATATAGTTTTATAGGGAAAGTATAGTTTGGTATAGTTTTTATTACATGTAGTCTGTATGTACCAACTCTAGAACGTATTTTAGTTAAGTAAAAAATTAACATTAAAGACTTAATGATAATTTTTGTGCTACTTTATGCTATACATACAATGTACCCTTATCTTGCTGTTATCATATTAAAGAGCTTCAGCATGAGTTTGAAAATGAGCTTCACTTAAATACCTAACGTAATTATTGTACAGTAGACGGTTTTAGGTTTACAAACAAATTCCTTTTTCTTCCTCTTGATTTTCTAAAAAAAAAAATACACACGTGCTTTCACACTCATTCATATTGCAAGGATCCCCACATCACAACAGATGCACGTGTCAACTTAACACGTGCTATTATTAATAAACAACATAGCAGACAGCAAGCCAACGCAGAGGAACACCGAGGAACGCCGAAAGTAGACGGGCCTCACGGAAGGACCCGAAGAGTACAAATAAAAGGAGGAACACCGAGGGACCCAGCATCAGTCATCCAACTGATCAAATCACCTACACCGCCCTGAGGTTGCACTGGACTAGGGGTACACCCATCCTTCCCGAGGTCGCACTGGACTAGGGATCCTCTCGACAACAAAGCCTTACGAAGCTGGTTTGAGCTGAGGGGACTATCCTTCCAAACTCACCAAACCGGCAGGTGCCTTGGAGACTGCCTTGAGAGAAGGGGCACCGTGCAAAACACCTATACTCCTCTACTTGGACATTAACAAGAAAACAGCATTATTCTCTTTGTAATCAAAGACGTTTTGTATTTATCAAATTTTATAATAAAATTGGTGAAGGGATAAATCTCGGACCATTATTGACTCTACCAAAATCATTACAATATTATCTCGTAAGCTTAATGAGGTCTATGGATGGGTATAGTAATATTTTGCATGCTTGTGTTTGCAAACACCCAACATATGTTTGCATGTCTTACGATGGATTACTATGGATGCAGTCGAGAGAGTCAACAGCGTCACCACTGGTCACATGACAACAAGGGAACAGCAGCGTCACCGCCTCACCTGGAGCACCTATATAGCTCTAGGCTTCCCATCTGCCCTCTTAACTTGCGTGGAGCTCTGTTGGGCATCCTAACCTCAGTCACCTAGCTTGCTTCGGAGCTCTGAGACTCTTAACTCCCTTACTGCTTGTACAGAACGTTGGAGATCCTAAAATTCATTCCACCTAGCTTGCTTCGGAGTTCTGTGGAGTTTCTGCCTTAGACTGCTACGGCCTTGAGTCACCTCTCTTTACCAAGTAATAGAGAATTTATATTATAATAATATTTTTGTAATATACTGTTTACAGTAGATTTTGTAATGAAAATCGGTAGTGAGGAAAACAATTCCGGATTGTAATTTCCTCTATCTACATCTGCAAAAGCAGATGGCCGGATTTAGGGGGTGCACCGGAGCACGTGCACCCGCTCTGTTGTGAATATACATTATCTAAAGTGAAAATAGCAATGCCGTCCGAAAATTTCATGTCATGTTTCCGTTTCGGGCTTAAAAGAAAGCGGATTTTTGCAAAAGCAATTTCTAATATACACCACAGATGCCTCAAGGCATTTAAAAAAATTAAATTTTATTCAAATGTTCTGGTAGTTAATGGTGCACCCTGCTCAGAAAATCCTGGATCCAGCCCTATATATATATATATATATATATATATATATATATATATATATATATATATATATATATATATATATATATATATATATATATATATATATATATATATATAATCTACATTTTTCTCACTATACGTTAGAAATATTATAAATTTGAACAATGTAATATACATTACATTTATTTCATTAGCAGAATGTTTATTTTCATTATTTCGAGTTAGAGTTTAGGTAAACATATTATATAAATTGCTTTCAATTCCAATATTCCATGTTTGTGTGTGTTGTGTGTGTATTTGAAATTACATGCATCCATCATTTTAAATGTTAGATATAGTTGTGAAAAAAAATATTCTCCAGGGATGCATCTTCATATTCGACAATCGGGTACCGAAACAATGCATCCGCCCCCAACAATTCCCACCAATGATTCGCACATAAATTTGATATCAAGAATTTAATTTGTTACAATTAAAAAAAGAAAAAAAGAATTAGATGAATTTTAAATAGCGTGTTTTTCATTTGATTAACTACCCCGTGTCACACAGGAATCTCAATTAGCGGATTATAATCCTGAATGGATGTTGATAGCATTCTGTGCGTCCTGTGTTCTCTGAATAATTTCTGAAGCATATTGCAAATGTTTTCCAATTGACCATTACATAATTTATGCACATATGTACCGTATAGTAAAGTAGTATTTGAAATTCTGAGGGAAGTGTGTGCGATATGGTTATATTTATTCCTTAAAACGCTGTCAATGACACAGCATGACAAATACTTTTTGCGCCATTCTAGTGAGAGTTTTAAAACCAGTATTTCATTCCCATCCGATATTAGGCGGGCTGTAGAACGCAATACCTTCTCTGTAGACAGAATCATTTCCAAACTGATGAAGGGTTAAATGTGCAGAATGGTTGTAGGCTATATGATACTATGAGCTTTAGTAGGGAAACGTAGAAGAGAGGAAGTACTGGAGAACAATACGGTGATAATGTGTTAGAGCTGACAATAGTGATAAATTTCTTCGTTAGTGCATGATGTCTGCAGTAATGTACTGCGGTTACGTGCAATATATATATGAATCGTGGTGGCAGATACGGTGGTCTGGATTACATTGGTCCATGGCAGCGGTGCGTTCATATAGCTAGAAGATGATCCAGTGGTGTTTAGGTATAACATTTCAAAGCTGGAACTTGATCTAGGAGCTCGTAGACAATCTAATGTGCACTTCAATGCGTGTTTGGATATAGCCCTGACGTAGGTGGTAAAGGTGTGGCAAAAGGAATGGAAATTGCGCACGACTGTGGTGAGTTGTGTCTGGTTTTCTTCAAAGTTTAACGTCCCTCGATTATGCACGGAGGGTAAGAGAGACGGTATATGAATTGTGTCTTTGTCCCCGAAATAATAACAATACCATACATTTTTTACATTGAAGAAATTAGTATGCAAACTTTAGTAATGATAATGTGCTTAAGACAAGATAATCCAGCAGTTTTGTTACTTATGTCGTACGAGCCAGGAATATTTCACTTGCTTTATATCTTTTCCTTAGAGACAGAGAGAGATTTCCCTACTATGTCACTCTTAATTTGATCGTTCGTTGTAAACGCCCACAAAATGATTCGAAAGCAAGTCCAAATACTGTCAAACGTCAGGATAACGGACATCGGTGAAAGATGATTATTTGTATGCAAATGAGCATAAATTACTTAAAAACTTATAAAACTAGCATCTAAAATTCACCACGTAAAATCACCTTCTAAATTTACAGAAAAGTCAGTATTTCAGGGGGAGTGGGGTTTGAGGGGAAAGTCTGCGCATCCAGGACCCATCTTGGCGTAGTCATTGCCTACCATGAAATATCGTTGTTTTGTCAATTGGATATAGTTGATAGTCTATACTCTGTCACAATAATTTATTTATCTATTTACGTATTAACTGTCCTACACAACATAGAAGGTGTTCAGTAGCAGATGGTACCTGGTATTGTTTGGTTTCCTGTAACAGTCACATAAATCCTAACACTTACTTAAATAGTACTTGTAATATTGAATAATTTAAACCATAAATTTTGGATTGTTGAATTAAGACCATATAATATTTACTCATGGGAAAAGTTATAAAGGAATATCATATTTGTTAGACAAAATCTACAAACAATTGGGTTATGGACCTTTTTCAATCAAAAATTTATTGGCTATGAATTACTAGAAAATAATTCAATCAATCATAGAATTATTTCAAATATTCATCTATTAAAAAAATCTAATAAAGTACCTAGCGAAAGAACTCAAAGATATAATCATTAAGAAATAAAATGAAATCTTTAAGTTTTACGTCTCACGATTATGCCAGCTTGGCAAAAGGAGACGGTGATGATGGAAAATGAATGAAGAAAGTGGGAGGAAAGGGAAGAACCCCAAGGAAACCTACGCACACGATGTTTGTCCACCTCAAAGCTCACTTGGCGGGAGCTGGGATCGAACCAAGGACCTCATGCACCAGAGGTGAACACTCTATCACTGTTTCACCGCAGCCCCTATTATAGTCATTAAGAATTAGCTTCAATACAAATACATACAATCATAACATATAGAAATTATACTGTATATCTGTATATTTTATTTATTAGACATATCTGTAAATCCACATATGGAAATCTTCAGAAAATAAATTATAACCGCAAAAATATAATTACAATTATTACTGCTACCACCCAGAGATGTCAAAGCAAGAAGAAGAAATTTGAATTTCTACTAAGAATTTTCACTGGACATAATGGAAATCACAAATGAAATGAATGCAATACAATTTCACAGTAACCTCAATTTGAACTTATAACAAATAAAGAGCAATAGAGAACCTAGCTAACACGGCTGCCTCAATAATAATAATAATTTTAAAACCCACGAAAGGGTTCAAAACTGACTATAACTTTCCTTAGGATTAAAATTAGCACTGATTTTAAAAATAAAAAAATAATTCCCATCCAGAACTGCTCTAAAGCGTATAAACCTGAAATAAGAGCAAATATTTCCTTTAAAAAATAAATCTAATTAAGAACCCCCCACAACAGGAAATAAAAATGCAAATAATAATATTAGGTGGTAAATCCTCAGACCGTGTCATCTATATGCTAATGACGATGGAAACTTGGAGCATTATTTTCTTGTTGATAGCTTAATGGTTAATGAACCGTGGTCCTGACGGTAATTATCAGTTAGCTTTTGCTATCTTTCTTCTCTCACAGCAGCCTCCACTCCCTGTTTACTCTCTATACGTTTAGTTTAGATCCAAAACTTTTCTCTGCTAAACTGAAAAAAAGAAGACAAAAGGTCGTTAGAAAAGAAAAAAAATGTATTTGTGTTTGTAACAAATGGCGTTAATGTTTTAAGTTTCAACGTTATAAATTCTGTAAATGAGCTCTATAATTCGGTAAATGGGGTTAATCTTTTAAAGGGCATAGATCTATCACATACCTGTATTCTTCAATAAGGAGATTTTCTCAGGATGCTTTAATGTGAACATTACAAGGCAGGGGCGGATCCAGGACGGACATCTGGGTGGGGGCGGTGGGTTGTAATACTGCTACTTCGAGTTACCTTTAAGAGCTCCAAACTCTGGGATGGGTTTTATTTATATATAAACAAAGAATGTTTCCTCTTCTGGGTGGGGAAGGGACGATTACCCGATCGCCCCCTGGATCCGCCCCTGTTACAAGGAATTCCTTACAGTTTTTTGCTAAAAGAATATCGAGATTGTCGAATGATTACAGAAGTTAACTAGCAATCTGCCGCTATTTTCCAATGAATTTATCCTTAACTGACTGCCATGAGCATCATATGTGGTGCTCACCTTATCTTTCTCAGGGGCCATGAGCACCATATATGATGCTCATGCTTGATATCACAAATTACTATCTTACCCAGGTTCTTGAGCATCATATATGGTGCTCATTGTCACAAATTACTGTGAGACAATGAGAATCACATAAGGTGCTCGTCTCCCATTGGTACATTTTCGGGAGAAATAAAATATCGCGGCAAGAATGTGATATAACTATCCATAATCGAGCCAAAGGTAAGATGAAATTTATGGCCTCCTGGGACCAGTACCCTCAAATCACCTTGGCAGTCAACCTGTTAACAAATCTTTACAAATCTGAAACTATTATGAGAATGAGCGTAACAGTTCAGAAAAATATCTGTGTGACTGTTACGTGTGGCGTCATTAGGAAAGGAATCTTTCACTGTAACGTCCCACGATTATGCCCGTTACTCTAAAGGTGACGGATGATTAAGGCAAGTGAATGATGATGGAAGATATGGTGGAATGAGGATATAGGAGGAACCGGGAGAATCCCTTTAAAACCCCACGGACACAATGTTCTCCACCACAAACTAACTTGGTTGGGAATCGAACCAGAACCCCACACACCACTGGTTACCACCATTAGAAGAAGGTTACCACCATGACAATGGATATAGCCTGTTCTTATCTTCAGATATGGATAGATAGCTTCAGGAACAGATAAGTAATGTATCACGATCAACACTAGTTTTAATGCTCTTTTTAGCATTGGAGCTAGATTAAATATACACCTACAGCTTAGCGTCGAATCCGAATTGAATAACCTTTCACCGGGAATAGAACTGAAATCTCCCACTTCAAAGGCGCGTACTCTGATCATGTAGCTAAGAGACAACTCTTTGATCAAGATATAGTTTTTGGTAAGTTGTACGTTGGAATATGCTCAGATTAATTTTATAGTTGTTTGGTTGCATTGTTTACTTGTCTTTACGGATAAAGTTGAATTATATATATTACAGGAACTCTCCCCTACAAAGCAAAAATCAAACCAACAAGAATATTAGGAATTATCAAAAAATGGATCAAGAGATTGTACTCCAGGCCAAGAATTTTAGGAATGGCCCAAAAGAAATGCATCAAAAGATTGTGATCTTAGCCAATAATTAGTTTTTAGATCAGGAACCACAAAATTTTTGAACTTCCCCTTAATCGAGTATTAGTATTTTCTACGGAATAAGCACACCATACTGAGTTAAGTGATAGTTTGGATTTGGCTACAATATATGTAGTTCTTCAGATATAAGACCTATTTTTTTTTTTTTGACTGAAATATATTGAATCTTTTGATCCAAAAAGAAAGAAAACACTGAAGAGATATTTATAATGTTTGGTATGATAACAAACAAAAAGTAGGAAGACATTTTTACAATGGTTTGGTGTAGTGACACGCTAAAATCGCTGAACAGATTTTTCTTTAATGTTAGTTTGATAAAACAGAGAATCACTGAACAATTGTTTATAATGTTTAGTGAAATAACACACAGCAATCGCTGAAGAGATGCTTACGATGTGTACTTTGATAACACACAAAAACCGCTGAATAGTTCAGTTTTATGATTGAATCTTTTTTTAAAACCAACACATGTCAGAAACACCAAATTTTGATAAAATGAGAGAAACTATACTACACAGAATAGTTTATCCAAAACCGTTTATTTATTTATAATATACCAAGCGTAGGCAACAAGCTTGACAGGTGCAGATAGCTCACAAAATGTATATGTACGCTTAGCAAACACAAGAGTGTTGTTAACTTCATATCTGACAAAACTTGACATGTGCCGTTTTAGAAAAAGGAAGCTATTCAATTGGGTGTGATAACACTCAGAATCACTGACACAGGTGATTATAATTCGATATAATAACACACAAGAACCGCTGAAGAGATGTTTATAATGTTTGGTGTGATAATACAGTGATAATGTTGAGTGGTATAACACACAAAATCACTGAACATATATTTATAATTTGGTATAATAACACACAGTAACCGCTACAGAGATGTTTATAATGTTTGGTGTGATAACACATTAAAATCGCTGAACAGATTTTTTTTTATAATGTTAGTTGTAACAACACAAAATCACTGAACAGCTGTTTATAAGTTTAAGTGTATTAACATACACACACGAAAAAAAAAAAAAAAACGCTGAACAGTTTTCGTTTCTAAATAATATTAGAATGGAAAGATAGGTATGATAACAGCTTAAAGCACGAATAAATGTTTATAGTGTTTGGTGTGATAAGACATAAAATCCGCTAAATTGATAAATATTCACAATATGTATTTGGTGGTATAACACAACTCGAATCATACATCACTTTATTTTGCTAATAGAATTATCGTCACCCGCGATAAATTTACCATCAAAGCTTCTCGGCAATCCAAACAAGAATGGCGTATCCAAGAGTAGAAAATTTCATTGATGCCCAATGGCGGACCTAGCCCGGAGCCCAAGGGGGCCTAGGCCCCACCAGTCTTCTAAGTGACAAAAATAATTTAAGGTATTATTTATATACTTTTTAAAGTTTAGGTTAGAGGACATAGAAGAATTAGAAAGAGATCTTTGAGTTTTTTACGTCCCACGGTTATGCCGGTCAGGCTAAAGGAGACGGTGATTATGAGAAATGAATGAAAATGGTGGAATGAAGAAAGTGGGAGGAAACGGGAGAACCCCGAGAAAACCCATGCACACGATGTTTGTCCACCACAAAGTTCACTTGGCGGGAGTAGGGTTTGAACCAGGGACCCCATACACCAGAGGTGAACGCTCTACCACTGAGCCACCGCGGCCCCCAAGAATTAGAAAGAGTTGGGAAATATGAAGAAATGTACAAGGAGGTGAAATCTATGGAATTTCGGAGGAAACAAGGGGGTATAATGATGGCAGTAGAAAATAAGATTGGGAAGTTAGTCAGCGAGAGAAATGAGGTCATAGGAAGGTGGAAAGAATACATTGAAGACTTATATGAGAGTAGGGATAAACCATGTAGCCTAAATGTTGAAATAGAAAATGAAGTAGGCGAGGATGATAAAGGCTTTAGTATTCTTAGGGATGAGTTTGAAAAGGCTATATCCGAGATTAGGAGTGGAAAGGCAACCGAAATAGATAACATACCAATCGAATTCATTAAAAATATAGGAGACAAGGGAAAGAAAGAATTGTTCCGACTATGTAATGAAATATATGAAACAGGAGAATGGCCAAAAGACTTTCTGAAAACGATCATGATACTGATGGCTAAGAAATCGAACCCAAAGAGATGTGAGGATTATAGAACTATTAGTCTCATATCTCATGCAGCTAAAATTCTGCTCCGAATACTGAACAGAAGGTTATATGAAAGAACAAATAAAGAAGTTGAGGAGGAGCAGTTCGGATTCAGAAGAGGCAAGAGCACAAGAGATGCTATTGGATTATTAAGGGCGACCGGTGAAAGATTTATAGAAAAAGGGAGAGAGGTGTATGTTACATTTATTGATCTAGAAAAGGTTTTTGACCGCGTGAATTGGGAATTGTTGTTCGGAGTTCTAACGAAGATAGGGTTGGAATGGAAAGATAGAAGACTTATAAGAAACTTATACATGAACCAACAAGTAAGTGTTATTATAGGGGAAGAACTGACGGAAGAGAGTGCAATTGGAAGGGGAGTTCGACAAGGATGCTGTCTCTCGCCAACACTATTTAATGTCTATCTAGAAGAGTTAGTGAAAAAGAGTTTACATGATGATGATGGTATTTCGGTGAGAGGTAGAATGATTAGATGCATAAGATTTGCAGATGATATGGTGCTTGTTGCAGAATCTGAAAAGAAAATCAATAAAATGTTAGAAAAAATGAGAGAGCGCTTTGAAGAATATGATATGAAAATAAATGTTAGAAAGACAAAAGCCATGGTGATTGGAACGGAGGGGTCTGTGTCAAATATAAAAGTAGGAGAGGAGAAAATAGAACAAGTGAATAGTTTTCGATATCTGGGTAGTATTATTAGTAATAACATGAAGTGCGAACGTGAAATAAAAGCAAGGATAGGAATGGCGAAAGAAGCCTTTAGGAGGAAGAAAAGTCTGTTTTGTGGGACCTTGAATAAAGAGTTGAGAAAAAGACTCATAAAATGCTTCGTGTGGAGTGTTGTACTGTATGGGGCGGAAACGTGGACATTACGTAAAAGTGATGAAAATCGACTGGAAGCCTTCGAAATGTGGGTGTGGAGAAGAATGGAAAGAATTAGTTGGGTCGTGCGCAAAACGAATGAGAGAGTGTTAGAAATGGTGGGTGAGAAGAGAGCACTTTTAGATATTATTAGGAAGAGGAAGAGAAACTGGTTGGAACATTGCCTAAGAAAAGATTGTATCATGAGGGACGTCCTAGAGGGTATGGTGTCGGGAAAGAGAGGGAGGGGGCGAAGGAGACTACAATTAATGGATGATATAAAAACAGAAAGATCATACGCGAAGATGAAGAAGTTAGCGGAGGACCGTGGAGCATGGAGGCTTCTCAGCTGCGGCAAGTGACCTGCCAATAAGTGACCTATGATGAAGATGATTTTAAAGTTTATACTAAACCCATGATATACCTATCATAGTATGGGTTTCGGCTGGTCCCCGAAGTTTTTATCTTCTAGATCCGCCACTGCTGATCCCATTTTTTAAGTGCTCCCTTCTTTCATATAACAAGTAGTAGGTTATTCACTGTTAAACATATTGTGTGTCACAGTTAGAAGTATCAATGCTAGTGTTATTGGAAGATAAACTCTGCTTCTTAACCATGTATTTCGCCACATAGATATATAGTACATAATTAAGTAAGCGATATGTGTACCTGATGAATAAAGCAAAACAATCGTTTGCTATTGTCAATGAATAACATTATTTTAACGTCTTAAAATTTCGTTTCTCTTGATTTTTCTCAAAACCTACGCATGGGAATGTACTTTTGTTCAGCTCAATGTGCTGTATCAACTGAATGTCTTTGAAATTGTATTCTTTTAAACGTTAACAATATAGGAGAATGATTCGTCTAATTTTGTAGATTTGGCAATCATCATTGAAGAGACTATAATGGCGCAGTAAATTTTCAAGGATAGACAGTCTATGTGTCAAGAATACCTCTAATTGAATCAAAATCTACCTTTTCTTTTAAGCGACTGCAGTTTATTTCAAGGCCTTATTCTGCAATCATAATATGCAAAGCATAACGACAAGAGTCAATGACTGAACATAATTGTAATGAAACAATCTAATATAAATGAATTTATGCCGAACGAATTTTTTGGGTGTAGCTACTTTAGAGGAACTGAGTCGGTTATAAAATAGGGGTAAATATTGGCTCTATTAGTATTGCAATCATAATATTTGGTTTTCTTTAGAACTGTGAAAGTATTGCATTTTGAGACAAATTCAACTGTAGAGTTGCAGACACTTATACAGGAGTTTTTCATTATTTAATTTTAATGAATGAATTTTGTATTGTGTGTGGAAAAAGAAGAACTTGTGTTAAACTTGAAGAAAATGACATAATTGTTCGTATTCTAGTCACAACTTCCCACTGTTATACATGAAATTTAAAATTAAAAAGTGGCCATAGGAAAGGGTTATGGATCACTTCACTTTCGTGGTTTTCCATAATCCCTTTCCAATAGTTCTGTAGACCTTCAAGATTGAATTTGGGAGCAAGATACCTAGCCTTAATGTTCTCAATCATCTAATAACGAAGTGAAGGGAATCCTTTACGTAAATAATTTTGTTGATGTTGTTCCAGATTAATTGTGGATGCGGTGTATTCAATGCGATGTGTGGCCTCATGAAGAAGTGTTAGAGGACAGAAAGAAGCTCATGTTTGTTATTTTGTTAATAATTCTAAGAATTATGAGCGAATTTCATTTTATTCATACGTGCCTTTCCTGGTGTTGAAATTTTCACAAACAGCAGAATTATGATGATAAAGCAGCTGAAATCTATTTTCTTCGCACGTAGGATATAGAATCATCTAATATATGCCTTTAACCAAAATAACATGCGGTGGGTACTATGTTCAAAAATTTATTTTAAAACAGCGAGTTGTTTCCCTGTAACACAATCACAAACAACATATAATGTCAATTTTGGACATTTTAGTTTGCACACCATCTCACTCTTTATTCTGGTGGAGGCTGAATTTGGATTTAAACGGGCATTTTGAGTGTCACTAGTCATTTCAGTAACCACCAAAACGATAGATTTGATACTAAAATTGGTGATTGTATTTTCATTCTACTCTGTACCATCCCTAGGGATACTAGGGACCAGAGATGGGCATTTTTGCTAACCGTCACTCACCCTCACCCTAAATTGACTCCCTCAACCTCATCCACAGCCACCCTCAGTTGACTCCCTCACAGTCCCCTCACCCTCAATAGACTCTTTCACACTCACCCTCAGATACCCTCACCCTCAGTCGACCCCTTGACCCTCACCTTCAACCACCCTCACCCTCAATACACTCTTTCACACTCACCCTCAGACATCCTCACCCTCATCTACCGAAATGAGGGTGAGTGAGAGTGAGGGCAAAAATGAGTGAGGGTGCCCCTCTCCGCTAGGGACCAAATATGATCAAAATCTATGTAACGATGTAGGAGAAGTGGGTCCGAAACACATATTTATATTGATAAACCACTGTATTATTCCACGTACACTTTAGTTTTCATTGTTACTTTCTTTAACCCCTTTATATTAGTAATTAAAATGTTTTCTGAGAATTTGTAGAACTTTTCTTTATTATATTGTACGTGGTGCTATTTATAAACAATCAATACATGCTTGTATTTATAACCTACACCAGGTGCGTTCTACTACAGAGGCAGACGATAGGAACATAAGCACCACCGTTACACTGCAACCAAGAGGACCTCCAGTCTTCGGCTGGTCAAACTTCACTCTTTCAGCTTGCCTGGAGCTTTGAGAGATCCCAAACTCAACACGAAACCCTTCTAGCTTGCCTGGAGCTCTAAGGCCTCCTAACCCACTCTCTCAGTTTGCCTGGAGCTTTGAGAGATTCCAAACTCAACACAAAACCTTCTAGCTTGCCTGGAGCTCTATGGCCTCCTAACTCACTCTTTAAGCTTGCCTAGAGCTTTGAATGATTCCAAATTCAACACAAAACCTTCTAGCTTGCCTGGAGCTCTAAGGCCTCCTAACCCATTCTCTCAGCTTGCCTGGAGCTTTGATAAATTCCAAACTCAACACAAAACCTTCTAGCTCGCCTAGAGCTCTATGGCCTCCTAACCCACTCTCTAAGCTTGCCTGGAGCTTTGAATGATTCCAAATTCAACACGAAACCTTCTAGCTTGCCTGGAGCTCTAAGGCCTCCTAACCCATTCTCTCAGCTTGCCTGGAGTTTTGAGAGATTCCAAACTCAACGC